>NC_044580.1:7341980-7645011 GCF_901933205.1 Camarhynchus parvulus
AAGACTAAAAGCAGTACCTCTGAAAGCTGTTTGGTGACCTGTGTGAAATGTCAGTGGTGTTGTCTTTGAGCCAACAGGATATTTTACCAAGATTGTCTTTGATCAGTTCTTTTTTTGTGTTCAGGCAGTGATGAACTCTTTGTCGATGCGTACTTGTTGCATCCATAATAGGAATTCGGTTTGTTAAAGCTCTAAAATACTTCTCCTTTTCTTGTTAGCATAGCTCTCTTTCTCAAGTTTTGCTTTTTTTCTGGAGAAGTAACTTAAAAAGCTCTTGAATGACTTTTTTTTTCTTTATATTTGAATTACCTAGGATTTTTAATACAAAATTAGCACTCCATACTGCAAGGGTTGCATAACACTTCCTATTGCAAGATCCTGTTTTCATTTGCTAGTAACTTTCTGAGGCTATGTAGCTGTACTAAAAGATTCCATGCCTTAGGCTCTCTACTTTTACATTGCTAAGCTTTGTTCAGTTTAGCTGCTTTGTAACCTCTATAGCTATGGTGAACATGTTTTGAAATCTGCTTAAAATTTAACAATTCTGATCTTCCCTCAATCTTTTTGAGCATAAATATGTTCCTTTGGAACTGGGGGAAGGGGGGAAAAAGCATGTACAAAATCCATTAGATCTAACTTCTTCTGTAATTCAAAACTTAGCCAAACTTTTTCAAGTGACATATGTGAAGAGTGCTGTTTGTTTATGCTCAGAGACTTTAATATTCAGTGAGTACATACTGATTTGTGTGTAAAGAGCTTGCTCAGTTATCTCCATAGTTTATGAGATTCTGCATACACAAATGACAAAACGAATGATCTTAGGGTCACAAGAAAACTGCTCTGCTAGCTGCCCTTGCCTAGGATACAAGAATGGAAAATTCTTTTGTCTTCACAGAGAGTCTGGAAGATTGTGTACATAAAAGCACAAGAAAAACACGGTCAGAAACCCAAGTCATATTGAAAGTATCATCAAGGACTTTTCTGTTGTCCCCCCACATTGTTTTGCAGTCTTGTCATAGTTTGTCTGCACACTGCTGCTTTCCCAGGGCTGCTCTGGGGCCTGTTCTGCAAGATGGATTTGCTTTGGGTGTAAATCAGAATTGTCTAAGAAAAGAAAGCAATGTTAACTGCAAAACCTCTTGTTACAGCTTTTGGAGATGATCCTATGGTAAATATAATGATTATAAATAAATAGCCATTCAGGAAGGCAGGTGAGGAGAAGCTGGTGTAATTGCTGAGGCTGTTGAATGCAGTATTAGTGTGGATTCCATCACAACTCAGGTTAGGCATTTATGACAGGTATCTTTGTTAATGGCATATTAATCGCTTGGGCTCAATAAAGGACTGCTAATATGATGTTGCTGGCGCAGAAAGAAGCTGGGATAAAAAAGAAGGTGAAATTGAGGTTATTGTGTATACAGTGGGTTTGTGTATATGCTGTATGTAGGTATCTGAGTTGCAGTGCCTGAATCTAGCAGGTACAGTTTTCCTTAGTTTCTCTGGTTCCGTTTTTCTTCTGTAAAAGTATCCTGTCACCCACAGGACTTATGGCTTAGTTGAGTATTGAAATAATGAGCACCAGTAAGGTCAATGTGGAAAAAGCAATAGTTCTGTATTCAGAGCAAGGTCTTAGCAGTAGAAAAGTAGATCTCAAATGGGATAGAAATAAGAACAACATGTTGCTTTTTATCACCCTAGTAACTTTTTTTAAAGGGGAAAGGAATGCGATAAAATGTACTTCCTCCTTCCCAGCAGGTCCAATCCTCTCGCAGCGCTCTGTGCCGCAGGCTCCTTGGAGCCCTGGAGGAGCATTCCCTGCTGCAGCCTGAGGCGTGCCCGTGCTGGGCGAGCCCTGCCTGCCCTGCCCTGCCCTGCTCGGGGTACATCTTCCTCTGAGTGCAGGGCAGGTGATGTTCACACCCCCAGGTGCAGGCTGACACAGCTGCTGCTGCTGTTCTTTGTCACAGCAGGGTTTTGGAAGGGGGGCTTTCTCATACAAAACTTTCAAGTCGTTAAGACTTGGATTTCTGTAGGTTAATCACTTTGATCAAGCATTTTCTAACAAGATATTAACTTCCATAGAATATATTTTTGTGACAATTGACTGCAGTACTAAGTACAGTATTTTCTAACAGTCATTGTGGAATGCTCTTTCAAAGGTGGAAGGAAGAGTTGTTGCTATCTTAGCTAATGCGCTGTTATTTCTTTGGTTACAGAAGGAATTAAATTTTTTCCAGTGGTTTGCTGTGTTAAAAATGTAGTTTTTAGAGAATTGTCTGGTATCTATTTCTGTTTTCTATTATAATACCTGCTTGCACTGTAGGGCTTTGGAATGGCATTCAATAAAACAACGCTGATTGTCTATATACATGACTTTGATAGTTTATTGTACAGATGTCTGTATGTCAGAGTTCCTACACTTCCAGCCTGAATCAAAGACTTCTGATTTTGTTTGGCTCTTTTTATGTTGCTCAGATGACATTCTAAGTTAGATAGGTTTTTAGATCTGTAGTATCTATTATGTGGGGTTGCTTTCAGGGATGAAACTAGAAATGGGAACTTCTCACGGGCAAAAATGCACTTCCTACTTGCATGCATTTGCCATTTCAGCTTGCTCAATCACTTGAGACCTGTCCTGTGTAGAACAAGCATTCTTGTTTACTGCAGGTTGCCCAAGATTTCTCACAGGCATATGGTATTTCATTCTGGAAAGCTTTAGATATATTATTTTGTTCCTTTAGGACCTACTGCTGGAGTAGGTTGTTTATGGTTATTTAGCTTGTAGTTGGTGAGCTGAATGTCCAGGATACATGGTTTGTCTTCTTAGCTTCTGCACACCTTACCCCACAACTCTTCCCGTATTGCTGTCTTTTGAAGGTGATGCTGATGACTAGAAACATTTCAGACATGACTTCAGAGACTGGCACGGACTAATCTTCTTTTGGATTGCCTCTGACAAAGCTAATAATGTTGTTTGGCTCCTTTGTGCCTGAGCTGGAGCTGCCCAGTGCTTCTGTTCCTGTTCAAAGCCTGTGGTCTCCCCAGTGCCTCTGTACAAGGTGTATGCAATATCTGACTGTTCTTATACAGGCACTCAGACAGAAAAAAAACAGACATTCATGTCCCTGGGCTTTAGAAAGGCTCTCAATCTTTTCTAGGCTGTGAAGGACTTTACCGTGGCAAGGCATGGCCTAGAATCCCACATATCTGGGTTAGTTGAGACTTGTAGAAATAGTGAAGCTTGCTGGCCTGTAGTCTTGAGAATTTCCTGATTTTGTTTGGAGTTGGCTTGCATTTTTTTGAACAGCAGTGTAATTTGTGTAGATCGGGTGGTTTCCAGAAGCTATTTTATGTCCCTCTGTTTGTTTTGTGTTGTTTTTTTAAAGCCTTTCCTTTTACACGGAACTAATAAACACTGAGTGGGATTGTTATGGATACTGGGTTGCACATAGTGAAAAATTGTTTGGTGGTTGATTGGGGGGGGGTTGGATTTTTTTAAAATTCTGTTGACAAATTGGGAACTCCATTAGTGGACTTCTGTTGTCTTGAATATCTTCTTTAATTTGTAGTCAAATGCAGCTGTTAAATACAATCTGTAGTAACAGCCAGCATTTCTTAATGGATGAGACTTTTGTATTTATGAGCACAAAATGCTCACATGGTACAGTTAAATTCTTCTAGTGAATTACTAAGACTGATCTGTAACTGGCAAGAGGAAGTTAATGACTTTCATTATGTTTAAAAGACCAATTAATGTAGTTTTGTAATAGGAATCTTTGTGAATCTAAAACTTTGTTTTGAAATAATTTCTTTTTAAAAAATGGTTCAGCTCTGTTGATCACTGTAGAGGGGACAGTGTTCTCTGGCTTGAGAAGGCAATGGTCAGATGGGAAAGTCTCCTTCCCATTTTCCATCTCCTGGTGAAATGAAGTGACGACGCTAAGAAGGACTTGCTATCATTTGGATGTCACCTAACACGTGTGGCTGCCTCACTTGAGCAGTCTGATTATTGCAGGAAGTTCTTTTCTCCACCTAAGGCTCCCCATTCTGTGGGAAATACTTTCTTTCAAATGGGTACTATATGCAGACATGACACGAATCTTAAGAAAGCTTTAATACATAGTTCCTGATATTGCCAGAATCCTTCAAGCTGATGCTGCTGTACTGTTTTATTGTTGTAATCAGCTTTGGTCCTCTTATCTTGGCTTCAGTGGTAGTTGATTCTTGAGCTATCTAACAGGAACAAAAGAATAACAGGATGTTATTGCCTAGAGGAATTGTTTACTACCAAGTGTTCCCTGTTAGACCACTCAGTCATTTTTATATTGGCTTCCTCAAAAAAAGCTATCTAGTAGTCCAGCAGATACTACCATTTTGTGTTTTACATTAAATGAACCATCCTGGCTTTGGCTGTAGTCATCAACATGTCACCATTTCTTCATCTGCATCTTTTTTCTCACTCTTTCTTCCTGCTTATATTTTTCTTCTGTTTTCTGCTCTCTTGGACTTCTATCACTAAGGCAGGACTCATTCTCTCAGTTGTCTTTGGTGTTATTCTCCTACCATGTGAATTTGGAAAGGATGGAGGTGAGGATGAACAGTTTGTTAATAGCTGTCCTTTGTAATCATTGACTGGAAATGACTGTAAGCCAGGCAAGACCATTCCAGTCTGAAGGTTGTGAACAAGTTTTGAACTCCTTATAAGGTTGAAATTTCTTTCCAAGTGCTGTTTTCATGTCCAAAATGAACAGTTGAAGAATGCCTCATCTTTATGTATATTCATTGAACATAGGTAGTTTCATAGTGACTTTTGTGGAATGAAACTGTCTTCTTCTGCAAATGCCACATTATTAGTTTGACACTTGCTTTGCTACTCTGAGAACACATTGTACAACTATTTTAAGGCATACATAAAAAAGATTTCTGTTTTATTATCTGTTCAAAGAATCACAAGCTGGAAAGCATTGCCTTTAAAGCTTTAAGTTACTGATTGTCAACATACTGGCTCAGAAACCTATTTCATCCCTTGTTACACAGTATCTGTTCGTAAATAGATTCATTATTAGAGATGGTGAAAATGGTGTGGTTTAGTAGTCCCAGCTATTTTGTCTAGCATCTTGAACATGTACTTTAGAATATGCTAATATGATTAACAATAAAGTAATGATAAAACCTGGAAGTTGATAATAAGATAACTATCTTGCTGACTCAGCTCGGAAAAGGATGTTTTGTCTTACTTAATCAGACCAAGACGTTTTGAATAGTTTAGTTTCTGTAGTATGTCTTAATCTTATTCCCTACCCCAAAGCTTTAAAATACTATATAACCCCTAAAAACAATTTAAGCCTGAATTTGTTGGGAGCAGCCTAACTGATACAGACTGTGTACAGCTACTCCCTGGCAGATTCAGTAGTTTTAACAATATTTCTTCTATTTCCATTTGCTGTTTTTACCCGATTCATATTGGATTACTTACATTCTCAGAGGGAACAGCTTAACAGTTCAGTTTTGACATTATTGTATTCTTTTTTTTGTTTGTTTTTCTGCCTCCAGCCTCTGGCATGGCTGGCAGTCAGAAGTTGTCAAAAGAAGCTGAAGGTCCTTGTTCCATCTGTACAAACAATCCCTGTGCAAGGCTGTGCCAGAGCTGCTGCCTTTGAGGGCTGTTGTGTGCATGTCTGTGTTACAGAGCAGCTGGGTACAAGGGCACTAAACCTGGACAACTCCCTGTGTGTGCAAAGCAGCTGAGACTGCTCAGTTTCTTTAGCTGTACAGACAGAACAAATTCAGATTCACCCGTTCAGGTTAATGTTAGAAGCTTGGGTAGGCATTTATATCCAGGAAGAGACTCTTGAGGAGATAAATTGGGCTGAGGGAGCAGTCTCTTAGATAAACTGCAGTGCTGCAAGGCATTGCTGGTGTGCTGCTGTTTACTGGTTAGGAGCCTGTCCCCTCCTGTGCCACCAGAACCACTGGAAGCATGGCAGTGGTGTGAAAGAGTAGCAAGGCAAGCTTGAGTGTGTCTGTAGTCATATGGAAGAGTAAAGGTACAGGCTGCAGCCTGTGTATTTTTTGGACTACAAAACCGCTCATGTTGCAGCTGCCTGTGAATCTACAGGAGTTACTGATCCACAGTTTCTTGTATATAGCTATGAAGGAGCAAATAAGCATCTCCAGAGCGAAGGTGAATGAAGAGGATGAGGTTCAAAAATTGCCTTTCAAACCATGAAATTTTGATTTTGAATCTGTTCCCAGTGGGTGCCAGAATCAAGTATCCAACGCTTTGTCTCCGTGCAGAGCTTGCGTGGCCTAATTTTTATCTGCATGAAATGAGCTTCAAAAGGTCCTGGACCTCTTTGGCCGTTCACTGCTTTGTGGGATCAGTGTGTTTGTGGCAGCCTTTTTGAGCTATAGCGGCAGTTGCTCAGTAATTCTGCCATCACTGAGTGAGGAGGAGAGGTTGTAGGGTCACAGCGCTGTATCCTGTCAGCAGGCTTTGCCTCTTCAGGATGTGTGGGGTCACAGCATAATGGCTCCTTCCACTGTCAGGCCCTTCTGCCTGTGTTTGCATCAAGCTGGCTGAATTTCATGCTGGCCTGACCAGAAAATGGGGAAGCTCCTACGTTGCGATTGTGTATTGCCCTTGCATGTTGGAAAGGAAGAAGTGGACCTTTCAGTGTCACCTATCAGTTTAAAAAAACCAAAAAGGGGTGTGGTGGCTTTTGACAGTGAGAGTGGTTAGTTGAAAAAGTGCAAGTGAAAATGGAGATCTGTTGGGAAGAATGTTATGAACAATTCAGGAATTTTTAAAACTGTTTCCGTTAATCTAGAAAGGTATTTCTATGGGACATACCTTTTCATACCTTCATGGCGGTTTGGTTAGTTGTTCTGCTCAGCTAACTAAAATGCTGTAGCTGTCCTAGTTTGGCACTCACCCCAAATAAATAATAACCTTTCTTTCAGCAAGGCATGTTTCAATAAACCTTCAGCATGTCAGCATTGGGTTTGTGGCTTCTGGTTTCCTGAGGCTATGTGCAAAGCAATTTGTCTTTTTGTAAAATAGCTTTCATATCTCTATTATGATACAAGTAAACAAACCATGTGATTAAGGCAACTTTAAAATCTCAGGAGCGTGGATCCTATTTTGGGATCACCCCTGTGTGGACTATACAGATGCACTATTAAGGCTGACTCTGGGATGCCTGTGCCCAAAAGCATCTAATTGTCTTTGCTTTTCTCATGCTTGAATAATGGAGCAAATCTCATGGTCTAAGCAACTGAATTGAATTGCAGAGACAAGAAAACCTATTTGTCTTTTAGGGCTGTGTGTCCCACATCAGCATTGGCTCTCGGTCTTTTTCTGAGAAGGAAAAGGTGGGGTTGTTTGCCAAACTGATTTCTGTCATTTGGGTCCCATGGGCTGTGACTGAGGACCATCCTCCTGTTGGAAAGGGGGTCAGGGTGCTCTGGTGCAGTGCAGAGGTGCTCAGGGAGAGGGGAAATGCACACATGGGACTCCTGAATATCACAGAAACTCACTGATGTTGAATGCCACTTGAAGCCAAGTAATTGGTAGAAGACAAATTGGACATTGTTTTAGAATGTAAGATGGGTGGATATGTTAGGATATTTGTTATATATAAAAATGACAAATAGCTCTTCTTAATTTGATGCCAACATAGTTTTTTTACTTACGTTTTCTTAAATCTGGTCAGTTCTGTTGTTGTCATAAAACACATGATAATGTTATGTACCTTAAAAGCCTGGTCATGACTAAGGATTTTGGAAGCTTAGGCCACTTTCAAGTGGTCAGTGCTGGGAGGGGTTGTCTGTTGGTCTTCCTTTTCTTAGAGTTTCTAGTAGGAGACAATGCCCTTTGAGGTGAAGGCTGAAGATAGACTTGTGACTTGGCTGGAATTGACTTGGGCAGTTGATTGCTTTGTCAGTGGACGTTGTAGATGTTCATCTCAATTCCCAGGAAATCACCTTTAACTGTAGAGAGTGGGAGAAACTTGCTTACTTTTTTATAATTTTGTTTTTATTTAGTGCTCTGTTCTCAGTTTTACATTCTTAGCCAGTAGTTCCTGCCTCAGTATTAGGGTGCAGTTCTCTCCATTGGCTTTAGGAACCATTCCAGCTGGGGTTGGGAGACCAATGATAAAGCATTCTTAGTGCTTGCTAGGAGTCTCCTTTAGAAAGCACTTTCAATAGTGTGTGGAATTCAGGAAGGCCCCAGGGAGAACATCTCCTGCTTCACCCATTGCTCTTGTATCTGTTTAACTCCTTAACCTAGATTGGATCAGCTTTCCTCACAAGTGTCTCTGGCCCACCATCTCCTACAAATAGCCCTTCATCTGGAAAGCTTTTTGCTTTCCAGAGAAACAACAATCATTTGTATTCCTCCTCTGATACTGTCACAGCTGTTGGGAATTTTTTTTCCCCTCTTGAATTCAGTTCCTTATCAGATGAGCCATGTAGGACTGTGCAGCTGTATTAATTAACAGGAGAAGTGCAATTACTTATGTCACTCCTGTGAAGCTAATTTGTATAATGTGTAATTAAAGTATTTTTTTGTTTCTTATAAAACTCATACCCTGCTGGCAGGTCATATCAGTAATCCTGATATTTTAAGTATGACCTTCCTGTGCTGTTTACTGAAAATAGATGCAAGAATTTTTTCCCTACATTTCTTTCTAGAGTTTATTACTGCTTTATTAATCTATTTTGATAAATTTGATACCCTTTTTGTTCTTCCCAGGAAATAAGTATTGTCAGAGTCTATTTCCCTCCCTCTGATGCATGCCAAGATAACATTAGGTGAAAACTCTGTGGTCCATGCAGATTTGTCTGAGTGTAACTGATAGAGCTGTTTCTGTCAGACAAAGTAACTGCATCATTTAGTCTGTAGTTTTCTGTGTGAATTCAAAATTATGCCCATAATTTCTTTTAGCTTTATTAATTGAAAATAGACCTGAAAAAGAAATGTGAATGCATCTTGAATATGTTCCTTTGTTTTTAAGGAGAACACACGAATTGTCCGAGTGAAGGTCATAGCTGGAATTGGCCTGGCCAAGAAGGATATCTTAGGAGCCAGGTAAGAATATGTTGTTAATGTATTAAGGGACAGCTGCTTCTTTATTGTCCTTCTACAGCTCTTTAGTTCTCAGTAAATTCTTCTGTGCCTCTTGAAAAAAAGAATCTGAACTCCTTCAACTGGCAACTTTATAAAACTATTAGAGACTATATAAACATGAAGATATCTGCTTTCATAGCCAACAGTGACTTGGACAAATCTTAAGTGCTGGCAAAACAAAGTAGAGGAATGTTTTATTCTCTGCATGATAAAATAGCTCTGCCATGGAGGATAGATCCATGTCTGTGTTTCACTTCAGGTAGGCTGCAGCTAAAATAACTACAGTTAAAATAACTAGAATTTAATTGTGGTTAGAGTTCTCATCTGTGCTTGAAAGACTTGGAATGAGCACAGTACTAAACACTGGTGGGTATGAGACTGTTTCAGCTCAAATTATGTGCAGTAGCTTAAAATTTAGCAAAGGAAAATGATCAGACTTGTGAGTTGGTAATTGAAATGCTTTTAGGATCTTGTAGAGTTGGCAAGTGGCAGAATGCATTTTGTGCTACAGCCACTTTTGCTTCTGGCCTTTGTACAAAGGGTCTAGAAAAGTATTGATGGGTTTAGTACAAGTTCTGCTGTCAGCTGCCTTGGCATATGTGCAAGAATGTTGTTATTTTAGCACAAAATTGCTATGTGACATCAGTTTAGCAATAGAAAAAATCCTCTTGTGAAATTTGTATTTTCCCTAAAGCTAGACGGTCTCCCTTAAATTTTTGTTCATGTACAATTTTATTTTTTTTTACTTCAAGCAATAATAGATCAGCTTTTCTCATCATAACTTAAATATGTGAAAACCATATGCTCTTTAACTGTATGGCAGACAGTCTTGGTCACCTTTTGTTACTACTCTGAGCAATTGAGTGCTTTGATTGTTCATGAAAAGAAGATATTCATATAATATGTTGGGTTCTAGTACCACGGGAAAGGAAAAGGCAGTAGGACATTTTAAGCAGAAATATTGGGACATCTTCATTAACAGAAAAATTCAGGTTAAACTCAAACTTGGTCAATATGACAGAACATTTACTAAAATTGTTACATGTTTGAGGAAGTACCTCATGTTCCAGGTGTTCTAAAGTGTTAAAGATACTTAATACTTCAAGATTTTTCAGTCACAACTGATTTTTTTCATGCTTGTCTTGTTGAAATGTGAGAGGATTTATTGAATCTGTTCTCCTGAAATAACTGTGAAAGAGGACAGAGAGTCATATTGTACTGATACACAGAATGGCATAGCTAATATGATCATTATCACTACTAGTGTTTATATTAGTTTTATCTCTAAAACTGTGCAGGAAATGATTGTAATTACAAATCTCTGTGGTATTTGTAAAGTAATTGTAACCCCTTGATTACATAACTGCTATTAATTTAAACCTTTCAAAACCTGACTGCTGATAATGGTGACCAAAAAGGGCATAGAGCAGCATACTACTTGTTTGGTTTTTTTCCCTACCAGTGACCCATATGTGAAAGTGACACTGTATGATCCAGTGAATGGAGCCCTTACCAGTATTCAGACAAAAACTATTAGAAAGGTTAGTCATCTTATCTGTGTGGGTGTGGTGGGGTTTGGTTGGGGTTTCTGGTATTGTGTTGAGGTTTTTTTAAAACAGACTCCAGAGGAAAAGTTAAAGCTATAGGAAATGTGAGAATTCATGTATTTGAGTGAATGGATGTGTGGAAAGGAGTGTTCCATGGTCTGCTCAGTTTCTCTGTTTGTGGCATTATTGTGGTATTTTCTCTTCAGAAATTTTATTGAAAGGTAGAGGAAAAACTGAGGAATATAAGGTGAGTACTGATTGAGAACTACATCATTAGTGGAAGTGCTGGATTGTTCTGGTTTTCCTGTACTGCTAACTCAGTTTAGCTAAAATGAAGAACTGTATATATGAGAGGGAAAGTACCCTTCCAAATTGTTGTTCTCGGACAGTGACTCTGATTTATGAGATCACTCATACATTTTTCCTTCCATTTTGATAATTGTTACATTAAACTCTCTGTAGTATTTTTTAAAATAATCCCAGTTCAAAGATGAGCTGAGCTGAGTGAGTTATGCTGTGTGTGGCCCATCTGTGCCTGGTCTGTGTAGTTGATGTTGCTTAGAGATTTGGCATTCGCTAAGAGCTTGCATGTAAGTAATGTGGGTGTTGAACTGAGAGGAAGGCAGTGATTATTACTGAAGGGACATACTCTACATTAACTATTTTCAAGTGTCTCATGCACTTTCTCTGCATCCATGGCTTAGACAATAGCTCACAATACCTGCATAAATTGTCTCCATTCTGCACTGCATTAAACAGTACAAGATTCCTTTGATTTTTACCAGCAATATCAAGCTTAAAGGTACTTTTTTCTTAAGTGGATTGTTACGTGGAATAAAATGTGTAGTACATCAAAAATTATGTACAGAATTATCAGTATAACTAATGCTCTCTTCTTCTTTTTTTTTTTTTTGTTCCTCTGCACATAGTCCTTAAACCCAAAATGGAATGAAGAACTCTTATTTAGAGTAAGTGATTTTGTTTATAGCCTTATTACATGTTGGATATATTACACATTGGGAAAAACTACTCACTACTCTCCCCCCTTCAGAACTCTTCCTTAATTCAGAAATAACTCCACAATTAATGTTCTAAAAGGCTCACAAACTGCTTTCCTTAGAAATACTTTTGTTAACTCTGGGACAAATGTCAGATTTTCAGTCTTGGCATTGCCTTCTTTATTTGGTGAATGTTTGAAAGCATGTGCATGGATTTAGAAACAGTTTGGGATAGTACCAGTTATGGCTTATTGGTTCTAGTAGAAATGCATTGCTTAGTAGAATGGCAGCAGGGTATAAATTTGCTGTTTAATAAAGACCTCTGGTATTTCTTTCCTCCTGCATAAACACAGAGATTTTGATGAAGACTAGTGCTGGAATTCAGTACATATGTTAATTATCACTGTACTTCTTTTTCATAGGTTAATCCTCAGAAACACAGACTCCTTTTTGAAGTATTTGATGAAAACCGTTTGGTAGGTCTTTTTGTGTTAACTTTGCAGTGTATTAAAGACTTGAATGAAAGCAAGTCCATCAGGATTCAATGTGGATAAAAACTCACTCCAAACAACCTTAATTTCTATAATGAAACCTAAAGCTAAAGGCAGACCTGATTATTTATTATAACATTACCACACTCCTGAAGCTCTGAAGCAGTTACATCATTACTGTAATCTTCTAATGTGTTTTAACTCATGAAAGCATCATTCTTTCATAGTGCTGTTCACATGACAGGACCAAATTCTTTGGTGATATTGAAAGCTCTGCATTGGATGTTTAGTTTTCCCTACAAACAAAGCAGTATTGAGATGTAGTGTGAGAAGCTTCTTCAGTGTGTGAGGAGTAGCATCAAAGAAAGCATATATGGATTTTCTTTGGAAAGCTCAAGAAGTGAACAATGGACTGTGATCTTGTAGATAGGTGTCACTCTGAATGGCAGGTCACTGGTGAGATAGGGCTAGCTTGTGCTTTTATCTCAGTGAAATCAAAATTCCTCCTCTGACCCAAGCTCTCATTTTGTGTCCAGATGTCTGATTACCTGTGTTTGTTTGTGTGTTTCATTGTGAGTAAGCTTGTAGCAGTACAGTCATGACACTTGCATCTGTTTCACTGATGTTCCTTGTCGCTAAGATAGATACCTTTCCCTTCTGCAGGAGTTTAGAACTAATGGGAGGAATTGAGTGCTCTTGCAGGCCAAACACAGTTTCATTCCAAAGAAAGGATCTCTTTGTGCTTTGTGCTTGAGTAGTGTGTTGGCCATGAAAAACATTCTTTCTTAAAACGCATGTGTTAAGTAAACCATTGTATCTTCTGTGAAGGTGCTGCTCTTCTGAGGTTGGGAAGAGTGAAAATGTGTGTAAATATAAGTACAAACTGCCTAGAATAATGAGATTTAAGAAGGAGGAGGCTTGTTTCTTGGTTATAGGCATTGCTCAGTCCCCAGGCCACTTACTACTTAACTGGTGATATTACCTGTCCCAAGTATTCAAAATATGATGTCTCGGATTTATTTAAAAGCAGTGTTAAAGGGAATCACAAACACTTGTCCCTGCATGGGAGGTTAAATGTGGTTTTTCAGGATGCTCAGATTTTCATCTGGACGTAGTATTATGGGCTAGAGCATATCCCTCACCACGGCCAAGTACTCTGTCCATTGCATGTCTTGTTAGAGCATTGCTGCCACCACCTGGAAGCCACGAAGCATGATCAGAAAGCAGGACTCTTGATTTTTTGGGGGGAGAAGGCCAGTGTTTTCTTTCTGTTTTCCAATAGAACTCCTTCACATTCTTTCTCTAATCTAAATATACAAGTTGTTTGATCTGTTTGCTTATGGAGAGGAACCAGTTAAACATTTTGTTGGTATCAACTGGGAAATGGTGCTTTGTTTCTCGTGCATGATTATATTTAGAGATCAAAGTGTCATGACCTCATCAGTCACTCTATAGTTCTAGTTTATTAGTAATAAAATCCCTGTATTTTTCATTGTTTTCATCTCACTTGGTGACTGGAACAGCCCATCTCCCAGTTTCTCTTTAGCTTGCTCTCAGAAATTGTTTTTATCCCAAATCTCTTGGGTTGTTTTAAGTAAGACAAATTGTTGCCTCAGTTATGATTGTTATTTAGTGTTGACAAGCTCCCCCACTTCTATTAATTCATCCTCACATGTCAAAAATCATAGGTGCCTTGCTAAGTAGCTATGATCACAAGGTGTTTCATCTTCTGCTATTTTAGTATTTTATTCTGTTATTTTCAGTGTGCTTTCATCTGCCTGTTGGATGACTGTTTAAAGTCTAAATGTGAGCAATCTGATAAAACTGAAATATTCTCATATTTGTGTCCTCCCAATGGTTAATTTCCTCTTTACAAAATTTTCTCTCAAGTGCTTTTATTCCCTTTAACTTTTAGGGGTAAATGGAAGTTAGAAATACCTGCTTGTTTTTAAGAAATGTTGTGTTCTTGAATACCAACCTCAAAACCTTTCTTCAGAGTTTAGGTTAAATTTCAGGTCTTGCTGCATTGGTTATATCACCAGTAGTCAGAGTTTTGAAATCTTCTTGTAATAGCTTTAAAATTTTCAAAAATCACTTGTCTTGGATTTACTAAAGGAGTGCTAAATCTAGTTTGTTCTTCTGCCTTGCAAATTCGTGGTAGAATAAAGGGCTTGAGTGGTTTGCAGAGTCTTTAATTAAGGTTGTCTTTAAAAACACACTAGAAAAATGTCAAGAAGAGCATTGAGATCACTTAGGAGATGAATCAGTGAAGAGACCACACCTCTTGCTATCTGTCTTACAGTACCTTGCCACAGTTTAAGTATATTGCAAACTAAGTGCCTAAATCTGTTATTGATACTGAAGAAATCAATGATATTAAGCTTTGAATGGAACTATTGGTATATTTAAAAATACTAACTTTTAGTTTATTTTTATGCCAACTCTAATTCAGCAACATTGAATTTAACACTTTAAAAGCCATTTTAGATTGCCTGAGAAAGTTGTAGTTGGCTGGCAATACCTAAACAGGTATAGCTAAGGAAGAGAGACATGTTGAGAAATTTTGCTGGAATCTTAAGCCTTGAGTTACCAAATTATGTGAGTTTATTTTTTTTTTAGGATTTCTTTAGTAAAATTGAACAAAACATTTCAGATCATCCACTGGGGGAGAAGGTAATGCTTTTATTAGAAGAAACCAGCACCTCCAGTAGTTGCACTTCACATCGCACCAACATGTTACAAACTGTGCCACTAATATATTTTTTCTTGGGGAGAGAAGAAGCCTTAAGAAATGCATTTTTTACTTTTTGCTCACATATCTTAGAGTCACTTGCTGATGTTTTTGGGTTGTGTTTGGTTTGTTTGGTTTTATGGGTATTTTTTACTGTATTGCTTGAAGTACAAATGTAACTTTTTGAAACTGACCAAAAGAACCTTTCATGGTATTTTCCTTTCCTCTTCTCTCCCCATCCCAGTCCCCGTCCCCACCAACATATAACTTTAGAAGAAGTCCTGTTGGTTATAATGAAATAAATGAAGTGTTGTATTTGTTGGCTTTTTATGAATAAGCTAGTATTCATTTATTGCTGCGTTCTAATAATGGAATTCAGGTAATGGAGGTTAAGTAAGCCCTGGAGTATAATTAGAAAACAAATTTGTTTCTTGCAAACAAGGTGCTGTGAATTTGATTCTTGGCTCTTTTTTGGGAAGGAGGTATAAATGTTAATTTTACTGCCTTCTAGCTTAAAATACAGTAAAGGTTAAATAAATATGAAGCAGAAAAAACTCCTAGTAGTATGACCTATAAAAGTACAAATGGCCTAGTGTTCTCTTCTGTTTGTACTCTTTCAGCAGCACTAAGTAATTTCATGTTAGAGCAGTAGCATTCAGTACTGCATCATATATGGCTTATGTATTCAAAAGTACATTCATGGCCAAATGTTGGTGTTTTTCAAAACAAAACCCACAACAAAAATCCCACTTAACAGCAGGATTCAAGATTGTCTTTTATCAAAAGTCCCACTAGGTGCCAGCAAAGGACCTCTACAGATTATATGAGCCAGTGAAACATTTTGTAGGAATTCTCAATCGCTTTACTCTTGGAAGAATTGACAATATTTTAATTTCTTGACATGCTGATCATTTTCTTTAAAAAATGAAAAGAAAAATAGTTACGAATCCATGAGGCAGTTTGTGTGTACTTGTACAGAATAGCTTTCTTCTCTAATTCTGTTTGGTAATGCTTTTTATCTCTGTGTATACTTAGTTCAGTGTTCTAAAGTTTGTGTAGCTGGTCACATATCTGCAAATCACATTGAGCTGTAATGAATGTGTCCTTACTCTGGGCTTCCAGCAAATAAGATGAGGTAGTTAGATTTGTAAGAGTAATTTTGTTTCTTTCTACCTTTAACAGCTGTAGTTAGAAAAGGTCAAACTAGAAATAAAAACAAATGCCAAATTATTAACCAGCAAAACTTTTTTTGGCTCCTTTTCAGTTGCACCTCATTTAAAATTATGAATTTATAAGCACAGAGGGTTCTACTATGTGCAGATCTTTAGAAAATGTGATTGCTTAGCAGCATGTGGATTGCACGATAATGCCAGATTGCTTTCAAGTTTTATTTAAATAGTGCAGAAAAACATTTTCTTAAGGGAGAGGAGGCTTATTTCACTAGTTTGTGCATAATTCAGACCTCAGCAGTTTGCTAGCATGGTTACTATTTGGAAATTCAATCCTGGACTTGATACTCAATTATATGGGACTTCATTCCTACCAACTTCCTGTAATTCTAAACCTATGGGTAAAAATATTAGTAGTCATACGCTGCTGAGGAAAGTGCGGACACATTGACTCAGCTCGTGCAGCCGCAGCAGGCGTTGCTGTTTGCGGCTTGCAAGTTCTGGAAGCCTATTATAGCATTCATTTATGCAAATTCCAGGAGGTGTAATTGAAACAAGGTCAGTAGTGTTTGTCAGTGTGTCGCAGCTGAGATCCTTGGAACATAAGTGCTTTTTAAATGAAGGCGTTCTGACTGCAAGCAACCAACGACGGCCCAGAAACTACAGCTCAAGGAATGGCTGGCTTATTTCAAGAGGTACTTTCTTTTAAAATGCTAGTATCTTGTAGGAATTAGGACAAAGACTGCAACTTCTATGGGCTTTTACTGTTGCAATGTACCAGCTCTGGGTTCTGTGCAGCTGCCTGTAGCCTTTCTGCTGAAGGATCTTTGTGGTTTTCATTTGCTAACATGCGTGGAAATGAGAACAAATGGCACGACGGTTAAGATTGCATTTTGCTACCCAAAGAAGCAACACAGACCCGTTATCAGAAACCTCTGAAGATTTTTTGGATAGGAATAATTGTATGTACTTCAAAAAATCGCAGAGTTCTGCACCTAGCTTTACACAAGTGAAACTAATTCCTAGACAAGCTGCTTATGCACCTGTAGGGCAACAAGTAATTAATCCAGAGAAAAGCACAACTATTTCTTCACTGCAGATAAAAAAGAGCAGTTCACTGCACATTTCCTTGCAGTCTAGGAAGCAGAGTGGATGTTCTAGGTTTGGTGATGCCGTGGCTGCTGGTGAAGACACTTCATTCATTGGTATTGGTAGCGAAGGGAGCTGTGGTGCTGGAGCCGTGTCTGACCATCGATCTAATGACAGCTTTCTGAGCAGTGCTGCTCTGGGCAGAGGCAGCCTCAGCAGCATTGCAGCAAGTGACAGTGGCTCGTTCAGCAGTGCTGGCAGTGACTACGGATCATGTGCAAGTACCACAAGTGATGGAGGTTCATATACTAACAGTGTCATCAGTGACAGTGGCAGTGGCACTCTTTGGACAAGTGACAGTACTTTCTGTAGTAGTGTTGCACAAGGTGACTCTTCATATAGAAGCACTGGAAACAAATGTAATCCCTCCAGGAGCAACTCATCTCAGGAAACACTGTACAGAAGTAATACTACTTTTGACCAAGATGCTTTGTCAGTGAGGAAGAAAACGAAAATTCCATTGCGACGTTGTTCATCACTGGTTATTTTTCCTAGGAGTCCTTCCAGTACTCCTCCAGCTTCTCCAGTAAGCTCAGGTCAGCTACCACACAGAGGCACCTATCAAACATCTCATAAATTAATTATTTCTCCTAGTGAGCTGGCACAGAATGAAGATCCGACCATTTCCAAGGGATTCCTTTCAACAGCAGTCAATGGGCTTAGACTGTCTAAAACAGTTTGCCCTTCTGGTGAGGTCAGAGACATCCGTCCGCTTTATTTGAACGCATCATTACAGGACAAAAGTCAAATTTTGAGTGGTTCTCAGCAGGCAACTTGTGAAGTACCTGATGGCTTCCCATGTGTTTCAGTTCATCTTACACAAAGAGCATTTGCATCAAGCAGTGAAATGGTTAATGGCTCTTGCAGTCCAGAGTTAAATCTGAACTCTGGTACAAAATACCCTCATTTAAAACTGGAACGTAGCACATCTGCATGTCTACCCTCAAAAACAGATTCAGAATATCAGATTAATATAAATGAACTAGGAAGACCAAATGCACAGATGAGCAAAACTCCCCATATTTTTCAAAGAAGTGTTTCCTTGGAAGGATCACGTCAAAAAGTTTCTTGCTGCTTATCCAGCCTTAAATACAAGTGTCATAGTGCAAGGACGTCTCAGTTGCACATACAGTTCAAAGCTGGGAATGAAGGAAAAACAACTGGTGTTAGGAAAAGATGTGGAACCTCTAAAAGGGAAATGTCTAGCACTTTGTGGAGGCCCCAGAAGGTGAGTGTTGTGGTTTATAGAAAAATGTGATGCTATCTTAGAGTTGAAATTTAGCTGGAAAGTAGTAAAAGTTTGCAACCAAGACTTAAGCGCAGTGATTTCAGTGTTTCCTAATGCTGTCAAATTATCACCATTAGGAAGTTGATTTTTTAATTATCTGTAACATTTGGGTTTTAGATTAGTTTCTTAGAATATGGGGCATAGGTAAATAGGTGTTGCTGTGAAATAAACGTATTTAATAGATTTTTAAACAATAGTTTGCTGTTTACATGAGCTCAGGGGGATTTTCTTGTCTAGTTATGGAGACATGGGACTCATTTAAACTTCAGGTTAAATTTTGTAGTTATAAATACCTAACTTTTCAGTAAATTAATAGCAGTTACTGAAGTTTGCATATAAAATGGGTAAAAATGAGTGATCTTTTAGTTTTGTTTCAGATAAGCTTTATTTTACAGAACAGTTTGTTGTATGTAGAATTAAAGATAAGTTGTATTTGAGCAGAGAAGCTGTAAATACCATTTGTTTCTGTATACACCCTGAACCACAGGAATTTTCAGTTTCCTCTCACTTTTTTTTTCCTCCTTCCAGCTACTATTTCAGCCTGAGCAGTACTGAGTAACTTAATACCTCTTCCAACAACATTGCTGTTCAAATTACAGTATTTGGGTCTAGAAGGCTTATATTAAATATTTTTTTTTGTAATGAAATTCATGTCCAGCTAAACTGCTGGTAGAGGTGTCTAATTAACTCTTGAGGTAGTTAGTAAAGCATAGGCCACGTGGAAGGTAGATTTTTAAGTCTTGTTTAAGTAACATTGTGAGAACTTAAATTATCTGAATATTTTCAGTTATGAATGCTGATAAAAATGCAACAATTGATGGTCACTAAAATTGTTTTAAGAACTCATTCTCATTGATTTGACACTACTACCATGTAAGTAATATGTTTGTTTAAGCAAAGGGCTTTTTGCCAAAGACTTTAAATTATGACAATCCCTTTCTAAACTAGTAAGACACCTTGGAAGTGTTAGCCTGGAATTTTCACTCTTTTGTTACCCTTAGAGCAGTGCTTGATGATTCTACACATTGACTTCCTCAGTGTGTTTTGTTTAGAGCTTAAAAAAATTGCTCTTTCCTTCTTGGGAAACTGTGATTTATGCTTAAGATTCTTTATAAAACTCACAGTGGAATACAGATAATCATTATATATATTTGTATATATTATTTGGTGATTTTTCTTCCCCAAATCTCACTGTAAAGTGAGGGGTAAAATCCACAATAAGCACAAACAGATTAGATTCAGACTAATTAAAATGTGTCAGTTATTTTGAAAGTATATTGTGTAAAAAAAAATGAGTCATGCACTTCAATTACATTTCTCATCAACTTGCACTGCTGGTCTCTGTGCTGAATGGCAACTGATGTGAAAGATCTTGTATTTTAATCCAAGTTCAGGACTGGACTGTTAGCTAATGTTTCCAGCAAACCTCCTAGGACACTGGACTGGCAGTAGTTTGTTTCAGTTCCCAGGAGCAGTGTTTACAATGGATTGACATAAACATCAGGTACAGAAAATTTTCAGTCCTCAAATGGTTATTTTCAGTTTTTATGTGAAACCAGTAAATAGGTAAATATTCTATAAAACATGTTATCAAATAATGTTAAAGCTTCCTCCACCAAACCAAGCAAAAACCATAGTTGACTTCACAGCAGTTCAGTAATTCAATGGAATAAAATAGATAAATACCATTGTATTTGTTATTAGTCTTTGTGACCAATACAAGAGATTCTATGGCAATCATTTAATTACATAGTCCAGTTAATTATCATGGTGTATTGTGACTCATTTAAAAATAAACAACTCCCAAAATATTTCTCTCGACTCCAGTTAGTCTGGCCTAGTATATTGATATGCTGAGTCTGGGTTCAAATTTAACAAGTTGATACTGGAGTAGCATTTAGTAATGTCAGCTATCTGTACAGGGCAGCCATGAAATCAAATCAGTGCTGTGGTCAGAGACTCCAGAGGCTGAAGTAGCAAAAGGTCTATGCATTCTTTTCTTCCATGCCTTGCTACCAGCCTTCAGCCACCTCGGATCACATTTCCTGCTTTCCATAATCAACAGCTTGTTAAAGGCTGGCTTAAAAAAAATCAACACCATTTCTATGACAACTGGCTTTGGATTCTTTTTAATTAAGTTACAAAATGGAGAATGGTTGTGGCCAGTGTGTGACTGCTGGTCTTTACTGGAAACTTATTGAAGAGGTTCTCTAATAGATATTGGAATTTCATTTATGCGAAGCAGGAGAAAGAAAGAAGTCCATGGTTACAGCATTGAAGGTTGTCCTTGACTATGTATTTCTACTTTAATGTTTTGGGATTCTTCATTATTGTTTTGGGGATTTTTTTTTAGTGCATCTGTCTCTGCTTGGGATAGAAATAAATCTGCAACTAAAGCATTTTGACATCAGAGGTGTGGATTGGCAGGGTAGGAGTGAGTAAGGGAACAGGTTACTTGTCATCATACATACATAAAGTCCAAGAGGTACAGAGCAGGGCAGAAACAGTGAATACAGTTCCAGTTCTTGTAGCACATACACTTCGAAAAAATTAAAAGTTCTGTTAATCTCTTCTACTAGTGTAATATCATGTTGACATCCCTGTTGACATTAGCTGTTCCTCCCCATCAGTATCACTCTGTGTTGGATAATGTGAATATTGTAAATGTACGTGCAAGTCTATTTCAGCAGCTGTATACCTTTAAAATGATTTATTACACAATTGAGGGAATAAATTGTGTTATAGGCCTTACAAGTGATTTTGCTTGAGTTTTGTCTCTAGTTATTGAAATGACATATTTTGAAGCAAAAAACCCCTCAAACTTCAGAGATGGTGTAAAATAACCAAATTGGTTTTCTACTGTCAGATTCACGTAAGGGAAACCTTTTAGTTGGAACTCTTGAGCTTTTTTTCACTGAACTCTGGAACTTTGCCTTCATAAAAGATGCTATTTGAATCTTGCTTACTGAATTTAAATTTAGTAAAACAGTAATTTGAGGGGGCTGTGTGTGAGGATTTCTCTCTTGAGTAACTTCCCAGCCAATGTGAAGATGCTGAGGGGACCAGAACCTGTGTCTGGAAGATTGTGATTCCCTTGATAAATGCTGCACCACAAGTTAGTGCTGGGTAGCCTGAGGTTGTTTTGTCTCTTGCATTCTCATTAGGTGTAGAGCTTCTGTCATGGCATAACTCCCTCCCAGAAAACATTTATCCAGCCAGGGAGAAGTGCCAGGAGAAGGGAAGGACAGCTGTGGCTCAGCTCCAGTTTTGCACATGGAGCAAAGGGCTGCATGTGTATCAGTGTCCCAAATCTGTGCAAGGAGGTGAGGTGGAAAAGGAGCAGCAAAAGCAGAAGATTATGGAGCCAATGCAAGGCAAAGCACCAATTGGCATCACTTTATGCTACTGTGCTATGGTAACCTCATAATCTTAACAACTTTCATATTGTTCAGTATTGCATATCTGGGAGGATCACATTACAGGACCATGTGGTGCATTGCTCTGTCATGGTTGGTCAGTTCAGTCGGGGAGAGTTGGGCTTGAAGGGAAGGTTGTGTCTTTGTGAGGAATTGTGGGGGTGACTACATTAGACTTCAGTCACATAGGAGTGTATGTGTTGTCTCTTGGACAAATTTTGGAAGCTGAAGTATACATTAATACATTGAAGGGAAGACAGTGGAAACTGTGTTAATCACAATAGTGAACAATTTATAATTAGTTGTAGGTAATTTCCTGCTTCTATGCTTTAATGACCTGTGGTGCTTTAATAGCTGGTACTAATTTCTTCTGGATTTCATCTTGCTTAAATGGAGAGTTTAGTTACAACTTCTTCTCTACCTTTCTTCATGCTTTAGCTTTTGATTAGCAGTCTTTCTTCAGGGGAACAAAAAGATGGCACACAAAGGATGGGATAGATCTTACAGCCTGCTACGTGGATGCATTAGGAAAGTGATGCAAAGGAAGTGATCAAATAACATTATTTGGTAATAACTCAATCCCTGAAGTTTTTCAGGTTTCACAGGTTGTATTTGGCAACTATGAGCCATATGTAACTTTCAGAATATCATCATACTCTAAGGAAGCAGATACTTGAATATACCAGTATATTAAAGCTCTAGCACTTTGCAGTCCTCAGCAAACATTACATATACATATTAAGGAGAAGTTTTATTTGATTGTGCTCTGT
Organism: Camarhynchus parvulus; assembly: GCF_901933205.1. Lineage (NCBI taxonomy): Eukaryota > Metazoa > Chordata > Aves > Passeriformes > Thraupidae > Camarhynchus > Camarhynchus parvulus. The sequence goes on from NC_044580.1 coordinate 7,364,673, forward strand.
GGGGATTATGATTAGCCTAATTGTGTTTATAGTCTGCAGCTGAACTGAATTTGGGCAGGTTTCTCTTGCCAGAAAAAAAATGGGGAAACTAAAACTGCAAAACCATACAGAGCAGGCCTCCTGAAACAGCTTATGTAAATATGTAATTATCCAGCCTTGAGGGTGATTCATGTCCTTTTAATCTTCCATGAGAGAGTGGGTAGCGTTGGTGCTGTGGCTTCTTTAATGTTGCCACAAGCTATAGTTACTCTGTTTTTTAGAATGTGGTATCCCTACAAGAATGTGTTAAAGTGAAACTTGTTCACAGGGCAAGCTAGAGACATTTTTCCTTTACTCCTCATTACCTGAAGAACTTGCAGGCTTTTAGATATGAGACAGGATCATTGCTTTAATTTTTTTTCCCAAATAGGCAATTTGGAAATTAGTGTTGAAAAATGCCAAGTGTTGCACACATGAAAAGCAGCTAATGATGTACCCTTTGGTGATGGCCTCCAATACTGGTCAGGAAATGGTTTGTGTCATGGGGAAAGACTTGCTGAAAATGCCAGCTCACATCTTATTGACAGGCAAATAAAAGCTTAGGATTTATTAGGGAAGAAATAAACTAACAAAATTAAAACCACCATTATGGAATTGTACAAATCCACATAGGTGCATGGCATGTATATTTCTGGTGGTTCTTTTTCAGGAAGCATGGATAACAGAACTAAAAAAAGAAGGGTTGCAAGATTGGGGTGAGTTTTATGTGAAAAGAAACACTAAACAGGCCAGGGGTTTCAGCTTTGGAAAAAAAATGGTGGTATAGAGGGAATTTATAAAACTATACTTTAGGGGAGGTGAATTTTTCCATTCCACTTTTTTAGAAACATGTTCTTCTATGTGTTGCTGAGCAAATTGTTTCAAGAACTGCATATCAAAAGTAGAAATGGATTTTAAGAAGTTAGGTAAGTTGAAGAAAGGTCTATCAAAGGGTATTTTCAATATGTATTTTAATATCAGGATCAAGAGGTCCATGACCACTTACTCATTGGAAACTGAGGGTTGTATCAAAGGAAGTACTGTTCTTAATTGCCACTATTATTATTATTCCTTAAGCATCTGCTCTTGGCCATTACATGGAAAGGATACAAGGGTAGGCAGAGTGTTAATCTGACCCCCAGGCTCTGTGGTGCCTGCTCAGCCCTTGCAGCCACAGAGGATCAAGTGGTAGAAATGCTCTCCCCTTGCCCTTGGCAGAGTGCTCTTCTGTGTTCCAACACGTGTTTTCTCATCTTCCAGAAGTTGGATGAATTTCACAGATTAAGCAAGTAAGCAAAACTGAGTGGCCTTTTCAGTCATTTGCTTATGACTGACTTTCACCCTTGTCTGAAGGGGACTGCCCTGCATTTCTGTGAAGTCTCTGTTTCAAGTGTACTTTTTTCCTTGTTCACTGTGACAAACAGAACATGCTGATTTGGGAATGCAGCCAGCAAAATGTTTGTAGCTCATTGCAGTGTTAGTTCATGGATCTATAATCATCTCTGTTTCAAGAGAGTGCATCATTCTTTTTTTCTGTCATGATAGTTTACAATAAACTGAAAACTCTACAGATAGCTGCAATTATTGTTGGAGACCCTGGGCTGCTTTCAGCTGTATCAACTGTAACATAAGCAAACAGAATTTAAGAAGGACATCAGCAAGTTCCTGGCTGAAATTACATACAAACTTAAATTGGAGTCATTGAAGTTAGGGCATATTAAAATGCAAATGAGATGCTCCAGCTACTCAGTAAGAGGAATGTGGTAAGAAACACAGAACTGGATTCTTTCAGACCTGGATGATTTCTCTGGCAATCAGGGATTTTCTTAGCATAAGGGAGATGACCTCTTCGGTAATGTCAAAGTACAAGGGCTTTTTAAGGAAAAGGAATTCCAGAATTTATCATGACCATTATTTTTCAATAGAGTTTTTACATTAGCCAGTTATTCTACTAATTGTTGTTTCCACTAAGTTTGTTTTGGGACAAATATTTAGCTTATTAATGAGAAATCTGAAGTGGTTAACATCTGGCAAATTGCAGGCTAATAAAACTGTGTCTGAGGTGGGAAGTGTAATATAACTTAGGTAATGTCATTGAGCTTGTCTGAAATAAACTGTGATACTGTTTTGTTGGAAAAGTGATTGTGGTTGGATTATTTGTGTTGTGGTCACCCTTTGTCATTAAAGGTTGAGGTATCCAAGGTCAGTTCATGCACACTGGTTTTGGACAGGTGGGATTTATAGCTTGAGCACAGCAGACCTTAAAACAAACCCATCCCCTGAGTTCTGCTCTGGCCAGGTCCTGTGTCTGCCTTTACACCTGGCAGCAAAAGGCAAGGGCAGGCCTCAGCTGGTGTTGATGCTGCATTTGCATCGACAGTAGACTTAGGAATGCTTTTAAAAACTGCTGGACTGACTTTGGAGCAGGGTGAGGCCATGCAGCCTGCATCCAGCCCTGCTCTAGGCTTGTTCTCTAAGAAGTGGCCAGGTACCTGTAGAGCCCTGGCCAACTGATTGAATTTAGGGCTGAAAAGCAGCTTCCAGGTTCAACCTGACTTTGTCTCTATGTGATCCTGAACTGGATCAAAAGAACTTCACAGAAGTGAGACCATGATGCAGACATGCTCCAATTGTCTCCCTTTTGGAGAAAAGTAGTTTATCTTATTTTAAATTCTATTTCTTCCCTCTTGCTCTGAAAAGCAAAAAGTTGATTGACTGTATGAAGTCCTTCAGCTGAATGTGTTAATTAGCCACTGCAGTAAACATCTCCAATATCTGGTTTATCTGTTGTTACTTCTGGGAGCAAATTACACATGCAGTTTTAACATTTGATAGAGTTTGACATTTCTGTGTTTTAAGCTTTATAGTGTTAAATGAAGAAGGTGAGAGTGCACCTGGAATTGTTACTACAAGACTTTGTTTTTCAAACTTTCTTTGAAGTCTTACGATATGGCAAAAAAGCTTTCACAAACAGATACAAGAGTTTTATGTTTTTATACTATTATGAAGATAACTGACTTGATGTCAGGAATGACATGTTGAAATACTACCTAATTAAATATTTGGTACTGTTTTCTAAAGTTTTTGTGGTGAATGTTGGCATGTTTAATACAGGAGGACAAGTCTGGATTGGCTTTTGACTTTTCATAAAATGTAATATACCTGGTTTTTATATGGTAGCTTGTTTGGCTTATGTATGCATCAAACCAAAGGAACTCAAAGTTCTGATGAGTAAAATCAATGCATTAATAACTTCTGACATGTTCTCTGTTTGTGTTGTTCTGAAGTATGCTTTGGTTATATTAGACAACTTGCCTTCCTGTGAACTGTATGGAAAAAAAAACTATCTTAAATTTCATTGTTAATAAACTTTTAAGGACAAGTTCTCAAAGCAGCACCAAATTGAGTGGACTAATATATGAATGTTGTTCTAAAAGTACTGTAAACTGAATATGACATTTAAAGAAGCGGTAAGATTTTGGTGCCATATAAAATGTGTAAGCTTTAAATGAAGAAACAGATGATGCTTTTATTCTGGTCTTTAGATAAGCAGTTGTCTGAAAATATCTTTGGAAGTGAGAGAGAGAATTAGTGAAAATAACCTCAGTGTCATTTCTAAATGCTGTCTGTTAAGCAGATGGTAAAACTGCTGAGGCATGTTGTGCTGACACCTTGCTGTTGAAACAGCCAGCCAGGGCTGAGGGTCCTGCAGAAACACATGTTGTGTAATAACCCTTGACCTAACAGTATGTATTCTCCCTATTTTGAAAATGCTGATAGGGTCTTATATCTCTCTGTCGTGGATGCCAACTCTAAAGAAATGCCTATGTATCATTAAAAAAAAATCTCACAATCCACCGGTCTCCCTTAAAAATACAGGAGACTGAGACTGTAATGAATTCCATGCAACCAAGTATTTATTGCATTGCAAGATAGAGAAAACATTACTTGTGGAATCTGTGAATTTGGTACAATCTTCATGTCATAATTGAATCTTGTTTTTTTGAAACTGTAACTTTTTCATGATGAATAGCATATGCTGGCAGTATTTTATGGAAGAAAAAAATGCTCACTTTTTTCAATTTAGGGTTTAAGAGAACCAAATAATACACTCAGTGCAGCATGAAAAGAAAAATACTTGAATTTGCTGGTGTAGCTCACGAAAGTTTTTTTCATTCTCATCAAGCTTGTAACTGATGTTGATGTTTGGGTGTTTAAGCAAGAAGAATGTTGGTTTTATAAGGCATCTATTGAGCTCATGTTTTCTTAAGCAGCGATAGTCCAGATCACTGTTTGTTTTTTCAATTTGAATTGATACTTATGTTCCCTCCAATAAAAGCTGTATGCTTTCTTGTTTTGCCATACAGCTGTGGATTTCTGTGCAAAGACCAACCTGTGCACAACCAGCTGCCTGTTTATTCAGAAAGAGACTGGGAATATGCTTGGATTCTAATTAATGCACTAATACCACCAAACATTTGTCACAAAATTGGTAGAGAAAATACTTGTTATTTCAACACCCTGGTCTTATACAAGAGCTGTTTCAAAAGGCTGTGTGGTGAATCCAGCAATTAAGAAAGGCATTAAATGCAGTGACCCATTTTCAAACCTGCTAAATTTTGGGATATGTTCTCAGTACTGCTATTGAATGTGTGACTCAGATAAGCATGTCTGTTTAAAATCTACTTCAATTTCTGATGGGAGTTGCAGAAAAAAGGTCCAAAATCTAAAAGTTAATAAGCATATATTAATAAAATAGATGAAAATTAGTTTTGAACAGAATTACTGTCTTTTGGTGCTTTTCTTTGAATGCTTTGGCATTGCACTGGAGTTCTTCAAATGAATTGTATACAGCAGCTGTCTGTCCTCACCTGTTTTTAATAACTTTCTATAGACTAAACCAGTGAATCAGTAAAATACAAGGCCTCTCTGTTAGTGCAGTATATCATTAATTGAGGTTTATGCCAAGCAGAAAGTTTGAGTTCTCTGGCTGTTAAGAAATTAGAAGTTGACAAGAACAACTGACCCACTTGTGTGTGTTGCCTGCTCTGATGAAACAGAGATCCAAACAGTTTCAGCTCGGCTGGCATTTAGTTGTTCCTGTGTGCAATGTCTGTTGCTGCTCTGGCACCTCTTGGCAGGCAGTTAGTCAGCTTGTCATGGGGGGACACATTGCTGGAGATCATTCCTGCTATCTGATTTATGTGTTAGTTGTTTGGAGGTCAACAAAAATCTCCACTCAGGGTTTTGCTTTCTGGCTGGAGGAGAAAGTACTGTTAAAGAGTTGGTTATCAAGGCTAACTCTGCTAAAAATAGGAGGAGAGACAGCAGAATAATAAAGTGAATAACAGGAGCCCATACTCAAATTATGCTGGTAACAAACACAATGTTCTGAGGGTTTCTAAAATAGAGCAAACTTTTGTCCCACATTCCAATAATTTATTTGTAAGGCATGTTCCACTTGAGGATTGCCAAGAACTTTACAAATACTAAGCCTTTTAACATGTCTAAGGTATGTGCTGTGCCATTTAAAAAAAAAACCTCATAGGCAAAAATGATAACTATTTTTTTCCAGAGTCTTGTGGTCTATAATAGCAGAGAAAGTGTTCCTTCAGTAGTTCAGGGAAGCCTCCACAGGTATGAAAACTGTTGTAGCTTTCTGTCTCAAATAAGTTTGTGGACTAAAATGGTGGATGTTTTGTGTATATTTTAATTTTTGTCCCCTTCAGATCTGAACATGGCATCCACACCGCAAACTGAGTTTGAAGTGGTGTATCTCCAAATTCCTACGTTTTATCACCTATGACAATCTAGTTGTGCTTTTTGCAGTTGTAAAAATTAGAGGCCCATGTGAGACACTGATTCTCCAAATACATGTATGAATTAAAGGTTAAATGGATGAACTTAGGACAACAGAGCTAAGGAAAAAAGGTACCAGAATTTCTAAGGCAAAAATAACTGCCTCAAGAAATACCTGTACTTTAATGTCAGAGGGACCAAAACCAGATAGGATTGGGCTGGAGTTTTAAGGCTGTAAAACATTTGAATTGAAAATTAAAATAAGTTTTCCAGAAGAAAATTGGAACACGTGGTTTTGCCCTGAGGTGAAGGAAATAGATGTCAGCAAGCTGCAGAGCCTTGTGGTGAAAAGTTTTATGGACAAACATTAAAATTCTGGGGTGATTGGTTTGAATAAATACAACAACAGATTTAGGAAAGAATGGGTACCGATTTTTTTTGTTAGCTAGAAAAATCAGGAAGCCTAGAATTTCAGAGGTTGCACGAGCCACAGAGTTGAAGACTTTTACAGCTCCTTACTCAGTCTGTACAAAAAAGCGTAGTCCTGTTGTAGTGTAGAGGTTTTTTATTAAAGCCATAAGCTTATACATACCTTCAAAAAATTCCATGCTGACCTGAGTTTATTCCACAGGCATTGATATGTCTTCATGTTAAATGACCCTTATATTTTTCCTGCTTTTGTGGAGGTTCACAAAGATTTTCAAATCACGAATTAATTTGAAGCAACTTAGCACATGCTCCAGTAATCCAGCAAGAAGTCAAGTAAAGTACTGCTGGTGGTGATTATTGGTGAATACTGAAATTACCTGTGTAGATTACTGAAATTGTAATTTCTTTGGCAAGCAAAAATCCATGATGAAAAGTCAAGTGTGAAGTGATCTCGTGTATTGTCAGTCCCTTCCTTGGCCTGACAGCTGCTGTGTTCATAGTCTGGTCCCAGCTGGACAGTTCAGACATCCAGGTCAGGTAAAATCTTGTGGATGGTCATTGTTAAAACTAAACTCTGCAAAGTGTGTAGACAGAAGGCATTTTTTCATAGTTCTAACAGATTTTCATGCCAAGCTTGGGACCACTGGAATTGCTGGAACTTCCAAAGCACTTACCACAGATTACACTTACTTTTGCTTCTTGTTAGCTTTGACAGTAGCTGTATGATTTGGAAAGGAAAAAAAAATGTTTATACATGCCTGTTTGAAACAGCTGCCTAGATTTATGGAAATTGTTGGGCCCTCCTAGCAGGGAGGGTCCTGTAGGACAATGCTTCTACTGGAGATACTGACAGTCTCAGTCCTGGTGCTGAAAACTCTCCTGTTTTGGTAACATTAGCCTGTATAATTCAGTAAGCAGTCTAAATCTCCACTTCCAGCTCCCTCCAATTTTGTTTTGAGGAAGGTAGAACTGTCCAAGGCTCAGAGTGGTGGGTCAATCAGAACTTGCTTGTAGTAAACAAGGTGACCCTTGAGCAGGGAATGATTGGTATCTGACTCCATTGATTCAGAAAGCTGAACAATTGCTTTATTAAACTATATTTTATATTACATTATGCTATACTATATTAAAGATGTACTATATGACAAAGAATACTAAAGAAAAACTCATTACTGTCTCCAGACAGTCAGGACACAGCTTTGAGTGATTGGCGAAGGGAGCAAAACAATTTTCAGCAGAATCTAATTGACAAATCACTTCAGGTAAACAATCTTCCTAACACATTCCACATGTGCAAAAACAACAGGGAGCAAGTAGTGATAAGAATTGTTTTCTCTTCTTCTCTCTGTGCTTCTCCAGGAAAAAACCTGTGACAGAGAATTCTCTCTCTCTCTCTGTTCAGAGAATGTGAATGCCACGCTTGCTCTGTACAGAACAAGTTATTGCCTATAATTCAAAATTACCTTCAGGTTCTAAGAAAGCATTGGTGTGCTATCAGGGTGTGGGGGACAATGGTTTTAAAACACTTTGCAGCTTTCAACTTTCTGTGGTGTTTGTTTTTGTTTTCTGTAGACTCGAGATGATTTTCTTGGACAAGTGGATATTCCTCTTTATCAGTTACCGGTTTGTATTTTTTGTTTGTTTTTAAGACTACAAAAGGGAAAAAATATTTCTATATGCACTCTATTAGTCATCTAAGGAAGTTAGCAATACTGGTAATAAAGTAAATAAATTCTCCTGCTCTGTGGGTTCCTTGTTTTATTTTGTAGATCTGTTTGGGGTTTTTCAGTGCTGATATTTATAAAACAATGTATGTTACCTTGTTTTTCAATACTGCAGTGCTTTTAGCTTTTCCATAGTTCTACAGTCTTAAATATAAGAAGAGATTGTAATTATTGTCACGTCTTAAAATATTTCTTTAAAGTCTGTAAATTTATTTTTACTGTTCCTTATTCACATAAACAGATACAAAAAAGAAGATAAGTGGGAAATAGAACTACTGTTGCTTTGGCCCATTTTTTTCTGTTTCTTGTAATCCTTTTGCAAGGCAGATAATGAGTTTTTAAGAAATATCACTAAGAACATTGAAAGAAATAAGCTTTTCCATTTTCTTCTGAAGTCTCAAAACATTAGCAGATACTAACAGATTTATCAGAAACTGTCTTAAAAACAGGGTAGCAACCATGGCAAACGCTTTCCAAGAGCAGGTGTTTCATTCTGTAATGTGCATAGACACTGAAAGGTAATTGTTTGCTAACCAGAGTCTTACTGCTAAGATTAAAGCTGGTATTGCTGTTATTGTACCTGAACCTGTAATTTAAGTTTTAAAATGTTATAAGGCCTTTAAAGAAATCAGCTGGAAATTTCTGATAGTTTTCTTTGATTTCAAGTGCTTGATAAAGACTTCTCTTGAAAAAAAATTCTTATTCCAGACAGAAAATCCAAGTATGGAGAGACCATATACATTTAAGGATTTTGTTCTTCATCCAAGAAGGTTGGTAAATACCGCATGGAAATTCTAATTTTTATACCTAAATAATGCTCTTAGATAATTAGTTGTAACTACATATGCATTTTCTAAGTTTTTGTGTTTCCATCAAAGAAATTTGAGTAGCCATTTCTAAGATATTGATGTTCTACTAAAAAGTCAGCATTATTTTAAATACTTACTGTATTCAGAAGTCTGAAGCCTCAATGCCATTGTAGAACTTAATGTAGATTATAGGAAGTCAAGCTTGTGTTGGAGCAGTTAAGGATAATCTTCTGGCTGTGCTTTTTCAGCTATTTTGTTCTACAAGTGCACAGTAAGATAATTTTATTTTCTCTTCTGCAGCCATAAATCAAGAGTTAAAGGCCACCTTAGATTAAAAATGACTTACTTACCTAAAAACAATGGGTCTGAAGAAGAAACCACAGAACAGGCTGAAGAATTAGAGGTGGGAAAAAATGTGTTTATTGCTGAAAAATGAATGTTAGGAATCACTAAGCTATAGTTTGTTTTAGAAACAAACCAGTTAAATGTGATTGCTTGTATTGTGCATACAATTTAAAGTGTTGAAGTTTCTGTTGTAGGTACTGTTTAATGTTTTTTGACCCCAGACATCTAACATCTCTGATTTTAGAATTTCAACTCTCTCCAATCCATAGGGAGATTTTGATCTTACCTACCATGTGTATGTGATCTTTTTAAGCACATCCAGTGTAGATTAATGGATTTATTTTCCAAACTTAACTCTATTCGGCATTACCAGCTTTGCTGTAATTAAACTTTGTTACAGAAGGGTGTGTTCACCTGCCTCATACATTTGCAGCATATTATGAAATGACAATATTTAAGCTTTTAATGTATTCTGTGATTGATGTTTATTTTCATGGAATTAACAACTTCTGGTACTAATATATTTAAGCATCTTGAGTTAAAAATAAGATTTCTGCATGCATAATATGCCCTGTCATTTTTTATAAATAAACACACTAAAACAAGAGTAAAATGTACTGACTTAAGACGAACTACACCTTAAAAGGGGGAGTGGCTTGAAAAAATTAAGGTATGTTTTTCAACTTCTGTAATATTAAAGGTAGTTATATTGTGCCTTTCAGCCTGGGTGGATTATATTGGACCAACCAGAGGCTGCTAGCCAGCCACAACAGCAGCAGCAGGAATCTCCTCCACTGCCTTCAGGCTGGGAAGAAAGACAAGACATCCTCGGCAGGACCTACTATGTCAATCATGAATTCAGAAGAACACAGTGGAAAAGACCAACTGCACAGTAAGTCTCTGAGTCTGCAAATTCTAGTCTTATATTCACCCTAGTTACATTGAAAGCAAGGAGAAATAAAATATGAACAGCTTGAAAATTAGTAGAGAGCTTTACCTCACTTCACTTGGAAGCCCTCATGCAGTGGTCACTGGCTAGTGAGCATTTTGACTGTACTGTGCTCTGGAAGTATGTGTTCAAATAGAAACTGGTTGTAGCTGGAGAAATAACAACTATAGGAATGGAAGATAAATGATTTTTCAGTTTTCAACCTGTTTTCTTCCTTCCATCAGGGCCTTTTTTTTTTTTGGTTTTCCCCCCACCCCGGAATGCTGCCTGTTTCTTTAGCTTGCAGTTCACATTGACATAAATGCTTATTCATCTTAAACAGTTTACATTAATTTATATAGTCCAGACTGTTTCTTTTTCTTCTGCCAGAATGACTGTGATGTATATTTTTGCTGTTAGCCTGGCTTACTGTTGAAAGATAAACTCAGGCTGCTGTGAGCTGACTTGTCCCACCCTGCCCCTGCAGGGACAGCGTGGCTGTTGCAGACCTCGGCAGTGTGCAGCTGGAGGCGCAGCACGTGTTCACTCACCGGCGACAGATATCCGAGGATACGGAGAGCGCCGACAACAGAGATTCCCCTGAGGTAAAACAATACAGCTCAACTGATGTCTTTCTGAAATGCAACTGGTGGTTTTAATCTAGCCTACTCAGAAAGCTTGTCTTAAATAATTGTAACTTGCAACTACTTTTAAAAATGTTTTCCCTTTGTTTTCCTTTTAAAGAGCTGGGAAATTATAACTGAAGATGAGGCAACAATGTACAGCAATCAGAATGTTCAAATACCTCTCTCGCAGAGCAGCTGTGATATACAGAGTCATCTTGCAGAAGAATTGAGTAACAGACTTACTACCTCTGGAAGTCCAGCTACTGGCCAGTCAACAGCCTGCACTGTAAATTATTTTTCTACTTGTTTTGATAGAATTAGATCCATAAATCCTTTATTTAGGAATTATATTTTTAATTTCATCTCAAATGCACACACTTTAAGAATAGTCTTCTTGCTGTAGAATCCCATCTAAGCAAGCATTTTCTTCCTCTCTGCTTTGCTTATATGGAATTCTGCCTGAGGTTAAAACAGATTTGTGTGAACTATTTTTCAGTCTGTAAATCTACCTCTTAGCCTAGTGTTATAGAGCGCTGAAAACTACGAATGAAAAAATCTGTTTCTTAAAAGCTTATTTCTAAGGGAGTTGTGCTATGTGAGTTACTTTTCCAATTAGAAAAAGTTCTAAGATTGACCATTTTTCATTCTGAATATTGGGATAAGGTTTTATGATTGGGTTGTGTAAACCTGCTGCTTCCTTAGCAGCAAAACAGGGAGCTTGGAGTTCCACAGCCCTTGTGCCAGCTGTGGAACTTGCCAGACCTCTGCATGAGGCTGTTCAGCTTGCTAGCCCAGCAGAAAACTACTCTCTCTTCCCCAGTGCTGCTCTTTTGCAGTTTGAACAACTGAAACAGCATGCTAGGGTGTCTGACAAATGCTACAGTAGCAGAGGGAAAACAGCAGGAGCATGTAGCCAGGGTGAAACTCGACTTTTTGGTGGTGTGGTAGCAAGCAATTAAATAAGCTCAGCTGTCCTGTGAAACCCGAGCTCCACAAACAGCCTTGTAACCTGATATGTGACGTGAGAAATCCACTGTCCATTGAGGAAAGCCTTTAGAGGTGACCCAGGCCATCTAGTCTGTTAGATTTTGGTATTAAAATAATCATTAGTTTGTGTGATGTTAAGAATGCCCTTCCAAATGCAAATTTGGAATTGACAATGTTTATCTGAGTTTGTACAAATGTATGGCTAGTGTTGCTGGAAACAGTCAAGTGAGAGTAACGAGACTTCACTTGAGCTCTGCTGTTCAGCATTCAGTGGGTAGCAAAGAAACTGTTATTTCAGCTTGCTTGGGTGGCCTGAGCAAAGAAAGAAGCAGATGTTCAAATTATTTGCAAGAGTCAGCTAGAATGGCAGTGTTGCCTTTTTTCACCTGCATTACACCCCACTCCCCCACCAAAAAAACTTTAAAAGTTAGTAATGTCTTTTCTTTGAAGTACTTCAGTAGTATGTGGGTAGGGAAAAATCCTTCAAATAGCTGTGGAAATTCTGGAGCAAAATGAAATACAGGTATCTAATGAAGTAGAAGTGAGATCTAAATGTGGCTGTGGGCAGGAGGGTGGACACTTAGGCAAAGTCTAGGGACTTAATTGCTCTTCTCAAACTGATTATATCAGACTCTCATACCTTTTCATTATTGACCTAATTTACTCTCTGGAAAGTTGTGTTAGCTCTGCTCTATCACAGACTTTACTAACACAAAAACTTCTATACTGTAAACTCAATTGTACTGTAACTATTTGTAGTTAATGTGTTACATGCCAGAACATCTATTGGTGGAGTACTCTGAACTTTCACAAGCCTCTATCATTCTAAGATTATAATAGACTCTGTGAACTTGATGTTTCTAGCTGTTAAAACAAGAGGTTGAAAAATACGATATTAAATAATGTTTCAAAACAAATACCACACTTTGCTCAGGATGGAAACTGTAATAGCTTGAAGTGTGATAACCATTGCTGACTGTTTGCTGCCATCCTTAAAGCTGCAGTAATAGCTAATGTGTCATTCCTCTCCACTCCTTCAAGAACCATTCCAGCAGAAGAGGTAGTCTGCAGACATACAGACTTGAAGAGCAGCCCGCACATCCAGTGGTAAGTCATTTTTCAAAAAACACAGGCTTTTAGCTGTGTTAGCTGCTGACATTTCAAATGAGATTTGGCCTTCTTTGCCCAGCAGCTGTCCTAACAAAATGGCAGTTATGGGTCTAGTTCAGCTGTAAAGCTTCCATGTTTCAGCTTTGTTTAGCATTATCTTGATGCATAGCCTGCAGAAGGAAGTAGTCTTGCCCTGATGATGTGAGTTTCATTTTTCAAATGGTTTGCCTTCTAATTGTTTACTTCTAATTAAAAGCAATATCACATCCCATTATGCTTTTATGGTGACACTGCAAACTGTGATCTCATAGCCAGAAGTACTAGGCTGGATCAGCATAAACCAGGTGTATAAATGAATCCTTTAACATGAGGAGTTTGAATTTTGTGTAAACAAAAAAATAAAAATCTGTTATTTCATACTATTCAGAAAGGACTTAAATACTTCTTATCTATTATATCCAGCTCATAAAAGTAATAGAATATAGTTTTGTTGTTTTAAATTGACAGAGGAAAACCTTTTCACAGTAAGTTTCATTGTTTCCTTAATTGTTTTTTGTCTGTTATCACTAACATTTAGTTACTGCCTACTTCATCTGGGTTACCCCCAGGCTGGGAAGAACGACAAGATGAAAAAGGAAGGTCGTATTATATAGATCACAATTCTAGAACCACTACCTGGATAAAACCAGTTGTACAGGTACTGCCTGTCTTCAATTTACTGATGTTTGTATTCATTGAACCTTTTAAACATCTCATGTAATAGAAGTGGGGATGGCTTTGAAATAGAACATGTGAAAGGCATAAAGTGTGAACTACCACATAAAATAGCTGAGAGACTGCATGGAGAGTTAGCAGCAGTAATGTTCATGGCAGTCACTCTCCCTTCTGGAGAGTGGTAGCTTACTGAGGAGGCTGGAAAGCTTCTGTAAGCCTTCACCACAATCAGTGATTGTTAGTCAGTGTGGTTGATATCATGGAATCTGTCAGGGACTTGCTTTATGAAACTGCTTTCATGAGTCAAAATATGGGTTAATAGAAAAAAAGATACTGCTTTCCAGGGCTTTGATTTGATAGGATGTTTTTGATCATTTACCATAGATTGCTGCGGAAACAAGTCAGGCATCAGCTGCACAAAGTATTTCTGTAGCAAGACAGCCACAAGCAACATCAAGTGATTCATCACAACAGTCTTCTCAGCAGCAGCCTGAAATGGAGCAAGGATTTCTCCCTAAAGGCTGGGAAGTCCGACATGCACCCAATGGGAGACCATTCTTTATTGACCACAATACCAAAACTACAACATGGGTAATGCAAAACTGTTCTCATGAACTGAAATTCTAGTTCCTCTTGAATCAAAACTTGGCTGCTTTCAGCAAGCTTCCGTATGTTTCTTTAGTGCCAAGATAGCTGGGTCTGTCTGTTCAGGAGCAGTCAGATCATGGTGCTAATAAACAGTCCTGTACAGGCCATGGAGATGGACTCCATGATCTTTGTGGGTCCCTTCCAACCCAGAATATTCTGTGTGAGTCTGAGTGATCTGTAATAAAAATGCCAAGTTATAATACTTGTCATGAGTAGAAGATTATCAATTTTACTAATTTATTGGTACTTGAAAATTGAGCTTGGAAGGAGGAAAACCAGAATCTGCTTCACAGATATAAGCCCCTCCCAAATTACATTGCAGAACTGTGGTAGCTTATAGGAGCTGTTCACAGAAATGAGTTCTGTAAATATACCTTCAACAGGAAATCCATTACCTTGAATTTATCACGGGACACAAGACAAATTTCTGTGAATGCTTAGGAGAGCAGAGCAGGTGCAAGTGCTATATGGATGAGGGAACTGTAGAGCTGCAGTTCCACAGAGGGGCACTGCACGCCACTTGGCGGTGCTGCTAGATGGGCTTAAGCATCTCCAGAGTAAGTCAGTGTTACTGTCAGGTAGAAGGGAAAGAGAGATGCATGAAATTGATTTAAATTGGGTATTCTTTTCTCCAGGTAGATGAAAAGAACTCATATAACACAACCACCTTCACCCTAGCTCCCACAAAAAACCTCAACCTGTCAACCAGACAACAAAAAACCCCACCAAACCCAAAAAGTATAAAGTTTGTCAGAAATCATGTGGAAAGAGTAATTCAACTCAATTACACAAAAACTGAATTGAATGAGGGATTTATGTTTCTATATATGTAAATAAAATGAAGCGAGAGGTTACTAGAAGATGATTGTAAATTACTGGAGGACTGAGAATTCACAAGGATTCCTCTGGCTGCAGAATATGCAGCCATTACCTAATTAGTACTAGGCATATTCTTGACAAAATCATTAATAAAAACAAAACAAAAATTAAAAGCAAAACAAAACAGCAAAAGGATTTTAACATGCTGCTTGTTTTCTTTTCAAAGGAAGATCCAAGACTGAAAATTTCTGCTCATCCAAGGAGAAAGACTTCCCTAGATCCAGTTGACCTGGGCCCATTACCAGTAAGTAAACCATTTTATACTTGTTTTGCAGATGAAACAATTTAACTATTTAAGTTAGCATTATTGAAATTTGCACATGAGAAAATGCTGCCTGCTTTCTTCCTTCAAAAATACTGGTTTGAATTTCAGTGCTGGCAGTAGATGGGAGAGGAATGCCCACAACTACAGATCATGTTGAGTTCTATGCACACTATATGATCAGAAATTCATAATAAAAATGTAATTAAAAAGTGTAATAAAAGTGTTGTCTTTTTACAGCCAGGGTGGGAAGAGAGAACTCACACAGATGGAAGAATATTCTTCATAAACCACAGTATGTACAATGTAGTATTCTTCCCTACTCATCATTTTATTTGTGACCATTATTTGAATTAATGGAACTAATTAAAAATTTTCTTGCAGATACAAAAAGAACACAATGGGAGGATCCTCGACTGCAGAATGTGGCAATAACTGGACCAGTAAGCTTTCCTAATGTAGATTTTCATTTTCTTCAGAAATACTGTTAATAGAATCGAAATAAACTCTTGTTATTTATCAGTTAGTCTAGAAAGTGAAACTTCCAGGGTGTCTGAACAAAGCATTTTTATTTTATTTCTTTTTAAAAACTGTTCAGAGAGCTTTCTAGGGAAATGGTCTTTAAATGCCAGAAAGGAAAAGCAGTTCCCATGGTAGTAAGAAAGTTTCCTTATAGACTGGAGTGAGGACTTTGAAATGTGTAAGGAAATCTTATTTCTTGTCCACACTAGCTCAATTCATGAAGTAAATTTGAGAAAAAAAGAAGAAAAAATTTAAAAAAAGGGCTTCAAGAGGAATTAAATTGATTTTCAACTGGAAAATAATTATCCAGCCTCAATACTTAATCTGAAGTGTGAAATTACCAGAACTAATTGCAAAGATGGTTTGCATTATAATTATAGATGGGTTTTAGTGTTCAGCTGATATCTGTGTTTATTAATAGCCTGCATATGTAAACAACCTTCCCTGTCCATGGAAAATAGAGGTGTTTGTAGCCAGGTCTCTCATGATCCAGCAGGGAAATGGACGTCACCAAAGGCATTTTGGTCACTTTGATCTGGGCCACTCAGGGATCTCAGGCAGTTCCATCAGCTAATGGGGAAGTACAGCATGAATTCTGTGGATCTGATCTGAGCAGAGAAGTGCTTTTCATTCCTGGTGTTTATAAATTTGGAAGTTTCCCCTGGCACTCAGTAAAACATGTATTCCTGTTATCTCAGAATTTAAATGGCTTGTCTGTGTTTCACAAGACACACAAGACTTTTTTCCTTTTTTTTTTTCCCCAAAGGCTGTGCCTTACTCCAGGGACTATAAGCGGAAGTATGAATTCTTCAGAAAGAAATTGAAGAAACAGGTCAGTAATCAGTAGGAATCCAGCAGAAGGTTATGAAACTTAGGCCCCTAAACAAGGGAAAGCAAGTTTACAGGGAAGGTAAATTTACTGTCTGATCACAAATACATTTGTGAAGCACTAACTTCATAACAATTAGCATTTGCTCTAGCAGCAGGGTTTGTGATTTTATGCGCTGATGAAGACTGTAAGCAATCTAATTTAAAAAGTAGAAATTCTCAAAGGTTACAATGTCATGACCCTGAAAGTAAGACTGACAACAGAAAAGTTTGGAAATCACTGATCAAACATGGAATAGTTTTTGAAAGTCAGAATATGGAAAGTTCTCAGAATAGATTTTAGTCTGTCTATGTAGAAATCTCTGCTGTTGTCACGATCAGGTTGGATGACTGCAATAAATTGTTACAGCCTTAAAATCTGAAGTTTATGGATCTTGTTTCCAAACTCTAGTTTGAAGTGGCAGTGCCAGGTATATTTATAACATGTAGCATAAAAGACTGTAAATAGCATCTGGACAGCTAGATAACAATGAGTCTGCACAAGTTCAATCAAATTTTACATCCTTGGGAGGTATTTTATATATAGAATAACCTTTGGGTTTAGATCCATGCTTCACCTACCTGCCAAGTCTGCCTGTGCACTTTGAGCTGCATGTAAGTCGCACACAATTATAAATGCACCTTGTTTTTTGTGTCCTAGTAAAACAAGATTGACATTCCTTCAAGTGTCAGTATCTTAGTCTGAGATAGAGAGCTCAGCCACACAATACAATTGTGGTAGTTTAAGAATTAAATACAACTGTAGATTTTGTCTCAAGTAAGAGAACAGGATGCCTAGGCTCATAGAATATTGAACTAGAAGGTGAAATAAGTCAGGTAAAATGGTTCCAGATAATTTTATGTGTCAACTGTGAGCTGTTTTTAATCAAGTGTGTAATATGATAGATGTCCAGTGTCAGAAGACACTTGCTGCATGCAGAGCAACTGCCCATATGCTGTTACTAGTGAGAACTTTAACTGTATTTTCTTAGCATGAAATAGAAGTTAGCATCTGAAATTTTCTTTGCTAGTTGAATTGTAGATAAATGGAGCCTCTTTTCAATCATACTCTGTTATATTTCCAAGCTATGTAAGGAAACAATTTCTGTGTTCTCTTGGTCTATTTTCAGAATTTGCATATTCTGCAAAACTCTTAAGATGTTGGGTTTTGTTTCTTTATTTTCCTTATTCTTTATTTTCATGTTTCTCTTTTTTAGAGTGATATTCCAAATAGGTTTGAAATGAAAATTCATCGCACAACAATCCTTGAAGATTCTTACAGAAGAATCATAGCTGTAAAGAGAGCAGATTTCCTTAAAGCAAGACTTTGGATTGAATTTGATGGTGAAAAAGGTTTAGACTATGGAGGAGTTGCCAGGGAATGGTTCTTCCTTCTCTCTAAAGAAATGTTTAATCCTTATTATGGATTGTTTGAATATTCAGCTACGTAAGTAATACCACTCTGGAAGATGTGAAAACTTAGGAAAAGAAATTGTATTTCTTGTACCTTCTTTAAAAATGGGGTTCCTGCTGCCCTTGCAAATGTACCAGAGGGTTTAATTGATAATAACTGCAACAATCTGCACCCGGTTGCTTGCCAGAAGAGTAACGTGGAAACAATATTGTGAGGTTTTTGTACAGCAGTCTAACATAAGCCACGGCATTTTTGCATGGACAAGCACGTGCTTGCAACCATCTCCTGCATACAGAAGAGGCACTGTGTAACCATAATGCAGAGAATGTTACCTTGCTTTAAAATGAATGGGAGTTAATCCCTTCTCTTTGGTTTATCTCCAACTTACTGAGGTAGTTCCTGGTGGTTGTTTCTGATATGCTAATAGTCTTCTATTATGTATTGTTTAATATTAGATATCATCATGAAAAGCAGTAGCTGATTTAATAAGTGATGTCTTTCAGATCTTCACATGTGAGACTGGTCCAATAGTACAACATTTTTGTTTTTCTTTCTCTTCCCTGTTCCTTCCTTCAACTCTTCAGAGATAACTATACTCTGCAGATCAATCCGAACTCTGGGCTTTGCAATGAAGATCATCTCTCTTATTTCAAGTTTATAGGTCGTGTGGCTGGAATGGCTGTTTACCACGGTAAACTTTTGGATGGTTAGTATTTATCTTATGTAATGTGATATTCAGATTAATATTGCATGTGTTTTGAGTCTTAAGTTATATCTGTTAAATTTATTTCTTCTTCTTTAAAGCCTTTTTTATTCGTCCTTTTTACAAGATGATGCTCCAAAAACCAATAACACTACATGATATGGAGTCTGTGGTATGTAATTTGCTTTATCATGTTGACAAATTTAATGTTAATGTATAATTTTTATGTATATATCTATATATAATACCTATATATCTATAATCTACATTTTGAAGGTTGAAAATTCACAATTCAAAGATATCTTAGCCTACATCTTTTATAAGTCCATAAGTTGTATAGGAATTAAAACTTCCAATGAAAATCAAAGACCTAGGCTCAGGTTCAAGTCAGTTAAGCTGTGTTGGAAACTAGAACCTAAACTTTCTGTGATGTTTTCTTAAAATGTTTTAGACACTGAGATTGTTAAAATAGAATATAAATATTTTCAGGATTTATCTTAACCTGTTTTTTAAATTAGTTTCTTTCTTTCATTATAAAAATTAATAATTTCAGGGACTGAAAATAGTTGAGTAATGTTACATATTTTTAGAGGAAAACACATCCCTTAGACTTTTCTTGTTTGGTTGGTTCCCTGATAATGGCTCTTATCTAGAATGCTCATGGACAAAGTGATTTTTATTCTATCTTTTGAATCTGTTACTGGTTTTGCTGCCCTTTAAGATTACAGCAGGCAGTTACTATCTGTTTCTGAGTAATAGATTTATAGATGTGTCCTGATTTTTTTTGTTTTGATTTTGTTTTGTTTGGTGCTCTAGAATGATGGAATGGTTTGGGTTGCAAGGCAGGGACACCTTCCACTAGAAGGGTGTGGCACCAAGCCCTGTCCAGCCTGGCCTTGGACACTTCCAGGGATGGGGCAGCCTGTGGAAGTGACTCACCATACTCACAGGGAAGAATTTCTTAATATCCAAGCAAAATCTGCCCTCCTCATCCTGTCACTACACTCCCTCATAGAAGGTCCCTCACCATCTGTTCTATGGCTCCTGTATTGGTGCTGGAAGGTCTCCTGGAGCCTTCCTTCTCCAGGCTGAGCACACCCAGCTCTCCCAGCCTGTCTCCAGAGCAGAGGTGCTCCAGCCCTCACAGCATCTTGGTGGCCTCCTCTGGACTTGCTGCAGCAGCTCCATATCCTTATGCTGGGGGCCCAGAGCTGGGCACAGCTGAGTAGAGGGACAGAATCACCTCCCTCGACCTCCTGATCACACTGCTTTGGATGGAGCCAATGTGTGGTTGGCTTTATCTTAAGTTTCATTTCCTAAGGTTCTTTGTAGTAATGCCTGACAATAAAAAGAAGATAAATAGAGGGTGAGAGACAAGAGAAGAGTTCAAATTATAGCACTTCAGATAGTGCTATACCATCTTACCACCATTTTGCTATTGGAGACATTTACATAGATTGCTGAGCAATCAGGTTTTAAAGGTCTTCAGAGCTTTGTACAACTGCAGTGTCTCTGTATCCAGTATAGGATTACCCTAGGCAGAAGTGTTCACTGGGCTGTCATGGAACCTCTTGCAGTTTATAGGGTGGCTACTTTATTTAGCATTTACTCTTTTGTAATTTTCTCTTAGGATAGTGAATATTACAATTCTCTGAGATGGATTCTTGAAAATGATCCAACAGAACTGGACCTCAGATTCATAGTTGATGAAGAGCTTTTTGGTCAGGTTAGTATGTTCATGTAATGTGGAGTAGAAAAAACATGGAAGAAAATACTTGACCTGTGGAATTAGGGGATTTTATGTGTATGGTGTTAAGAAAACCCCTTCACTCCCTCAACTCTTTCCACTCACGTGGTGAGTGCATTTCAGCCTGGTGTGATAAAGGACTTGGAAATGAGCAGAACTTAAAAAAATTGCTTGTGCTTTTTTGTTGAATACTACTTGCATTGAAATGTAGCTATTGCTGTGATGGCAACCAAGACTAAGATATCCATAGTCCATGATTTGATCTGGAGTAGAGGTTGGGTTTATGTGATTGGCTGGAAAGGATGAGTTCCTTTGGAAAATGCTGGAATTGCTGGGAGATAACAACATGTTTCCTTTCTCTTAAGATGTACTAGAAACCTATAGAATAAACAAGTTTGTTATTGCATACAAAGCTGTTTAAGATAAGTCATATAGAAATACCACAGGTCTTGAGTAAAACTTCCAAATTGCAGTTGCCAGCTAGATCTAAGGATAATAACCTTCATGGTCTTATGTAACAGCAGTGATCCTGAGAAGAAACAATGAAAATGTACATCAGCGATAACTGAAAAGAGATATTTGTCTTCTGAGGTTCTAGTATTATAAGTCACTTTGTAACAGAGATGTATATTGATTCACTTGCTGGGATGATTGCTGAAGTGGTTTCTGTAATTGTTTTTCCTTGAGATTTGGAATGAGGGCTGGGTCATGGAATATGCATTTAGAGAAGTGTGCCTTTCTGTGAATCTGTATGCAGTCTTGGGTGGTGTGCTGTAGCAGGTCAGAAAAGGAGGTTTCCCATTGCACCCCTTAATAATACATCTTTTTTTTTAAAAAATGTACCACATTCTGTTTATTAGGTGACCTGTGTGACTGGATCTGCAGTCTTCAAGAGTTGCATGAATTATTTAATATTAACATAGGAATTCTGTTATATATTCACCTTGTTTAAGACCTGTTCTGTGCATTGCATTTAGACCCATCAACATGAACTGAAAACTGGTGGATCAGAAATAGTTGTCACCAACAAGAACAAGAGAGACTACATTCAGTGAGTAGTGGCTGCTGTGTGCAATGTACCTCACTGGATTGCCCTCTAGCACAGGGGCTCTGTGTTAGCTTTATTTATAAAAGGAAGTTGTTGCTTTGTATATAAATCACTTTTATTTTAAATGTGGTTTTGTTTGGGTTTTTATTTTTTTGCAGTCTTGTAATTCAGTGGAGATTTGTGAGCCGAGTACAGAAACAAATGACAGCCTTTAAAGAGGTACAGTTCTAATTACAAAATGAATTCTTCTAAGAGTTTGTTGTATCTGATATTTTTGGACACCCTGAAGACTCACTAATAATTTTGTTTAAAGTATTAGAAAAGACAGCGATACTGTTTGTAGTGTCAGCTTTGAATTATTTCAGAGTTAAAAATATTTTGCTATGTTTTAACTGAGGTGTTTAATTCATCTTGAAAAATTTGCTTATTTCTCAGTCCTGACTGACAGCTTTAGCTGCAGAGCAAGCTATTTAAAGACCTCTGCAGAAATTAAACTTAATTTAATTATATGAGTTTGATTTAAACTAGGCAATTTACCCTTTTTTGTACCAATTGTATTACATAGATGATATTCAGACTTCCATACTTATCACTCAGTATTGCACAGTAAAGATGTGAGAAATTAATTAAAAGTACTGTAATGAAACTGAGGACTACTGGTGTCCAAACATCTGTCTTTGATATATTGCTTTGGCTGTGTTTACCAAAGCCTCTCAATATCCTTCTTCGTGACTAAAAACTAAAATAATGTTGCCTTGATTTTTACAAATTTCCCTCATCTTTTTTAGGGCTTTTTTGAACTAATACCACAGGATCTGATTAAAATTTTTGATGAAAATGAGCTAGAGGTAGGTGTATCATGGAAAAGAGAACAAATTATGTTGAAACTTTAGTTTACTGACTTAAACTTTGGTGTTGTTTGTTTGGTTTTTTTATCTGTGTAGTTATTAATGTGTGGATTGGGAGATGTGGACGTGGCTGATTGGAAACTACACACAAAATACAAAAATGGCTACAACATAAACCATCAAGTAATACAGTGGTTCTGGAAGGTATCGTGAAGTTCTAATATTTTCTTCTTGAAAATGTGTTCAAAAGCTGCTGCCTTTCTGCTAGTTTATAGTTCGATTCATTAAAAGGTTAGGTAAATATTATCTGACCATTAAAATTCCTGAGAAAATAAGAAAACTAAAGGTGAGATGCATGGTAAGAATGTAAATGCAATACTGATGATTGCTTTTTCAAAAATATCCCTGTCTGACTGGGGTTAAAAATATTTGTGTAGGTTTTCCTGGCATGGTTACACTAAAGAGGTGTTAAACTCTTCTGTTTAATAAATTACAGGAATTTGGCTTCTAGTTCATAACATAAGAAACTTCAAAGAAAGTAGGGGGCCCAAATCTTCAAGGGAAGCATTTTAACAGCCTGCTAAGCCAGTAACCATGCTCTTGTTACAGTGCCATTAAAAAATTGTTGACTTCATAGCTTTAAGCAATAGGCAATGAATTAGACTGTGTGTGTCACTAAAAAAAAAACCATATATATTTCATAGATAATGATTTAGAGGTAGAGAATATTTTGCATAAGTCTATTAGCTTAAAACCTTAATTTAAAATTAAATCTTTAATTGTAATCATTATCATACATAGGCAGTCTTAATGATGGACTCTGAAAAGAGAATAAGATTACTTCAGTTTGTTACTGGCACATCACGTGTTCCCATGAATGGGTTTGCTGAGCTGTATGGTGAGTACTTAAGATTATCTTCACAATTAAGTAACAAAGAACCCGATACCAGCGTTGTCCTGATGTTTGACTTCAGGCATTGTCAAATTTTTTTTTAAATTTTGTTTTAAAATTTAGTATGTACTGGCAGTTATAAGAAACAAAGTTAGAGAAGAGTACTTATCACCTTTCCCATGTTCTATATAGGAACATATTGGTTTAATTCTGGTTTTGAAGTTTCTAAATGTATAGGAGTTCTCAAATGAATGTGGATTTTTAAAGTTCTCAAGAGCTGCAAAAATCCCTGTTTAACACATGATTGAGCTTGAAGAAAATTCTCAGTTATCCAAGATCTGATTACAAAGACATGCTGGCATCAGCAGTTAACTTCAGTTCCACAACTGCTTTTATCTGCTCACAAGCCATGGTTGTACAGATGCAGTTGTTTGTAAGGATATACTCCAAAGGGGACCACTGAAATGTCACGAGTTAAACATAAAGTCAGAAGAAAAGTACTGAACCTGCAATGCTGAGACTGAGACAAGCAGAGGACAGCAGGGAGCAAATTTCAATAGCAAAGCCAGAAAAGCCACTGTGGGCAGGCAGACTGCAGGCAGGCAGATAGAGCAGCCCACAAAGGGTGGGGATGCTTGGCTTAGGGGAGGTCTGTTCTCAGCTGCCATCAGCTATTATGTTTTCTGATAGACTACTTTATTAAGGCTAAAAGTGCTTGAGATGCTGTGCAAGTGACTGAATTTGATTAAACATTTCTTTATTTTTTAAACAGGACATTAATTTGTTTATAAAACAAAAGGATTGTGAACAAAACCACCCATCTTGTGTTCCCATTTCTCCATCTCTTCATTTTCATCATAAATCACAGAATAATGAGGTTGGAAGAGACCTCTACAATCACTGAGTCTGAACTATGTCCTAACACCTCAACTAGACTATAGCACCAAGTGCCATGTCCAGTCTTTTTTTAAACACATCCAGAGGTGGTGATTCTACCACCTCCCTGGGAAGAGCGTTCCAGTACTTTATTATTCTTTTGGTGAAAATTTTTTTCCTAATATCCAACCTATACCTTCCCTAACGTAGCTTGAGATACTTGGTTTATTTTTTCTGTTCCATCAGTAAATGAGTTGTGAGTTGCAGTGGGAAGAGCAGTGTGCTCAGCAGGCTTAGCCATGTGTCTGCTGCTGCACCTGAGCCTTGGCATTGCTGGTGTTACAGCACCTGCTCATCACAGGGGAACCCAGTCAGAATTCTGCTACCCCAGGAGCTCTGCTTATTTGTCTAAGAACACTACTAGAGACAGAACTAAGAATTGATACAGGGAAAGAAACTGCTGAAGTTCTTGGCTTCTTTCTGCCCAGGGATTAGAATATGCTTGAGCAGTTTTCTGTAATTGTATTCACTCACTCATTAATGAAAAATTCAACCAGCAGTTGTCTTGCACAGTGCTTTGTTTGTTTCTCCTACAGTTATTTCTGCTTTAATGTGGTCAGCATGCTGTCCTTACTAAACGCCGGTAACAATGACATTTCCTGTACCTTGTGTTGAAAGAGCTGTACGTGGTTTTTCAGTGTTTTGCCGCTGCCGGGCCGTTCCCTTCCCCGCCCGCCGGCAGCGCTGGAGCCGCTGCCTGGCCGAGATCTCCCTCTCGTGGCACCGCCGGGCGCTCCTCTCCTCAAACTCCAGGGCTCCCAGCTCGGCAGCAAACCCAGCCGTGCTGGAGCTCCAGGGCCCGGAACAGACATGATCTGACATAGTGCAGCTTTTGTCTTTCTCGTTTTTTAACTGCAGACTTCTCCCAGCTTAAGGAAACAGTTGTAAAATACTCCTTGCATCTGCTTGGTGAGAATTGAGGATGCTGTAAGACAGTTCTTGAAGGACAGAGGGAGCTGGGGCTGTTTTTGCTAGCCAAAAAATGTTCTGTCAGATGCATAAGAACATCGTGGGAGTACACATATGATTGCTATATTTCCAAAAGTTCTCAGTTACTTTATTTTTGTTGCTGCATCAGAGCATTGGCTACTTTCTACCAGCTTATAAAACTTGGCACATGGTGATAAACATGTCTAAGTTTTTACATGCAAAATTTATAAAAGTATAAAAAAGTATAGAAACTTATAACAATAAAACTTATTTTATAATTTAATATAAAACTTTATAATTGTTATAAAAGTATAAAGTATAAAAGGTATAAAAACTTCAATGTCAGCTACTATGCAAATACATTTAGGTCTTAGGCTTCTGCACTTAAGATGTAAAAGTTTCTTGAAACTGAGGTATAGCAAGAAATAATTAAACTACAAGAAAATTGGGATTATTGACTATTAATTTCTATAGTCTGTATTTTATTCATATAGATAGCTCCTTCAGATGTCAGACCTGGATTACAAAACCCCCAAAATATGTCATCATTTGTATCTCTGATTATAGAAGGATTTCATAATAGGGTGAAAATTGATGGGTTCTTTTCTTCAGGTTCAAATGGACCACAATTGTTCACAGTTGAACAGTGGGGTACCCCTGAAAAACTGCCAAGAGCTCATACCTGGTGAGTATTTAATTCAGATAAATTATGACCTCTAGTATAAGTGATAAAATACTTAAGAGTTTTCATCTGTTTTTCAGCTTTAATCGCTTGGATTTGCCTCCGTATGACTCGTTTGAAGATTTATGGGATAAACTTCTTCTAGCGATTGAAAACACTCAGGGTTTTGATGGGGTTGATTAAGATACAGACATAAATTATGTTGGTCCAGTGCTGCAATTTCATTTTAACGGTTTACAAAGAAATCTGAATTTTCCAGGGACTACCATTGTATTTAGTCACATGGCTATTGAATCTTCATAGTGTGTAAAATAACTAAGTATTAAAAATCACTAACTTTTGAAAATGTATTTTGCATTTCCATAGTTTTGTGTATTTGCTGATACATGCAATATACACATTGGATCAGCCAGTGCCAAGTAAGTAAAAAACTAAAATGTTTTTAGCAGTTGCCTCATGTACAATATTTGAGACTGTCCTGCAGTAAACTGCTGAAGTAAAGCTGTGAAGAAATCTTTGCAGAGGATTTAAATTTGATTTGCTGCTTCAAGAGGAGCAACTGAAATTGTTAAACTGTTTTAAAAAAAACCCAGCCAAACAAAAAAAGCCAACAAACTTTGTGTATTACAATATCATCATTTGTGCTGCTTCAGGCTCTTTGCAACAGATCTGCCCAAAGCACCTTATAATTCAGCATATTAGATAAACATTGGAAAACATTTGTTTGCAGAACACCAACTTGCTACATTTGTTAGACTTCTGTTTCTAACTTGCTTTTGCTAAAACAGTGTAACAAACCCAAGATTTTTATACAAAACAGATAAGCAGCATAATTCTGACTTTTAATGAGAAATTATATCCATTTTTTGTTTGAATTTGTATACTGATGTTGGTTTATTGAGTGTTCATCACGTTTTTGGATAAATTTGTAGTTGAATGATAATATTTTCAATTCAGCCTTTTGCAACAAATCAATCTTAAAATGAAATTTGTATGGATATCACTCAGTATTTCGTTACTGATAGTTAGAGGCCTTTATTATCCATTCTTGCAGTATTGCACTACATAACAATAAAGAACATGTTTACAGGGTTTTCTGGGCCAAATTCAGCAGTCTGTTATGTGCAAACTCCTGAACTGCATGGAGGTTATGCACATTGATCAGGTGCAGAATTTGGTTCTGTGATATGTTTACAGGTTGCTAGTTTCTACAGCTGCATTTTTATATTTTTTTCTCCAGTGTTAGTCTAGAAACCAAATTTGTTAACACAGTATAACCAAAGTCATAACCAACAATGTGCAATTTATTGTAGATCAACTTGTCATATATAAATATTAGTTTGATTTTTTTTGTAAATGTGGGTCTTTTTTGTATTAATATTAACTTTTTTTTTTG
Organism: Camarhynchus parvulus; assembly: GCF_901933205.1. Classification (NCBI taxonomy): domain Eukaryota; kingdom Metazoa; phylum Chordata; class Aves; order Passeriformes; family Thraupidae; genus Camarhynchus; species Camarhynchus parvulus. Next base: position 7,391,936 of record NC_044580.1, read on the forward strand.
GGCAAGTGCTGGTTAAAATGATTAGCAAAGTTGGTTCTGAAAGAAAAAAAAATTGGTTTGTATACCTGACTTGCTCAAATTTTAACATTTTATTACCAATATGATCTGAGGAAATGACAGTACCTAGCTTTGGCCACCAAATTTCTGTTTAGTCACAGTCTATAAATATGCAAGAAGGACGTGTAGCACATCTCTCTCTGAAGATATGTAAATTATGTAACAAATGTTAATGGGTCTTAAGGGATATTTAAAATCCCACTTTGTTTTATCCTTTGACTAGGTCATTAGGACTGAGAGTATTACATGTAAATAAAGGTAACTTATACAAATTTCCCAAATCTATATGCAGTTTTGTAAAACGTGAATGATATATCAGTAAATCTGTATAGATTTGAATGTAGCAGGTTTTGTTGCATACTTTAAAGTATAAAATAAGGATCCTGAGAGCAGTAAATAAAAGTTTATTCTAATAAGTTGTGATTGAGTTCTTTGAAGTGCAAATCGGTAATCTTGAAATAGCAAGAACTGAGTAATTTTTGTACTCCTAGGTAGGCCACGGCAGTAGTTCCACCACAACATGCTGCTGCTTTTGCAGAGCAGTGAAGATGCAGCAGTGCTGTTTCCTGGTGTTCTGCTCCTGAGATGTGCAGCCTTGCAAAAGCACACATTGTGTTTTTCTAGAAGCTCTGGGTCACTGTCAGCCTTCAGTGCATGGCCAGCCTAGAGATGCTGAGGCCACTGAGCAGGTGAGGCAGGGCCAGGCTCCTCCCTGCTCTGGGAACCTTCCTGGTAGGTGCACAGCTGGGTGGGTAGTGGGAGAGGGGCCCTGAAACCCTGCCTCAGCAGCAGGGAGTGCCCAGCAGCAGGTCCTTTCTGTGGGCTTTAAACTAAATTTGTGGGGGAGTGGTGATGGCGGCTTGTGCTTAATGGTGGTGGTGAGTATCATAGAATGGCCTAGGTGGGGAGGGGACCTTGAAGATCATCCAGTTCCAGCCCCCTGCCATTGGCAGGGACACCTTCCACCAGGCCAGGCTGCTTAAAGCCCCATCTAACCTGGCCCTGAACACCTCCAGGGATGGGGCAGCCACAGCTTCACTGGGCAACCTGTGCCAGTGCTTCATCATCCTCACAGTAAAGAAGTTTTTCCTAATATCTAATCAAAACCTACTCTCTTTCAATTTGAACTCTGTCACTACATGTCTTGCCTCATCTATCCTGTAAGTTCCCTTTTGGTATTGGAAGGTCACAGCTAGGTCACCTTGAAACGTTCTCTCTTCCAGAACAATCTCAATTCTCTCAGCCTTTCTTTAGAGGAGAGGTGCTCCAACCCTCTGGGACAGGGTGATGGGAGTGGGGCAGCCTTTGTGGAGGATGGCACAGGCTGAAGGGGGCCTGCCTTGTGTGCCTGAACACAGAGCAGCCAAGGAAAAGCCAGGGAGAGGAGTAAAAGACATGGCTCGTTGCTGGATGGAGTGAGGGCTGCAGAAGGGACAACAGGCTGGTGCAGACCCTTGTGGGAACATCCTGGTCAGGACTTGCCCTAGGCTGCTGTTTGTCATGAGGAAGGAGCAGGGTGGGTTTGGTAGCTTGTCAAGGAATTCTGGAATTGTAAACCCTGGCTCTTAGGGGAGACTAAATTCCCTCACAACTGTGGGCAGGGCAGTGCAAAGGGAAGCAACCTGGGAAGCTTCTGTAGGGGGTCATGGACAGCCAAACAAGGGTGCAGTCTTGGGCAACCAGGGAGATGCTCTTGGGATCTGCTACCTGTCCCTTTGCACTTGCATTTTCTGCCCATCAACCTCTGTATTCCCTGAAGCACATACACAGAGGGGGGGGGGGAAACTCCAGAGATGCTCCTGTGAACACCCATTTTTTTCACCAGAAGCACAGTTCTGCATGCCAGCTGTAGATTCCTTATGTGCCATTGCAGAGGAGAGGTTAACAGCTGCTTCCTTGTGAGCCAGCAAACCAGGTCCGTCCCACTGATTTCATTGCTCTTAACACCCAGCTGAGGTGCCAGGTGAGGGGTGAGGAAGAAGAGTTTCTCAGGCAGGTGAGAGCTAATCTGGGGGGAAAAATGGATATAGGGTTGATGTTTGGTAAGGGACTTCGTGCAGATGTGGTTAAGAAATATTGATCTATGAAGAAACTGAGAGATGAAAAAGATCTTGAGAAAAATGTACATTCTAGGGCAGGGGATGGATCACAACAGGAGGCAGAGGGTGGCTGCAACAGGAATAGTTTTGCTTTTCTCAGCTTTAAAAACGCCACGCTGAAAATTCAGGGAAGTTTGTGGTTGCAGTTTTCTGAGCTGCTCCAATTTGGAGGGCTGTAAGCAAAACAATTCTCTCCTGTTGGTTGTGGCTTCTACAGCTCAGTGCTGATTCCAGGAATCTTTTCTAGACCTGGAGACTCCAGTGGAGGCTCTGCCTGGGATTTGGACTCTTGGCTGGGCTGGGAGTGGCCACAGGACCTCCCTGGGCACTGGAGATGGCTGGGCCAGGCCCCCTGGGCTCACTGGATGATGGGGCACAGCAGGGATGTGAGCTGCTGGCACAGTAAGGATGTGAGCTGCTGGCACAGGGTTAGATGTGTTAGGATGGTGTGAAATCTCTGGGAAACTTTTCAGGGACTGAACTTCCCTAGGAAGTTAAACTATTCCTGTTGCATGTTTAATAAGGCTGCTGGTGGTGTTTGTTTGTGTGTTAATTATTACGGTTATATAGCAAAGAGTGTTTCTGAATAAATAGTTATGATGCTTTTGAAGGGAATTTATTTAGCCTAAAAAAGGTAAGTGTATAGATCAACCTCAACAAAGTCTTGCAGTGGAAACTTGAAAATTTCTCCTTTATTCTAAAGGTAATGTCTGTGTAACTGCTCTGCAGTGTGGTGGTAGGGAAATGAGTCTTCAGGCATGAACAAGACACATTCAACACTCACTTGAATGTTTGGGGCAGTGGGTGTTGTTGGTTTTTCCCTTCAAAGTGAAAAACAATAATTTCTATAGAAAGTGCAAGAGTCTTCACTTATGCAGTTTGAAGAACACATGACTTAAATTATTTTAAATTACTATTAAAATATCACATCTGTAGCATATCAAACAAGTTGTTTGGTTTTTTGTTTTTTTTTTGTTAGAGACTAGGACCAATGCATAAAACCTGGGCAAAATACATGAGTGTAAACTGCTAATACTCCTTCTTTATCCTGTTTCTCTAACCTCACTCTTTCATACATACACTTACTTTGTAAGCTATCTAGTGCCTTGACATTTGATTTGTTCTGTAGATCCATAGCACAGTTTGGTGCTATTTCACTAATTGATGACATCTTTACAAAAATCTGCATACATGTCCTTGAAATCCATGTCTGCCTCTGGCATACTCTCAATGTGGAACGTGTCCTGGATCAGCACACGTTTCCTTTTTTTTTTTCCTTGTGTACTTTTTTCAGTGCAATTTCAGCATTACTTACCAAATGCACGATCCTCATCAATTCCCGAGGGTGGGAATTGCATTGTGGCAATGGTAACATGCTGAAACATATGAAATACTTAAAACTGAATATGTGTACTTTTAAATAGTGTCTTCATTTTACTAATTTCTTGTGGGGTCAAAAATGATGCTAGTTTTTAGGAGACAAGATTCTTCTGTGTCTTATATTTCATGCTGTCTGTTCATGTGTGGTTTCTGTTTCTCATTCTGTTTTTTGTGGTACTTGATTTCTTCACATAGGGTCTTATGATATTATTTTTCAATGAGATTTTCCTGTTTATCAGGCAGTTTGTTTATTTTAATATCTCCCCTTTTTTATGAACTATTAAAAGATTCACTCTGCAGTTCTTACAATGTGAACTGAGAGGAGCTCATTTATCTGCAGTCTGAGCACCACCAAGGAGCCCTACCTCTGGTGGCCTGGAAGCATGTTTTTGAAATGTCTATTCATTTAAAAGACAACCCACATGTACCATCTTCCATGGTTATAAATGGGAATTAAGCATTTAACAGCTGCCATTTTGCTCTGCAGCATCACAGAATCAGCAGGAGATGCAAGCACAAGCTTTGGTGCTCTTATACTAAATCATTTTTCTTTGAAGTGGAGACTTAATTGCTTTTTCTCTGTGGAACATATATCACTAGCACGCTAATCAGAATACAAACAACTCACAAAGGGGATAATGAGGGAGAACTTCCATGTAATGCTTGGTTTATTGTCCACGTGATTCTGTAGAAAAATGTTTTGTTTTGCTGAGCTGCCCTTAATTTGAGGTTTCTTGCTTAATGAGACTTCAAACAAATTTTGCATTGTAGGTTTCAGGTTCTCATCCCAGAGAGAGGCTTGGGATTTTGGGGAGGGGGAGGCCAAGTGGCTTGGAAAACCTAAACAGACATTAAGTAAGTGAGCCTGCCTCCTGAGGAAAGACAGATAAGGCAGCTTTCCCAAATGTGACAGAATGTAAAACTTCCTGTTGAAATACACCAAAGGCTAAAAACATACATTACAATTTGTTTTTCTTAACCCATTTTGAGTTTAATTCAATGGCAAATGTTTTCATAATGGTTAGCTTTACTGATATTTTCTACAAGCTGAAATTTTTCTGATTGGGTTTTTGTTTTGAGGGCTGGGAAGTATGACCTTTTAGAAGCTGTGAATACACCTCCTTCTATGCACTGCTGCTTGGGAGTATGCAAAATGCTAAAGGTTTAAATCAAATTACCCTCAGGACTGCTTACTGACCTTTTGAATGCAAAGCTGTCAAAACCTTCAACTAGACATCAGCTAGAGAAGAACATTTAAGGCAGATCAATGCAAACAGAAAACAATGTGGTTTTGACTTTTGGTAATTCCTAGTTAGTGAAAAACAGTTCCTGTACTATAAGAGCTGCTGGAAGCAAACACACACTGTGAAGGAGTTGCTGTGAGTAACATGTAATAGTTATTTTTCAGGGAAAACCTTTTATAATCTACTTAAGAAATTAGAAGTTTTCATTAATTGCCAAGGCCTGATATAGTTATCTGAGCAGGATGCTTCATTGACTTCAAAGGGATTTTTGTCTACTTAAGGAATGCAGGGTCAGGCCCTTAACTAGTGATAACTTTTTTCAGTGAGTTGTCAGATATGACAAACTATGCCACTTTAATAGAAGTTACCCAGGCCAGACCATGCCATGCCATCCCTTTGTCTGGAAAATCTGCTTTCTTCCTTTGCCTAAGTAAAGGAATTTCTCTGTAGAAGATATTAGAAATTACTTTCTAGCTGAAGCTCTAGTTAATGAGAATATATTTTATTTATGATGAACAGCTACAACACATTATTTTCTAGTTATGATGACTATATAATAAATTCAGTTTCAGAAAGTGTTTGATGGAGTCATGAGCTCCTCCATTCTATGTATTGCTTTCCAGCAATTAGTTGTCCATCGTTACTAGATTTATGCCTAATTAGTTGTTCATGCACTATTGCTTGCTGTAATGCAGAGTTTTAAATAAATGCCTGCCTTTCTATACAGACCTACAGAAATGGGCCCAAAACCAGGGGACTGAGAGGCTGTTCATTCCTATTTTGGTTCTCAGTCCAGTTGGTAGAGACATCCTGTGCTGAAAACTCACAGAATAATTATTTCACAGGTTAGTAAAAAGTAATTCTTTGTGCTTATCAGATCGTTATAAGTGCTTTTCTTAGTATAATTAAAGGTTAGCTATCAAAATGTGAGGTGCTGCTTCATCCAATATAATATAATTGAGCTCTAGTTATATGTAGCTAAAAATTATTATTTTGCAAATTAATTAATTTTGTTATTCTCCACACTGAGAATTTGAGATCTGACTGTAAGCTTTTCTAAGAACAGATTTTCATTTATATAGATGTCTACAGTTTTGTCAAGATAAGGTGAAGTTGAAATTTTGCATGCTTACATAGACCTGAATTTGAACAACATCTCGGTCACTTAAATGCTTTTCTGTACTGGAAAAGGTCCAGCTATTTAATTGACTCTGAAGGTGCAAACAGGCTGGATCAGTTGATCTCTCACTGGAGAAAGGAATTAATTTTGATCAGGCTGTATGTAATTGAAGCAGCTCAGTCAGTTGGTGTGGGGCTGCAGCTGGGCCGTGGTGGGAGTGGGCTCCAGGATGTCACTGGGGGTGTCCTGCACTGGAGGTGTTAACGGGGCAGGCTCCAACTGAAGCCAGCAGGAGTTTGAAAAGCCAGTAGGATTTGGAGGGCTGCTGTCTGTGTGTTGAAGGTTTGCTCTGGTTAGGCATCGTTCTTTGGGTGCTGCAGCTTGCTGAGGCTGGGTGGGACAGCCCGAGCTGCTCCAGATGGAACTTCCTCTTAGTGACTTGCAGTGGCCTGGTCCTCAGTGAGCACATTAGGCCAATTTAACTCCCTAACTTGTCATAACTGCCCCACACATATGGCACACATACTTTTTACTCTAGTTACTAAGCATGAACATTTTGGTATGTATTCCATATGTGTATTATTTAAACAATACAAGTTCTGTCATGTGCCAGCATCTGGCCTCTGTGGTCTTACAGAGGTGTCTGAACACAAATAACAGCAAAATGTTATTTAGCATTTAGCAAACATAATCCTGGGCTAATGATTAGCAGCACAGATAACTGGATAGCAGCACAGTTATACTAGGAGCAGTTACACTATGAGCAGCTTTAACTGCTGGTTGCTCTCCTGATACATTATGCAGCCATACCTGTGTATACCACACACTAAATTGAACCAGGGAATTAATTCCAGCAAAACAAAGCAAAAAAAGTTATGATTTGCCCCCCAAGTTATTTCTATCAGGATTAGTTCTCTTGGTTCCTCACTTGGCCACACAACCTCTTTGCAGCTGGCAGTGCCTATGCTGGAGTGGCAAGTGCTGAATTGCATTAAACTGGCGGCACCTGGGGATGTGCTTCCAGCAGAGCTCCTGATCTCCTCCTGCTCTGCTGTGCCTGAGCAGAGACCAGCTGGAGACCTAAGCCAGGTTACTAACAATGCAAGAGAAGGAGGAATTGGGGTGGGCTGCTTTGTTTCCCCCCAGTCCCTTGGGCCACGCAGGGCACTGTGATCCAGCTGTGTCTCCTGCCTTCATATCCTGTCCAGCACTGGCCAGACAGTTCTTCCAGAGTCTTTAACCAGGAGAGATCCCCACAGGCCCCCAAGTGACTCCTGCAGCCAAGCTGAGATAAAATCCCAGCAACTGCAGCTGATGGAGGCAGCAATTTGGGCATCAAAAGAAATCACCCCTGCAATGCCCGGCTTTTGGTTCCCCTGGGTTCACCCCCCTCAGCTCGCTCCTTGCACCCGGGTGTTGCCTTTAGCGGGTCAGGCCAAATTCTCAGCAGAGCCGTTTTGGTGCAAGTCACAGCTTTGTGTGGCCCTTCAAAAACATCTCGGTCTGCATCCCCAAAGCCTCCTTGTGCACAGGGGCATTTGCAGGCCGAGCCTCTGTGTGCATGTGAGGGGGAGGAGGTGGTGGGAACATGCCTTGAAGGCTTCAAATCTGTTTATCTTCACACTCCTGAGAGGCGATCGCTCTCCCGTGACAGGGCCGCGCGCTGGAAGGAGCAGCGCTGGCAGCACCGAGATAAACCCATGGGGCACAGCCTGCTTTGGCCAAGTGGCCTCTCCCTGACCAGCAATTCCTTATGTCTCTGGGAGATGAAATGGGACAAGAGCAGCAGGAAGCCTCCCCCAATCCTTCTTTTTAATAGTTCCTTGGGATAAATTGTAGATAAGAGGAGAGACCATGTTGTTAACATGCTGAGAATGCAAAGACAAAGGAAAGACAATCTTTCACAGCAAAAATAAATAGGTGTCTGTAGCACGGTATATTCAGCAGTGTGTCCAAGTGCTAGCTAACTTCTGACTTGCCTTGTTTTTCATTTATTTTATTTCTAATATTTGTTTTATCGTTGTAAACATATAGACAAAAAAAAGGAAGAAATTATTTGCCTGTTTCCTGTTGTAACAGCAAAATGAAGGTGACATATAGGGATGAAAGGAGACCATATTTCATGCCTGTTGCTGAACAAATAGCTGCAGAACAGTGGGTTATCATGATAAGCACGACAGACTAACAAAAAGCTGCCTCTGAGAGATTCCTTTGTAGATTGAAACATAGAAAAGGGTAACCTAGGAGATATTTTCTTTCTGTTGAGTTATTCTTGGTCTGATACTTATTGTATCGACCCAGTGCCTAAACACTGATTCATGGAAGATAGCATCAGAGTACAGTACTGCAGCATTTCCAGGATTTTGTTTGTTTCCATATTGGGGAAAGGGTTGAGAGGAGACTGTACTGAGCCAATTAAAAAATATATACATTGCAAATGCATTTTATGGGACAGCTCCCATAAAATGAGAGTCTCCACTTGCTGGCTATTCCTGTGCCTCACAATTTCTACATATGCTTAAGCCCTTTATGAAAATATTCTGTGTTTCAGTGTGCAAATTCCAGCTGCTGCTGCTGCCAGTCTGCTGTCACTTTGGTCCCGTGCCAGCCAAGTGGTGAGGACTTTTTTCCCAGGAGTGCTGAGCACCCCTGAGCTCAGAGGAAATAAATGGTGCTTAGCTCCTTGTTTGGAAGCCCAAGGTGGCCTGGCAGAAGTGTGCAGGCTCCCTGGCCTGGGAAATGTTCATGGTGGTTTGGCTGATCTGAGCTGCTGTCCCACACTATTGCCATACCTTCTGCTCCATGTTGCAACCCTTGGTGTTTCTACACCTAAGAGCCAGGTTAGGGAGATTAACCAGGAAAAAACAAGCTCTACTGAAAAACAGAAAGGCTTTTCTGGCAGGTTATGTCTTCAGAGAAATTCACTGAAGCAGAGGAGCATCAGCTGTGGCATGAAGGCCAGAAGAGAGAGCTTGGAGATGCAATAAATCCAAACTCCACACCAGAAAGTCTTTACACTGTATGTGAGGGCAAGAACGCATCTGGGATCAGGTATGTCCCTTTCTCTGTAGCTGTGTGGTTTGTTAAAGGTACCAACAAGATCTGGTGGCTTGCATCTAGGAAACAGCAGGCTGACTGACCAAAAATTGCTATTTTAGGTATTTTTCACACCTTCCAGTAGCAGCAAATGGGCATGGGAGTGCAAGGGAATGCACTTTGCCAGATCCCTGTGAGGTTGCTCTTCCAAACTGCCAGTGGTTACCTCTGGCAACAGGGGAGAAGATGGTGGGATGTCATCCATCTCCTGCTGAAATTCGTGGCAGGGTTCCTCTTCATTCTGGTGTGATGAGCCTTCAAGGGTGGGGGTAAACACTTGGAGGCTGCCTCTGGGGCACTGTGAAACAATCTGGCAAAGGTACACCACTGATTTGGGCCAATGAAGCACTGGAAGGTGGCTGGAAGGGGAAAAAAATGCTAATACAGCAAATAATTTTATTGCTTTCTCTTTGGAGTTGTTTTATGACAAGATGAGAACTGTGTTAAAATCCCTTTGTCAAGGAGTGCTTTTCCTGTACATGAAGGCTGCCTGGAGAGAAAGTTCATTAGCATCCCAAGGGCTCAGCCCAAAGTGTCCTTGCTCATCTGCTCATGGAAGGAGTGAATCTCGCTGAGAAGGCAATGGAGATGGTAACAATGGAGATGGTAAACCTGTACACAGGTTTAGAATGAAACAAGAATCTAATAAGTGACCAAATGTGCCAAAAGTAAACATTTTTATGATGGGTCTTAATAGAGTTTGTGTAACATACTTAAAATCTGGGAATGCAGTTGTAATTGGGTCAGGAGTCTGGCAAGAGAAACAAGTGTCTAAAGATGCCTACAGTGACACCAGATCAAAAACACTCGGAGCAAGAACTGTAAGGACAAAAGGGGCTACCCTGAGAAGAAGAGCTAATGACACCCTGCCAGGAGTGCAGTGTTGTGGCAGCCCCTTAGCTGGGCTGTGGGGACTCTGTCTGAAGGCAGAGCTGGCTGCTGCAAATTGCAGTAATTCCCCTGCAATTAATGGGTTTCTGGCAATTACCACTGCTCCCAGCCTGCCCTGGGCTGCAGCTCCTGTACTGCTACAGCCACACTCAGCTGCCTGTGCTGCAGGTATCCTGTGATGCCTGCAGCTCCATCTTCCTCCACACCAGCAGTGACACCATCAGAGCTGGAGGATGAGCTGGGACCTGGCACTGGGAGCTGGGAAGGGCTGAGCCTGTGGGGGACCAGGATAATGATTATATGTCTGTTTAAAAATGGATTTGGGCTCTGGGACCCCACTCCCACATCTTATGGGCTACAGCTAATTGAGGATAGTGATGGACATATTCCAGTGGGGACACTTTTAACTGCTGTAAATAACTCTCCCCACCTCTAGTTTCCCACCCAGAGGTGCTCATTCCCCTCCTTTTCTGTTCCATGACATTGCAGTGTTAGAGCACAACCATATGAAGCCAAAACAAGAGAAAAGATCATGTGGGCAAAACCACTTTCCCATTTCTGAGCTTGTTAGGTCGGGTGGGATGCAGCAGCGTGTGGGAACCCAGCTCCATCCATGCTGCTGTGACAGCTTTTTCCAGACCATAGGGATGAAAGAGCTAACATGATGCTATTCATTTTCTCAGATAGGGGTGAAATGCTCAGTGCAAAACTGACCACAGAATAAACAGGACTGTTTCTGGTTTAAGCTGAAGGAGGTGTAAATGTTCTAATGTCAGAAAAACTTGTATTCTAATGTGGAAAGAACTGCATTCTCCATCCTGGGTTTGGGGCTGCAGTGATCTCATAAATACAGAGTTCACATTGCAAAGGTCCAGTTAGTGAATTTCCAGCTTCTTTCCTTTTCCTGAGGCTGATACATTCCATCCTAGGGAAGACTCCTGGCTATCAGTTTGCTTTCTGGAGATGTTGGGAACACTTTAGACAAAGCGTTTAAAAATCACAATAATGAGATTTCATTCATGTTTGGAGAATCCCACTCTTTGGTTCATAATAGTACCAAAATTCTGGATTTTATAGCCCTAGCTCAGTTCAGCAGTCCTGGATGTATTGCTAGCTACCCATGGAGCAAAACATTGAGTCAGTTCTGTTCAAGTCAATCTGATTTTTAAAATCTTTCTTTCCAGGAAGCATATAGATCAGGATGGCCAGGGCTGAGGCTGAAATGCAGCATAAGGTAAATCAGGTTATTTACAGACAGCAACCTTGACAGCATGCTGTTGTTCCAGCTGTTAATAGCACTTCAGAGAGAGTTCTTATTAAGAAGAGTTTCAAAAACTGGGGAAGTTTGGATCACCAAAAATACAGCTCGAGTCAAGCAAAAAAATCTGTGCTGGTGACAGAAGAAAAATTACTAACTTGCAGCAAAGTAGGCATGGCTTTGTTTATGTTGGCTGCAAGATCTTGGGCTCCTGGACTGCCTTTCTGTCTTCCTCAAGATAATGCTTCTGAAATGGTTGGCCAAGTAGATAATTGTGTTCATTGGCTGCATATTTACAAATACAGTGTATGTGACAAAGTTACAACTGGCAGTGCCTTTAAACTGTGGTTCAGTGAGTTTATCAGTTATGTATGAATTTAGATATGTTATCACAAGTCTGCACTATCTCTTACCCAATTAATTACTGGGAAATGTGTTAAAATAATTAATCCTGACAAATTAAAGAGGGAGAGTTTATACTCATCTGGCTATTGAACTGCTTAGCTCTAGTAAGAATTGCATTACTTATTTTGTTAAACAGAAATGTGAAAATGAAAATATTGGTGTTTGTAGCTGCCCAGACACAGGCACAAGGAGCATTCCAGAGGGAGGCACTTCCTTTGTTAAGCCATTTAAGACAAATATTGCATTTGATCTCATGAGTCAAAATCTCCTGTTGGCACAGTGTAGTTTGGGGAGATGGTAAAGCACTTTCCTCATCACAGCAGAACGCAGCAGTGAGCACAGATGACACAGATAAGGCAAACCAGCCCGCAAGTAGGACAGGACTACAACTTGCTATCTCTTTGTTGGCTTTTATTTTGTCCCCTGATCAGCTAGACCAACTCCTCCTTCAAAAAGGGCTGGTGAATTGGGCAAGGAAGTGTCCAGTGCTGGGCAGCACAGCTCAGCCACCTACTCGTGCCTGCAGGAAGCAGTGCCAAGGTCTGCAGGGAAATGACCTTACATCTCCCAGGGACAGCTCCAGCCACTCCACCAACTGACTGAGGCATCTGGCATAGAATGTTACTGGATATTGCATTCTCTACTGTGGTTTTCATGTAGGTGTGCTGAGCTCCTCTAGTAAATCTCAAATGCAGGTCATACTGATGAACCAGAGTTTAGCATGCAGATTAAAGTGTGTTTACCATGAGAAAGAATGAATGTTTAGTCCTTAATGTCAAAAAATAATATAAACAAAACTGCTTGTGATTCTTTTTCACAGTTCACACTTTTCTGATTAGATAAATTAAAACACTGAGGAAAATTGAAAACTATTTGGTCATGTGGATCCTGTTGCTGTATTTGGTCCTATTTGGACACCAAAGCAGTGCATGTGCAGCTCTGCTCTGCAAAGTGAAGCTGTCTGGATGCTTTTTGGGTAAGTGATTTGCATGTAAAGCAAATATTTCCTAATTATCTTCCCTGAAAACTCTGCTTATGTATTTTTGACAAGTGAGGAAGGTGATGTAGATCAACCTGTGGCTTACATCACATTTTAGTAGTTCTGACTTTCTCCCGAAGACTTTCAGAGGAGTCACTGACTCAAGCTGTAGCCAGTCCTGGTGATGATGCAGCAGAAGGGGCTGGTTTGGCTGCCAGCTCTCAGCCCTGTGAGCTTTGCAGTGCTGGCAGGAACAAAAAGCAGTAAAAACTTGCCTGTCACTGAAGTCAGCAGCTCTCACAATGAATGCAAACATAGGGCAAATCTGCTGAGTAAGAAGATGCCTTCCTACACGGTAACTTTAGAAACTAAAAATCTGAACAGACAAAAAAAGACACTACAAATCGCTGGCTGCAAGCATGGAGTAAAATCAGGGGTGGAACTGAAAGCTTAAATGATAGTGGCGGCATCTGATGGTATCTCCCCTACACATTATCCAGGGGGTGCTGATAGCATAAATTCTGAAGCCATGTGTTCTGTTTAGGTTGCATTTTTGCAAGCTAGTTTGAGGCAGATGTAAACTTAAGGCTGTTTTCTGAGGATGTAAGTACAGGGCAGCTCATCCTCAAAAGCACAGCGCTGTCCCACGTGGCCTGCTGGAAGTGGTTTTATTGGTGCTGTAGGATGGGCTCAGTGAGAACTACTAACAAAATTGGCTTTTTATTTCTGATCAGTGCCCATCCTCAAGTCATTTGTCCGCCTGTGTGAGAGGCTGGTTTTATCTGGGTGTGAGGATGCTCTGGCACACCTGGGCAGTTGAGCATCTGCGCCAGGAAGTGCAGGGTCCAGTGCTCAGCACTGGTTCGGTGCTGTGGGCAGGGAGCTCTGGCACAGCCCTTGGGTAACATCGCGCCAGGTCCAGCGCACGTGTTGCCGATGCTCGCCACGCCGGTGAGCCGTGCGGTGTTCGGGGGAGCCCGGCGTGCCGGGGGAAGGCATGGCCGGCAGCTCCAGCCGCGGCTGGAAGGCTCAGCCCGCCGGCGAAGTTCCACAGCCGGCAGCGCCCGCCCGGCTCGGGGGTCGGCGGAGCTGCCGTCGGGTCCCGGTGCTGCCCGGAGGGGCCGCGTCTGCCGGGCCGCGCTCGGCCCAGATGGCCCCGGAGCCCGCGGCCCCTCGTGCGCGCAGCCGGCCAGCCCCGCCGCATTGTCCGCCGCGACCCCCGCCCTGCGGCCCGCCCCGTCCAGCGCCGTCCCTCCCTCCCTCCTCCGGCCGGCCCTGCCCCTCGCCCCTCTTCTCCCCAAAGGCCAATGGAGACGAGATGCGGAGAGTAGGGCCGGGACGGGCGCGCCGGGGCCGCTCCGTCCGTCCCCAGTCTCCTCCCCTCGCCCGCTGACCGGTGTGTGGAGCGGCCGGCGGGGCATGCCAGCCGCGTCCCGCTGAATGGCGCCGCTCCGCCGCCGGCCGCTGCCGCGGGCGCTGCTGCTGCTGCTGCTGCTCCCGCTGCCAGGTGAGTCCGGTCGGCCCGAGCCCCATTGTCCGCCCGCGCCCCGGCCCCGCTGCGGCCGCCGCACGTGGCTTTATTTATCCGGCATCGGCGGGACCAGCGGGGAGGGAGCGGGAACCGGCGGCGGCTCCGCGCTTTGTTCGCGCCGCGACGGGGCGGGGGGGCGTGAGGGGCGCGGGCGGTGCGCGGCCCCTCCGCGCTCTGGTGAGAGGTTTTCGCTAACGATTCCTTGTAAAATCAGCCTTTTTACGACGCGCCCCGCTCCGGCTGCTTTGGCAGGCTTGTAAAATTAGCGAGCGGGCCGGGCGGAGCGGTCGCACCTGTGTGGCCGTCCCGGCGCTGCGCTGCCCGCGGCCCCCGGGTTCACCGCGCCCCCCGCCCGTGCCGTGGCTGTTCCCGGTTCGGTCGCTGTGGAAGGCGCTGGTTCTCTGGCTCCTTGGCTTTTTACAGCCCGGGGGCTTCGTGCCGCGTGGAGTCAGTACCAAGTTTCCCCAGAGTTGTCCGAGTTGGGAGCGCTCGGAGCGTGTGTGATAGCGATGGCTTCACCTCGTGCTGTGGGGATGACTTGCAGCTCACAGTGCGCTGGGTAACTTGCATGTCTCTGCTTACATGTCTGTCCTTACACACAAAACCAATTTCTTTTTTTTTTTTTTTTTCCTCTTAGGAGTGTGGTGCTTTAGTGAACTGTTTTTTGTGAAAGAGCCTCAGGACGTTACTGTGTCAAGGAAGGATCCGGTGGTTTTAGACTGCCAAGCCCGTGGTGAAGCTCCTATAACTATTACGTGGCTGAAAAATGGAGGCAAAGTGTCTGAAAACGAACGGATCTACACTTTATCCAATGGCTCGTTGTATATCAGTGAGGTAGAAGGAAAGAAGGGAGAACTGTCTGATGAAGGATTTTACCAGTGCTTAGCTCTCAACAAACATGGGGCCATTCTCAGTCAAAAAAGTCACCTCACACTAGCAAGTAAGTCCCAGCTCTTGTTTTTTAACCTGTTCCTGAGTTTGTGGCAGCAATTCTCTGAACAGCACACAGCAACCTATTGTTTCGATTGCGTACTTGAAAAGTTAAAATGCAAAATTATAGAGTAATTCTAGAGAACCTTTATTTCTTTTTAAATGTATAAAGATTATGGGAAAAACTTATGGAGGTCCCCTTTTCAGTTCCTGATGTGGCAGAAGTGGCACGGGCACCTGTGAGACCTCTTGGGCAGTGGTGCCTTGTGTGGGCGGCTTATGTGTGTCAGTAGCCTGGAGCAGGTGGTGATGTGGAGTCATGCTGACCCAGTCCTGGGTCTGGTTTCCCAAGTGCTGTTCTAGCAGCTTTACAAGGGTTATCTACAGATCTGATTAAAAAAAAAAAAAAGAAATTCCTTGTTCAGTAGCTTGACGTTGTGTTGTGCCATCTTGGGGCAGGGTGGAATGATTAATGTAGATGTTTATCTCTGGGAGAGGAAAGAGGAGAAAAGTTTTCTGGGCAACTGTAAGGCCTTGCTTTTCTGACTTGTGTTCAGCCAAGCAGATGTGGGTGCTGTCCCACCTGGTTCCTCTGGAACCTCCCAGAAGGGCCTGTTATGTGGTTCCAGTGGGAAGGGAGAGTTGCATTTCTGGAGTGACTCCCTACTGCTGGGTGAATGGTGAAGGAAATAGTTGTGTCTAAGTGCCTTTATGGCTTTAACAGACTGACCCCGGGTGTTTGTTGCCCTCTATTTTCCTATCATCTTTAAACATTGAGCAAGAGATGTGTGTGAGGGACGGAATGCTGTGCCTTTTTCCATGGCAGAGCAGAGCTTTGCCACTAGACTACTTCTACAACGTGATCTCCCTTTGCTTCCCAAAAGTACATGGGAATGCACTTTTCAAAGAAAAGTAAATTTTGGCAAAGTAAAGAAAACTTTCATTTCAAAGAAAGTATAACACAGAGAGTACACAGTTTATGTAGTCTTCTCATGTTCCCTCTATAATGGGACTTAACTGATGAACTTAATCTAATAGGAAAAGACTTCCTATGACCTCTTCGACCCTGTTCTTAGTAGCAAGTTGAATAAAACTAGTGCTGGTACCTCGCTGAAAACCTGACATTGATTCTAAGTTGCAGCTTTTACTAAATTCAACCTGAAACTAATTAATGAAATTGGTATATTGCATTACATTAAAAAACGTGTGAATGTTAACATTTGTTAGTTTCTTTCTGTGTGCTACTCGCCTGATTCTAAATACTGTCCACGAGATGCCCCAGGAAGGTGTGAACAGCCTTGTTCAGTGAGCCAGAGCACTGGGTGGTTCAAAACCACACTGGAAGCAGGTGGCTCCAAGTGAGTGCTGAGTTTTCACATGCTGTAAGAATGTGAAACTCTGAAGTCTCAATTTCAAAAACCTGCCTACATATTACTTTTTATCTTGCTCATGTACAGGATTGAAAGACTAAGTAATTCATGGGTGCTTTTGGTAAAGTGGTGAAAAATGAGGTATTCCAATTTTTAACATTTAATCTCACTAAGTTTCAGAATATCAGCATGATTAAAAATTAGACAAGAAAACCCTCCTAAAGAGGATAGGATTTTTTTTTGTTGTTAACCAACATAAAGCTAAGCAGTGGCTGATGGATTCTGTGGGTAGGACTGGAAAATTCAGGGCTACTTTATATTGGAGACATTGCAGAATGAGCGCCATGCTAAATACCAGAGAACTTCTGGAATAGTACAGAGCACTATAGTAGAATAGCTTGGTAATGCAATTGTAGTATTTGATTTTATTCAGACAATGGTGGACTTCTGTAAATATTTGTTTCTCACATGCACATTATTTCATCAGAAAGATGGTTTAATTATGCTGATTTTCACCAAGAAAGTCTTGTGAATTTATAGATTGTGTGCTGTGGAGTGAGATTCTTGTTTTGCAGCCCTTTTTTTTCTTCCCTCCCCTTTTCTGTAAGACTGTGACAAAAGGTTTCTTTTTCTTGTTTGAATACTTGAAAGGCTTTCTATGGCTGTTGGAGAAAACTGGAAGAGATAGCGGATCCATAATGATCACAGTAGGTGTTGTTGACTTAGTGATTAAGTGGTTAACTAGTGGCCAAACATGAAGTTATCCTATGTAGCAGTCTCTTCTCTTTAGTCATGCACCAATCTGACCCGTTTCAGAATGTCATCTTTACTGTAAAGCTGTGAAATTGGGCAATAATTTGTATTGTGATAATTTGGAGCCCATAAAACACGTGCAAAATTAGTTTTCTTTCTCATTTTCACAGTGTTTCTGCCTGCTCTCATGAACTGATTGAACTTTGCAGACATTTTAAGTGAAATAAATGAAAGTCTTGTGGGGGATTTTGTAGCCTTACAATTTTTCTTTTTAGAAGAAGTTGTCGGGTTGCTGCAAAGGCAAATTACCTTGTGGTCAGGGTACAGAAGGAACTATACATATTAAACAGGTGGAGAATAGGCATTAAATGGGCATTCTTTCTTTGGAGGAAAAAAGCAAATGCTCTCTTCAGTTACTGGTAGCAGCAGGGTGTGAGGATGTTCTTTTACTTCGCCTGGTCAGAGGTTTTGCCAATAAGCTTATCTTTTGCTTCAGAATTGTAATGTTTAGTGTTGCATTTGGAAATCAAAAACTTTAATCTGTCCAAGAGTTTAAGATCTGAACACACAAGGAGATCAGGTCTTGGTTTCTAAAGTTAGAAACTGGAAGCTGAAGGTTGCACTCTTGGCAAGAATTCCATTATTCATGTGCAAATTAAGAATTCACAGGGTTAAAAGGTTAGAAACTGGCCAGGATGAGGTTTACCCTTGTGATAAAGAGCAGATGACCCTCATTCATTGGCCAAAGCTTTCATGTAGCTCCTCTGCAAAGTTAGTGATTGCCATGAATTGTTCTTGAGGAATGCAGAAATTCAAATGTGAGCAGGCCTTTCCTTAAGTGTCACTATGGAGCCTTATCTCCCGAGCACATCAGAGTAGGTCTGCAGGGACGGGGTTCCTCCCCAGAGGCCCCAAGGCTTTGCTTTCCTGTTGTTCATCCATGCACAAAAGAATTTGACTAATTTAGGGCTTTTTTTTTGTGAGATCCCCCTACTTTTTTAAAAGGAAACTCTGGTGCTGAGATAGTGCTTAGGTAAAACTAAATATTAGTTTCAGTACATGCTTGTAGTTACTTCCAAAGCTGGCTGATTGATGTGGGGGCAGAGGAGGAGGTCCTGTCTGCTTCTTTGTGAGGGGAAAATGGTACTGCTTAAGAGCATGACTTACTCAAAATTCGACTTTTGCCACTGCTACTGAGAGAGATCTATTTAAACAGAATATAAAGGGAGTGTAGACTTCAGAGAAAGTCCTTTTGGTACAACTTTGTATCAGTCAAAAGTAAACAAACTGAGATTTTTGTTTTCCTGCATTCTAAAATTTTGATTATTCAACAACAGTTAACTAAGACTCTGTCTAAAAAATAAAGCTAGACTTCCAATAAAATATTATTCAGGATAAATGGAGAAGGTAGATCATGTTCTGAAGCTGGTAACATGGGCATTGTGCAGTGATTGGATAGGTCACTCACTGTTTATGTCCTTTTCACAAAAAGTAGAAATTGAAGTCTGGAGGTGGTTGGATGGTATATAAACAGCATTCCTGGATAACCTTTTCTCCTCTTGTAACTTGGCTGAATTGATTTGAATGTTTGTGAATTAGAAGAAATGTAAACCTAATCCTTCTTGTACAGGTTTCTGCATTTCACAAGAGTGAAAGGTGATGCAAGCAGGAGGTTTCTGGGAACATGCTCCTGGAGGGAAAGGGTGTGTGAGCCCACTGCACTGCAGCTTGAGGAGTGCTGGCCCCTTTACACAGAGCAGCCTGGGCTTGGTGGGAAGTTCATAACTTTGCTTACCTGCTGAGGCAGTGATGTGACTTCAGGTCCCACTGTCCTGCCAATAATTGGCCATATTTATGTTTTTATAGCCTAATAGCATCTTTTGCCCTGCTTTTAAATATTTGCACTGAAGAGTCCATCCAACTGAGCCTCTTTCTGTACTGTGGCAATCACGTTTCCTTAGCAGTTCCAGCAGTTTGTTCCCATTTTGGCATTGTGCTGTTCCTTGTGTGGGCACAGCTGCATGTGTAGCTAACTGAACAGGGAACTGGTCTGGGTTAAAATAATAGAATTAAAACAAAAGATGGTGTTTAACCCAGATGAGTTGTCCAATATGGTTTGTCTTGGAGCCACTCAGTGATTGCAGTGGTGTAACTGAGAGGACTGAAGTGGAGGTGGAAAGCTTAGTGGGGACAGGGGAAGGTTAATGAAACTTACACTCAGCAAACTATGGCCTTTGTGAAACGTGTGGGCAAAACTTTTGCCTCTCTGCTACTGATTTTTTTAAAATAATCTTCATCTTGCCTTAAAATAACAGGATTAATAACTGTGGTCTATCAATACAGTTTTCTCTTTCCATGGAATCTGTCATTTCAGGTGTCTTCCAAGTGCATATAGAACTCAAAGTTATGTTTAATTATTTTAAATAGCAGTGGAGAGAGGTACAAATTGTGAGAAAGAAAGGTGGTGTTAGGGGGCAGAAGTGGTTTTGGGCTGAGGTGGAAGTGAAATGGCAGATGGCAGCTGTAGGCAATAGAATTGTATTGAAAGAGAGCAAAGTTTTAGTGCTGCAGAACTGGTGTGGTTACAGACAGCTCAAGGAACCTGGTGGTCTGGGTTTTGACAAGTGCTGCCCTACTGCTGTTGCTTTGGTTAGTTGATTGAATATCCTGAGAGGAAAATTTGTTTCTCAGCTGAGAGTGCACATGGCAGATTATTAATGCATTAAATTCCAGTGTTTTTAGGCAGGAGGATGAGGTTTCAATGTCTTTGTCAGCAATGTCAATTGATAACAATTAAGAACAGTAAGATTTTTGTTCTTTAACTGAGATATCCTGAAGAAATAAAGAACTGGGAAGTACTATCTTGTTAACCCTTTTTATTGGAGTATTTTCCTCTGCAACTCCCCAGGTGTCTTTTGACCTGAAGTCCTGCAGCACCTTGACAGGAGACAATTATCAGCATCCTTTTAAGACATAACCATTAGTTCCTTTTTTTTTGTTGTTGTTGGTACCAGGGCATTCCCTCCTTTTTCAGCAATGATTGGCTCCACTAGTAAGAGCTCTACCACAGGATGAGCAATGGGCTTTTATATTGTTACCAAGATTAAAAAAAATGTATAAAACTTTGCTTTGTGCACATGAACAGTGTTTGTTTCCACTACCATGTCACTTGAGAGGTGAGCTTTTTATGGGTTTCCTCAACACCTCAGTTTCAAATTTGTGTCAAGCTTAATGCCAGACTGAGGCCTTCCATGCCCTTGCTTTTATTCCTAGCTAGTCAGACCAAAGCTGTTAGGGTTTATTTACTAGTTTTTATCAGAGTAACTTTACAATGTATAAAGTTTTTACTAGCTTCTTTGTTAAAAGAATGCTCAATCTCTTTGGCAGTGCGCTCTGTAGCTAATAAAACCTTCACCTAGATGAGAAAGGTTGGAGGAAAACACGGTGCTGTGCTAGATGTGTTCAGAGCTGTGGCCCAAAGCACTCACTCCTCACCTGGTGCGAGTTCTGTGTGTGCTGTGTGCACAAACCTGGGGAGATTCCTTTCCTGTTTGCAAAGCAATGTATGGCAGCAAAAGATGCTGTTCTGTTCCTGCAGTGTGCTGCTCCCCCCCCCACTGCTCCCTTTCTTCCCCCTCCCTTTTTCTCTGCATTTCTTGGTGTAGAAATTGTTGAAAGGGCATTCAGTAAGGCCCCCTTTTGTCAGCCAGCTCTGATTATCCTAAAGAAAAGGATCTCACTCTGAGCAGTTGTTTGCCTAGAGACTTGTTGTCACGTCTTCACAATTTAACAGCTGTGGCTATTGATGGTGTGCAGAACAATTTAAGACAACGACAAAAGAGAATCTTGGAGGAAGAATTTAAAAGTTACTAAGCGTTTTCCTACAGAAATATGGTCATGTCCATTGTTTGACAAACTTGTGCTTAGTATTTGTTTGTTTGTTTTCCTCAGCATTTTGTATTTTTCCCCACTTTATCTCCAAAATTGTGAACATAATCTTTATTTAGTTTTGCATTTTTTTTTTTGTTTCATCAATAGGCCCAGCTGTTAAATTGGGATTGATTACTTCCAGTCTTTATAACTGGTAATCACCACCTAAGTGAAAAAGTAATCAACAATGTCAAGACTCCACATTTTGTTGAGTAAGTGTGGGTTGTATGGTCAACATTAGTTACTAAGGTCAACCTTTAGGTAGCTTTTAAGCAGCAGCATTTTAAGCAGTGTCTACATTTTAAAGTTGATTGTCTCAGCAATTGAGTTAGAGGTAGAAAAAAAAAATCACTCTAGATCACTTGTGTTGGGAGTTAGAAATCCATCTGGCAGCCTTCCAAAACCTGCCTCTGTAGTGGAAACAATTTTAGGTTGTATGGATCAAATGGTTACTTTTTAAAGACATAAACAGCAGACTTAGGGAAAAGATGTCTGTGAAACCACCTGAGTATGGACAGTTTGCTTTTGTCTTAGTGTATGGAATTATTGCAAACTCCTCCTCTGTTTTTTCTGTATGTAGAAATTTTGGAGGGAGATGGCCTTCCTAATTTATTAGAGGAAAATATAAATAAGCGTTACTAGACAGATTATTTTCTGCTGCTTTTACTTTGTTTCATAACTCTCAATAATAATTATATTTGTTTTGTTGTTCTTTTTAAATGAAATCAAATTTGGTCTTAGGTGAGTGGAAGTTGTTTTTGTTTTTAATAACATAAACACCATCAGAGACAAAATAAACTAAGTTGCATCTGGATAATACAGTT
Organism: Camarhynchus parvulus; assembly: GCF_901933205.1. Classification (NCBI taxonomy): domain Eukaryota; kingdom Metazoa; phylum Chordata; class Aves; order Passeriformes; family Thraupidae; genus Camarhynchus; species Camarhynchus parvulus. Next base: position 7,413,803 of record NC_044580.1, read on the forward strand.
AACATCTCAAGGCCCTGTTCAAAGTGCTTGTTTCTCAAGTGCCCATCTCTTGTAGTTCTGGTAAAGGTTTCTGACATAACAGAGCATCTGCAACTTAGGGAAATAGAGTCTTGGTATCATTTTCCCAGAGGCAGACAGGTCTGCTCCTGAAGTTAGATTCTTATTATCAAAACACAACACTGACAGAATGTGTAATCTTTGTGTTTTATGGGGTAAAAACTTCAGGGTTCCTAAGTCTTTCTGTGCCAGTATTGCACTAAACAACTTTTAAAACTTCCACTGTGGTCAGGATCTCTTCTGATTTTGTCTGATGAGAAAATTGTCAATTATTTTGTAGCTAATCTTGAGCAAGTTTGGTTCTAGCCTGAGCATTGTAGCAATAGCATTCAGTAAGCAGCTGCTTGTTTACTGGATGTCAGAGCAGTAGAATGCAATGTGAGAAATGAAATATTGAAAATGAACTTCTTGTAAAAGACATAGGAATGCTGACAACAAGCTTTATATCCAAAGCTTTTATCAGGATTTAATCATTTGAGGCAAAAGATGGTGGCGTGGGCAACAAGATTTACGTGTGAGACTTTTGGAATTGCAGCTTTAGGTGGAGGAAACAGTGCTTTTAGAAAGGAGGAAAGTCTGTCTTAGCTGCAAGCTGCTCTGAATGGTGTATTGATGACAAAGCAGCAAAACTTACCTTGTCCTAGTCCTCTAGCCTCAGAACATGCTAAAATTATGATTTCGATTTTAATAATAGCAATAATTTACCTTGGCTTAGAAGTGTGTTAGAAATTTGCTCTTTAACTCAGAGGTGCAGTAGTTTAATTTTGAAATGATTTGCTGATTAGAGAGTGTTTTAAAAGAAATAATTACTGATTGACCCAGGCATAAGAGGTACTTTATTACAAGAGGTAATAAGAGGTAAGTTATTACAAGCATTAAACGTGTCATCAGGTGTTCTTTTAATACATAGCTGGGGGGAAAGTTAAAATAAGTCTTTACAGCTTGTGGTGTGCATCTTGTATATAGTGATGAATGACTGTTGGAAACTGGAGAGAATTCTGTGAACAGAAGCATCTTTATATTTTCAAATTTGATTTTTAGTGTCTTCAGATAATAATCCTGATCACATTGATTGATTACATTATTTGTCCTCATTCCAGTAGACCAAAATTTCTTGTGTAAAACCTTCATCATTCCTGGGGTTTTATTGGCTCTACTTTGAGCCATTTCAGATTAAAGTCCAAACAAGTTAAAAGAAGTTTAGAAACCCATCATTTGCAGCATGTGAAGTAGCAATGCTATCTTCTCCCTCTGAAATCATAACTGTTATCTATCAGCTTGTCCATATCACCATATTTTACAAAGTGGGTTTATCTGCTTTTTTAAGCTGTATCAAGACACTTTCTGTACACCTTAAAATGGAGAGGAAAGGATATCAAATAGCAAAGCTTTTCAGATCAGATTTGCTGATCTGTTCTACCGTTGAAAATTTCCTCATCATTTGTGTTCTCTCCCATGTTCCCACTCTTTCTTCTTTCTCATGTCACATGCAGGCTGATTTTTCTGCATTTAGTTAGTTTTTGTTTTTTCCTTTTCTCTTATAAATTGTCATGTATGTACTACATCATTGCTTTGGATCTGCAAAACTGCTTCTGCTGACCCTCCTTCCTTATTCCTGTCTGATGCCTGGAAGGAGGTGCTGTTTTCCAGTGGAGCTTATTTTCACAGCTGTGCCAGACGAGGGAAGTGTCATAAGATACTTTGAGGTCAGTTTTGACCCCAGATTTAGATGAGGTAAAAATGATTCTACAGAAGTATAATATCTTGTCTCAGGTGGTTTGCCTGTCACTTAAAATCAGACAATAATTATGATTAAGAAAAAGCTGTTTTAATAGCCATTGCAACAATGTACAGTAAGGCCAGATCAGTGTTACACAGTATTGTTTTATGCTTTACAAGTTGTTACAGCTAGAAGTTTTCAAATAATCCATTATCTTTTCAAAGAAACCTTAAAATTCAAGGCTTTGAACATGCAGAAGAATTTTAAATGCTTACTCCTGCTTGTACAATCTTGAACATATTAATAAATTGCTTAGATGACTTATCAGCAAATTAACTAGGGTAAATTATTAAATTACCATTTCACCATCCACATCAAGATCTCTAGTAAACCTCTAATAACTGTACCATGTGCCTCAGGCAGAGCTGTGCATTATGTATGTTCTTTGTAATGAGAATTCGTTGACTTTATGAAGCCATTGACAGCCATTTATCATTTTGTTCATTAAACTTGTCTGTGACATCCGGTAAATTGATGTTAACTGGAAATACTCTCTGGCAGTTCTGGCACGACTCTGTCATTTTGCCTGAGGAGAAACTTTGTACCTAGCATGTCCCAAATTACAAGGGTGAAACTTCCTTCCCCCTCCTCCTCTCCAGAAGCCTAAGTGAGCATATGACCAGCTCTTTTTTCCCCTCTTGCTTTTAATGCTTATTTATGCAAACACCCCTGTAGCCCACAGTTTGCAAGCAGATTTATCACTGATCTTCAATAGAGGTTGAAAGTGGACCCTGCTTTTATTAGTTCAACCAGTCTGGGCCAGGAAGACAGCTCAGTTTATCCCACAGAGTATAAGAAATTAACCATGGAATTCTTGGTAGCATTGATGTGAGTTTTGTGACATTCCCAGCACGTGGCAGTTAGTACTTGTTTTTAATGGTCATAGTCTTTACCCAGTGGTGCTTACTGCTGATTCTTAGTAGGTGACCAAGTGCATTGCTGAAAACCTTTCTTATAGTGCTTTGTGTGGTCTTTTGAAATTCCTTTGTTTTGAATGATGAACAATATTTCTTTTTTTTTTTGCTCTTGAGCACCCAGTGTGGAAAAAAATGCATACTTTTAGCACCTGCCAGTGTTTGATTCCTGTGGGATAGCTATCTCTGGTAGTGGTAGAGGTAGTTAATAGGATATCTGCTCCCCTTCTAGTGCTCCTGTTGTGCTACCTGAATCCAGCTGTATCAGGGATCTTTCAAACAGAAATTAGTGGACTAACAAATTGGGCCGTGACTGACCAAAACATTTATTAAAGGGTCCAATATACCATGAAAAAATTGAATATCAAAAAAATCCATTCCATAAAATTTTTGTCTTTTGAGCAAAAGAGTAGAGCAGTTGGCTCTTGAAAATATATTGTGTCTCACTACATAACAGTTCACTGGATTAAATGAATTTATTGATTTTTGCTTCTTTACTGACACACATTTATGAGCAGTTTCTTTGGCACCATGGCCACATGTCAAAGGTCATAACTTTCCTTCACTGTGGAAGAATAAAAGCTTTCAGATGGTGAATCCCTGAAATCTAAACAGGGCTTTATCCTCCCTTCCCCCCTCAATATAATTACTGGTTTTGCATGGATTTATTTAAGATAAATACGCAATAATCATAAAAAACCTGTACATACTGAAGGAACACCTATATTATCTATCATAAAATAGCTGCAGGAAACTCTATACATGAAAGGCAACATACCTAATCTGCAAATAGGTATCTTTATGGAGCACATGGTAGTAGATTAGACTCCTTTATGGTCCGAGATTTTATTGAAAATGGTCACTTTTTAGAACAGAATAAATATTTTTCATGAAGAATTTTATTAGCTATAGTTTAGAAACAGTATTTCTTTCCTTTTAGAGTTGTGTATACTTTGTGCACCAGAGGAGATCCTGGAAGTAGATCCTACTGAGAGAATGAGCACGTTCGAAATCTGTGCTTTGTGTTTAGATGAATGTTTATAATGTTGATATTTTCTTTAATGATCTTCATTAGTAGTAAGTAGCCTGTGGGGTTTTTGATGTGTACTAGATATGAAAGTCCACTCATGATGTAAATGTGAAGTTATTGAAAAAAAGAAACTGCAGTGAAACATAAAGTGAAGTTTAATGAGTCCACTAGTTTGTTGGAGGTGAGGAGGCAGGAGTAGTGGGTGGGGCTTGGGTCTATCTGGGAAGAGCTTGTCTTCTCTTTTTGGCAGCTACTGGCTGGTAGATGAGCTCTGAGCATCTCAAGCAATAGCAGTGTGAAGGTAACCTCACCAAGGTGTTGGTGTAAAATAATTGAAATATTTGTGCTAGGTTTGAATTGTTGGCATGGTCTGGCTGTGGTCCTCTTAGCTAGTGTGTTTCTGAAGGAACAGCACAGCTTAGAGTTCTATCAATGGGAAAAGTACCCCATGGTTTTCTAAGAAGGCATAAAAAGTCAGCCCACTGCCTGCCCTAAGAAAGAATTGTTTGCCAGACTTCATTTTTGCATAGTAGAGATGAAACCTATTGATGCTTTTAATCATGTTTCTTAAAAAAAAAAGAAAAAAATCCCAGTGGTAGACTTTTCTTCTGCTCTAATATTTGTGTGTGTACAAATGGTGATCTTGTTCTAAGGGGGCTATTGTCACTCTGATCTTAACTTTACCAGATGTTTATATTGTAAAACTGTTGTTTATTTTCTGACATGTTAACTTTTTTGATAGAAATTTGTCATGTCAATATTCATCTCTGTTTTTCAATTTTTCTAATACAGTATTCAATCAGGATTGTTTATCCTGTTCCCTAGAGCAAATTGAAGATGAAACTGTTTTCTCTGTATTTTTTTTTTTCACTAGAACAGCATGGAAATGTCTACTTAGGGAACAGAGACATAGAACTTACTGGGGTCTTTGTGTCTGGAAGTAGCTTTTGTTGTTGCTATGACTAGAATTGGTTGTCCTGTATGTTCTGAGGAAAAATCTCAAACTGTTTTTTATTTTGGTGTGTGTTCACACGTCTTTACTCAGCTTGACTAGCTCAGGACAGGAGGTGATGCTTGTACTGGGCCTGTTGCTTGTGAACACCGAGCTGGGCTTTCCCTCTAAGCAGTCCTGGACAGATGTAGACCTGCTTTTTTTCCCTGTTCTGCATTAATGAGGAGCTAAGTGTGATCTAACACTGCCTGGAGAAACCAGCTGGCATGGAAAGCTGGAAACAATGCTCTAATTACCTGGAGAGGAAGTTTAGGAGGGGAAGGGGGTGAGGTGGAGGTATGAGTGGTCTCATGTGTCTGGAGGTCAGGCAGGGGATTGGTGGGAAGAGGGAGTGCTGAGGAGAATCTTGTGGAGTGAGGAGACCTGGGCTTGGCTCCTTTGCAGATTGCCATGGATACAAGCTCGGAGTGGAAGAGAGATCTGGCAAATACAGACACAAGAGAGTGTCCCCATCAGAGCAGCTGATCTTTCAGGACATCGAATGTGGCCCCAGGAGGCCTGGACTTCCCTTGGGAGCTTCAGAAAGACAAAGAATAATCTCCCAGTGATGCCTTGTGATGCCTGAGGCATCACTAGTCTGGGGATCTTTAGAGTATTAGAAATTAATTTCTGCTCTAGCCAGAAGCTTCTGCAATATGTGACACAAGTCCACTTGTCCCAGATTTTCATGGGAAGTCTTTGATTACATATTTCTTATGGCCTCTATATTTGATACGAGGTTCTGAGGTCTGGTCCGAGCTGCAGCAAGTTGGGGGAGCTGTCCATGATTGCAACATGTGGAGCGCTGTGAAGGATCAGTGTTGTGTCTTGGGTGTTTAAAGTTAGTGAATGTTTCAGCCCCCCATCCAAATGTTTGTCCATACCCAAAAGTAAAATTCAAATACTAATAGAACATAATCTCAAGGTGTTGTGATGCAGTAACATTTGCGAAGAACTGTAGTGCAGAGCCCTGCAGGGAAGGCCAGAAGGAAGCTGGTAACTCTGTTGAGGGCAGTGTTTAACACGGTGTCATAAACAAGGAATGAGGCCACACACTGAACAGAGAGGAGAAAACAAAATATTGAATAGATGCTCAGTATGTGAGCACCATTCATTTGGTGCTGTGAATAGTGGGGAAGTGTGATTGTGCACTTGTATTGTTTCCTAAAGCATGTATGTAAACAGAGCAAATCAGTTACATAAGCAGAGTATTTTCTTCAGCTTCCCAACTTCTGAGCATTTGGGAAATTTTCATCACGTGTGTATACACACATGTAAGAGATATATTGAATGTGTGAGTGGGAAAGTTTAGGGATTAGCTTCATTTATCTAATGATGTGTGTAATTAAAAAAATGAAATGAATATCATTGAAAGTATTAGAGCTTTATATGGGCAGGATGTAGTGAAAAAAGGTTTGTAAGAGAGTGCCTTATGACAACTTTTTAAACAAGTAAGTTTGTCAGAACTTTCTGATCCAACCAAAACCTGGGCTGGTATCTGAGCATGTATTCAGCAATAACTTTAACTTGATAATATTAGTCCTCAGGTAATATTTATATATATATATATATATACACATACGTATGTATGCTCATCTATGCATTCTCTGGTGTTTGTCAGTACAAAATCAGGTATATTGCTGGTGCAGAGGAGAAGAGCTTTTCTGAGGTGCCAGGCAGGACTGTGGGCTCCAGTGCTATGGAGGAGTTGATCCCTGTGGGTTTCACCTCCTCTTTCATCTGCTCTGTCTCTTCTCTCAAATATTTACTCCCTCACATAGCCGAGACCATCACCTGCTCGCTAGGCTACAGGTCTTATGTTGAGCCATAGGGTAGTTTTTTGGAAATGCAGCCCTGCAGTCATGACTAGAGAAAAGCTCCAATACTTTGTTTGTTTGTGCTTGCTTTCTTTTTTTTTTCTCTTCATTTTGTTGCTTTTCCTGATACATTTATGTAAAGAATCTCAAGGGCAGCAGAGTATTGAAGACCTCTTGCCTTTGATGCAAGCTGTACATCTAGATCCTCTTTGGGACCTGTACCTTTGGGTGCTGAGACCTTCTTTCTCTGGGGACGTTTTTCACAGGCCTGTTCAGAAGCTGGAGTTATGGGGAAGTTTAAAGCATTATTTTTATTTATTTTAATTGTTCCTTTCCTCTCTCTTTAGTTGCTGCTGTGTTCACCATTGTCTTCCGTTTATCTAAATAATGGTTGCCTGGCCTTTCACAAACTTGTGATGGGGAAAGATGGTGACCACCTGAAACAATAATATCTGTGGCAGAATAGCCTGAGAACTTTAAATAACCAAAGGGGACCGTTTCCAAGGCAGCTAAATGACCTTTGGATCCCAGGAGTAGACTATTCATAGAGGCAAAGCCTTTGTCCTGCTTTGACCAATGGTCAGTGAACTCTGGCAGGCCCCTCGGCTCACCATCTTGGCCCTAGCCTAGCAGCTGGTGATTGATTCATTTAACTGTCCAGATTCACATTCTTCTGTCAAGGACTTGTCAAGGAAGAAAAAGGTTCTATGGAGGGCTATTCATTTTACTAAAAGGAAGGGGATGCATTATATGATTGAGTGGATTACTTTTGGGTCAGAAGAATTCCTGCATTGCTCTGTTTTAATTCGGCCTTCAATCAGAGATTTAGTTTATTAGAGCAGTGTGGAGCTCGTGTAGAGGGACAGATAATTTCAATTCCATCAGTGCAGTAGAGTGGTTTTGTTTGTTTGTTTGTTGTTGTTTCCCCCCATCCTTTCTGTGATTTGTCCACCCCACTGTGTTTCTGCCAAAAGAATCCATCAATTTTTGTAATTGCTTGATATGACAGAGTTAAGAATATTAATTACTATTAGTCTCACTCTTAGATTTAATGTGTGTGTTACATGAGTATTAATGTTCCTAACTACCTCTCATATATGGTTTTGAACAATCCAGGAAAGTGTCAAGTAAGTAAAAGGTCAGTGTGTTACCTCTGTTTTGGATGAAGAGAAAAGTGAGAACAAAATAAATTCAACAGGATCAAAGTAATAAATTAGTCTGGGCAACACAGATGATGGTAAAGCTGAGGGTAGTTGTATTTTCTATCTAGTACCTGTTTTCACCTGAAATAATAGCTTGTCGTAAAAACTCAGCATTTTCTAAATTCTCAGGAGAGCTGTTTCCCTCTTCTGGTTTAGAATGCCCTTTTATTTAAAACTAGGAAGGTGTTTCCATGCATTATGAAACGTGAATCATGTTTTCAGTTCTACAACTAATGCATCCAAAAAACCAACTTTGAGTTGTGCTAGGGGGAGGTGTGTTTCAGCTTCAGTGTGTGTTGCCAGCTTCTCTTTCCATGTGCCCTCCAGCTGGGATGTTTTTCCTTAGCATTAGGATTTCCTTGCTGCTCCTCTTCATGAAATACTGAGCAAAGCACGTTGTTGCTTGGCTCCTTCCACTGGAAATAACAGGCATTAGAGAGCAGATCCTGCCAGTTAACCTTCTGCCTCCCTTTGAATGAGCACCATGAGCTGCAGCAGATGAAATACGACCTTCAAGTTTCCTTTCCCCACTCTCATAAGCTATGTATTGTTTTGATTTGGCTTATTGAACGTATTATGAGGGATTTCTGATTGGCTCCAGGCCAAGGTATTTTACTTCTGCTGATGGAAATACAAGTGCATAATTTAGAGGAAAATACAGTGAAGCTTGATCTGTTTTTCCTTTTCTCTCTCTCTTTTGTGGGGGAAAAGGAAGAATTTTGTATTTGTCAAGATAAATGAATAGCTTAACTACCTTAAGAGCGCAGGGGAAGGTGGAAGTCTGAGATAATCTAACCTTGCTAATGCTTCTCTGTAATACACCTCTACATATGTGTCAGAATGAGTAAAACACCTGTTGAATAGGCAGCTTTCTTTCATGGAGGCCTAGTGGTATTCCTCTCCTGCCAGCAGCTGTATTTCCCAGGGAGCAGCCCCTTGCTTGGGACTGATTGTTCCAGGCTGGAGTAGGATGTCTGAGATGGGGACCTGATAACATCTCTCTCAGTGCTTTCCTGGTGGCTTTGATTCGTGGCCTTGAGTTGGAGACAAACAATGAGCTTTTAAAAATCATGGAAAGGAAAAATGGGTTGTCATTGTGTATTGGAAAATGTAAGTAATCCAATAACTAGTTGTATTACCTACTTAGTAGAACATGGCTGTTTGGTTGTGCTATGGCTGGGCACACTGGAAATCCAAGAGTCCAGTAATTGTGTGCCATCCAAGCAGTCAATAGCCATAGCAAGGTGACTTCCTCTAAAGACATTGAAGGCAAAATATTATTTTCTGGAAGCTGCACTTCTGATTTGTTTCATGTGAAAATTGCAAGAGTTGTAAACACTTCCCCCTCCCATACCTCTAGAATTTTTCAGGTAAACATCTAATTTGAAGATTTAAATAGCTTCAATAAATAGGTAGTACTGACAGTGTCTTTTGTTGCTTTTTTTTTGTGTGTGACCTTTGTTTCTGATTTTCTCCCTGCTGCTCTCAAAGTTTAGGGCATTCAAATTTTAACTGTTAGTTACTACTCTCTGCTGAAAGACTGTTCCTGGGTGAGATCTCTGGGCTGTGTAATGCAGTAGTGGGCATTTGGTGACAGGGAAATGAGCTACAGGCATTTGGCCCTTGAGAGTGGAGGCATTTCTTCTTTCCTTTCCCCGTGGGAATGAGGAAATGTTGACATTTGGAGTGGGGGCTGAAGGGCTTGAATTCCCAACACCCCTGCTCAGCGTTTTGCATTGAAATGGTCTTTCATCCTGGGATGCTGATTCTGAAACACTGTAAGCAAAAAATGGAGAGTGCTCCTATCTCTCAGGAACAGCATTTCTGACAGTCTGGAGACTTAACAGCACCACCAGATCAACTTACACTCATTCATATGGGGATGGTGTCACTTTGCCACTGTATGAAATGGAACCCCTTCCTCTGCCTTCCCCAGATGTGAGCGAAGGCGCAGGGTGGGTGGTGCAGCACAGGAATGTGTGGGGCCCCACTCCTGGCCTGGGATGTGCTCTCTGGTGCTTCCTCTGATTGATGAGCTAGGCAGGGTGAGGTGAAGAGTGGCTTTTGCATTCTGCTTAGGGTCTAGTTTTATTTTAGCCAGGAATAGCATTTATTTATTTATAGAGATACAAGACCGATAAATAGAGGTCTTACCCTTCTGCTGGCATCTGCAGTGAAATTCATTGGTTAGAATGGGGCAGATTTAGGCTTCCAGTGCTGCAGACTTCTGTTCCAAAGTGCTGAAATTGTTTTTTTTTGTGTTGCACTGAGTGATTATTAAATTTTAGTTCGAGGAACTTTAGAATCATAGCAGTCAATCTTTAAATCTTTCATGTTCTATTCTGATTTGTGTGGGTTTATTTTAGTTTTGTTGGTTTTGTTTGGTTTTGTGGAGTTTTTTTTGGTTTTTCTTTTTGGATGACAGATTAGGTTAGTTGTGAAGGGACATGTCTTTTGTTGCAAAATCCTGCTTGTGTTCTGATCCTTGTCTTCATGTTGTAAAGTGCAAAACTGTGCTGGATGTTCCCCATACAACAGTTGGGCTATTAAGCAGAACTAATTCTTCACAGAATGGCAGCAACTCCAAAGAAAGGCATCTGTGGGATTAAGCATAGATACTAGAAGGCAATCACTGGGCAAACTGCTGAAGGAAATCAGTCCTTGCAAGGGAGAAAGTGGTGTGTTCTTTCTCCTGAATGCATGCAGCCACACAAGTAGAACAGCTTTGAAGCTGGTTAATGTGGCTTACTGTGTGCCTTTTCTCTCCTATTTCCTATGCTTCTTGTCTGCAGAAGAGCAGAAGGGAATTCCTTGATAAGTGCATTAGCATTTATTGTGCCTTCTGGGGCCACACACTGTTGCCTGGATGATAGATAGGCTGAGAAGGGAAAACCCCAGCTGGGATGCCTTCAGAAGTGAAAAGATCAAATCTCTCATGCTTGTTTACATGGTTTGGTAAGGAATGTCAGTCACACCATCAATAAACTGTTGAATATATAGAGCCACGTTTTTCAAAGGCTCAAGCTTTTAATTCCTTTAAAACAGTGCTAGTGATAACTCCTGAGGTGATATGTTTGTCTGCTTTTGTTGGGAGGGATGGCAGGTATATTTTTTGCCTCCTATTAAGTGATTCAGGTGTAGTAAGGCAATATGTGTACTAATGTGAGTACTTGCATGTAGCTGCAAGAGTGTTGGCATTTTTGCAATATTGGCAGCTGCTTCTACCAAGGTAAAATAGCAAGACCTGGGTGTATTACCCTGTACTTTCTTCCCTCACAGGTTGAGAATTCTGATGCATGCCCTTGCATTGCAACATTGGAGTCTCATCTCAGTGTGGCTCTAAGAGTAGCTGATGGGCAGGAGAGGAAACTGTAAAATAAGGCATTCACTGGCTGGTAGTGTATCAGTGAGGATCCTCCTGTTATTTCCTCTGGCACATTGCTGCTGCCCAGGATCCCATTTATTGTCACAATTATGTTAAGATGGCATGGATAACAAAGCTCTGTGGCTGTTCCAGTGGTTTGAAGAAGTGAGGAGGGAACAATACATTCTAATAGTCACCTTGTAAAATTGTGCCTTTCTGTTCCTGCATGTGTGTTTCTGCATTGAAGAGACCTTTTTGATGAGTGATTATGCACTTCTGAGGAGCTAGTTTTCTTCAACTGTTTTGAGATTTTTTTCCATAACATACAGAGTGGACATGCTAATTATGAATTCTTTCTGTTGCTAAGGTTAACACTTTCCAAAATTTAGTGCTGCCTGTTTAGTAAAAGAAAAGACTATCTTTCTTAAAGTACAATATATCCTGAATAGAAATGATTGCGTTTATCCTTGGAAAAATTGATCAGTATCAGAGAGATTCCTGATGTATTGTGGTGCTGTTGAGGTATTTGTTCTTAACTTCTCAAGGTTTTCCTCCTTTCCTGTGAACTGTCTTCAAGATGCGTCCACTTGAGACCTCTTCTCTTGACTTTCTGCACTGGAATTGATCAGAAACTTGCACACAAAACTTCTATTCTGTATGTGGGTATCATGAAACCAGGACAGTGGAGAAGACAATATATTTTCCTACTTTCTGAGGATACTGTAAGAATGAAGGAATAAGGTTATAGTGGAGCAAAGAAAGGATAAGTGAGTACATTTCCCTAAAAACCTGGTCCAGAATAGTCTAGCTGACTTCCAGGATTTCAAGAAGAGAAAATACTTCATATGAAACTTCAGACTGGTCCTAACTTTGAGAACCTGGTGGTGAGAACTGCTGGTGTGTGGCCATAAGCACTTTTATAGGATCTAGTCCCAGCCCAAATGATGGAGAGCTGAATGATCTTCAGTGGACAAATTCAGACTTGGTTATTCTTGTACAGGGATTTTTAAAATGATCATTTGTCAGCCACTGAATTAGGAGCTTTAAAGAAAGGAGCAGGGGGACCTGAAAGTGTTAGAGGAAACAAATGAGATTGCAGCTGACATCTCCAAGGGAACTTTTGTTCAAGGGTGCTCAGGCTGTTGACCTCTTTGCTTCTCCATTTCATTGCCTTTAGATTATAGCATTCTTCAGTACCAGAAGAGTAGTGGGTAGTTTGTGAATGGGCAATTTTAAAATTTTTGGTTTTTAAGCAGAGACACTGGACATTGTTGTATAGAGACTTTAACGCACAAAGAAACAGTTTTGCTTTGTGTTTTGTAAGTATGGGTTTTGTGTATGAGGCAAATGATTTCTTTTCTCCCTTGTCAGAGATTGTAGAGTAATTCCTGGTGATCTGCATCTTAGTTTGGAATTCACTCACTCTCAACATTGCACTTCTTAGATATCTGTGCAAGTTGTCAAGAATTTGAGGGAGGAATGGAAAAATGAGAACATACCTTTGTTTCTTACCTTTTCCATTACTTTCTTTGTTGCATTTCTCTCTTATTGTTTAGTTTCCTGTGGAAGTAATTATGTGGTAGGCTTGGAGTAATTGTTTTTGCAAGAAGGTGGCCATAAGTTTTAGCAGAGCAGTTTCCCAAATTGTCTGGCACTGTGTTGGAGGCAAACTGCAGTAAGCTGTGCCAAGGAGTTCAGCCTTTAGCTGAGCAGTCAGGGCCTTGGAGAAGATTTGTCCAGAGCTGAAGTAATGAATGGAGAATAGAAAGGGCAGATGGCCCAAATCCTCACTCATCACCTCATCCTGGGATCTTCTTGGTATTTATCAGTGAAAGCTTTCTTAATTACCCCTATGTGCAGGGCATTTTCTGGTCCCTCCAAAACTCAGAATGTGATTTTGAAAGGGTTTTGCAGGCTAATGCCTCAGAAAAATTTGCTTTTTAGATACAACAGTACTGTTCTGTGAACTGAAACGTGAGGAGTACATGGTGTGAAGGAACAGTTTTGTCTAAAGGCAATGTCAATTTTCAGAGTGTCAGTTTTCATGGCCAGACCTGGCTCATATTCTGTGCTTGTGTCTTTCACGCTGTAGAAATGGGATTTCTAATCTTGTTAGCTTTTTGCAATATTTGGGCCTTAAAAAATTATTATTATTATTATTGTTGTTGTTGCTGTTGTTGTTTAGGTTTGTGTTTTCAGGAACCCAAGTTCTAGTGCTAAGCTAGCAACTCATAAAAATGCAGTTCTGTAATTTCCCGCTCTGCTGGGTTTTCCAAAGCATCAGCATGATTGCTGTAGAATAACATTGTGTTCTGTACAAGATGTATTCTAATCCAACTTCTCTAAAATATTAAAATGCCTGCTAGGAGATTCTAAATGGCAAATGGTTAAAACAGTTGTGGGATAGAGAGATTGTTAGGTTTCCCATATCAATTATTGATAGTGTCAAATCAATGTGGCAGTCTCAGTCTCATTTAACCTCCCTGTTATTTGATTGTGAGGTAATAGTTTGAGTCTGGACTCCTTTTTCAATGCAATTCTGAACCATCATCCTTAAAATTGGTGCTACAGTGTTCATACTAAAGGGAAGGATTTTCTTCCTCAGATTTGATATCAGTAATTCAAGGCTGCTTCTTGATTTGGTCTCTCTCTTCTTTTTCTTTCTTCCTTCCAATATTTCTCTTCTGTTACATAATATCTGATTTGGGTGTCATTTCCCCCCACACTTTTTATGTGTAACCTCTAGATTTCCCAGGAAAGTTCTTTTCTTTTTCATATTGAGAAATTACATGTCATAGTCATGGCAAATCAATGTGTTTCCATCATGTTGTCTTAGTTCTGTCTGTCCTGCCTTCTTTTTAAGAGTGAGTTTGTAGTAAGCAGCTTCAAAGAACAAAGGAAAAGCAGGAATTAAAGCTAAAATAGGAAGCTGGGAAACAAACCAGCAGGGTAAAATGAATGCCCTTTAGCAGGATGACCACATTTCCAGGCAATTTGTGTGCATACTGATTTTAAAGTCATGTCTAACCATTTAGTGTTAGTACCTCATTAAAACCCAGGGATTAATAGTAGCAATCTCCTTGTTGCACATTAAAAGGATTTAGTTTAATTTGGGATTAGAGGGTACAAGGTGCCATTCTAGCAACACTTTTCCCAAGATATCAGTGAGGTGAAGTGAGATAGCTTAAAGACTCTGGTTTTTCTAACTACTGCAGGTATGCTGCACACACACACTTGTATGGATTTTAAAACTGTGGTGAACTGGTTCACTAATCCTTTAAAATGTGTGCTACCTTTGGAAGTGAAATTGTCTGGAAAAGCTTGTTTGAAGTGTAAGGAAAGGCAGTTGGAGTTGGAAAGGCACTGAAGGTGTGGTGAGGCCTGGGTTACTGCCAGGACATTAAAATCTGTGGGTCCTGGTGGTGGAGATTCCATCTGTAATCAAGCCTTCCCTGTGCATTAGATAAGGATAAGGTGCAGTATTTGCTCTCCTCTCCTGCTGCTGCACAGGGCTTGGAACAGGATGGGTCATTATTCTCCTGCCCTTTTCCTCTCCTACAGGTGTTTCTCAGCATGCAAGAGAGAAGAACAACCATCCTGAGAGCCTTAAGTTACATCTGAGAAAAGGCCTGTGAACACTACAGTCCTCTGCCTGATTTTAGATTTTTGGGAGAAGGAGGGAACAGTTGTTTCGTTGTTTTATTACTATCAGTTGCTTTTTGTTAGGCTAGCACAACTCATTAACATAACAATGTGTGATAGCATTTACTGGCAGGGATTATTAATGCAGAGAAAGAAAAATACAGTTTGAAAATTCTCGTGTAATAAGTTAAGCACCTGATATAGCATTCTTCAGAAATTTCATTGAGTTCTTAACATGTGGGCAGTGATGTCAGCAGCCTGTACAATTTATCTGATTATTTATTTATTTAATGCCACCTCTGATTATTTTTTTTAAAACAACTAATTTTGTTTCAATTAAGTTTAAGTATTAAGCTTTCAGCATGATTTGGTTATTAATTAAAACTAAGTATATTAAACCAAAGTTTTAGCCAGTAGTAGCACAAAACCATGCAATTTCAGAATATCTCTTTAAAATGCAAGGTTATAGAAAAAGTGTGTTTTAGTTAAGCTTATTTTTCCAACTATTCTGGCAGAAATAGAAAATAACAGCTGACTTTAGTGAAAAAGCCACACTTTGCATTTTGTCAGAAGAGTTAAATCTCTCGTAATTTATAAGAATGCCATTATCAGTATGTTGTTTGAATTACCGTGTTTTATAACAGTCAGAATGGACTGACACTTTTCCTTTGTGCCTGAAAGGGCCAAATGTGTTCTGGATGATATCACTTCCTCTTACAGATGGAGCTCAGTTCCATCTCAGCTCAGTTGTTTGCCTAAATAATGGCCATTAGAGAGTGAGATGTGCAGACAATGAATGAGATGAAGTCTTTGCAGTTGCCTCCCTTGTTTGCCTGTTCCATGCCAATACATTTCCATTCAGCAACCTCACCTGAACTTCCCATACTGGAGCTAAAACCTCTTCTTGCTTTTTCTGGTCTTACAAATATACAAAGAAGTGGGGAAAACAGGGAGCAATGACTCTCATTAATCAGTAAGACTTCTCTATTGGGATTTCCCAGAGCTAATCAGATCTCAGCTCTTTTAATCTTTCCTTACAGGTCAGGTTCTTTTTCTCCTGCAATCTCTTATTTTTATGCCTCACATTTTAAAAATAGTAATTCTAGGTCAAAGAACACTTGATTAAAGTTCTAAGAGTGAGTGTAAGAAATCACTTTACTTGTGGTAGCACATGCAGGATGCCCCTTCACAGTAATCCCTTTTCACTTACAGTTATGAAAATCTTTACCCATATCTCTGTGTTTGTGACATTCACCTCTGAACTGTATGTGATAAGCAGAACTTGGACTCCAAAAAGCTCAATTTTTGCTAGCATCTCTTGGGAAACTCAGGGAAGAATCACCCATTGTATTGCTTGATGACACCCCCAGCTCTGTGTACTCCCCATGCTTGTTCAAAAATAAGGTGAAGGGCTGTGTCTGCAGTCTTGCCAAGTGTATGGATCTGTCAGTATATACTCATATAAAGTTTATTCCAAATCCAGACCAAAGTGTGCCATTTGAGCAGCAAATCATTGGAAATGTGTGTCTATATAGCCAAGAGGCATGGCAGAATGCCTTTCATAATCTCTTCTAAGCCTCATTCCTACAAGAACAGAGAAAACTCAGAAACTCCAAGAAAATATGTGCAGACTGGTTTTGGTGTTAAAATATAATGCACATGTATATTTGTTGGATTTTTCAACATTATTTCATAGAGAGTGCATCAAGAAGACAAGAGGTGTCATGTGCTTCCCTGAAATCTATTTCTTTAGGAAAAGCCATAGCTTCTCTTTAACATACAGGTTTATTTTTCTCAAATGAAATGTCTTCACCAGAGAGTTTTAAAAAATAGGAAGATTCTTGGTTTCACTTGAAGGGTTAGAGCTACTGTGAAATTCTCAATAGCATTAACAGATGCCTTGTACAAATGGCATTATGCACTTTTGTCCTTTCCACCTGAGCAGTTAATCTCTGTGAGTGGCCATTATCTCTTGAGAAGCACTAAAGCATCACCATCAGGTGCTGCAGTTTCTCAATATTTGGTGCATTCTGGTTAATTGAAAACTGTGCTACTGTTTCAGTTCTGGGTTTATCTTTCATTCTTACAGGTTTTTTATTTCACAGTTGTAGTCCAGTCTTGGGCTAGAGTCAGCTGTGATGAAACAGTAATCAACATGTAGGTTGTTGGAATTTCTTTTGCCTCTTAGAAAAGCTCATTCAGTAAATGAGTTCATAATGGCATGAAGTGTGTAAGCAGAAAAGTGCAGTGTGTTAGGGAACAGGTCACTGGATTTGTGTTGCAGCAAGCTTCAGGACTTCATTTCAGGAGTGAAATGAAAGTGAGTGTGTGTTGTGCTTCTTTTTTGCTGGTTTGTTTGGTCTTTTTCTTTCCATAATTAAACTCTGTGAAGGACTGCTGCTGCATACAAACAAATAAAAGGTGTGAGGCATGAGTTCCTTAAGTTTGACTTCTTCATACCTTAATGGTTAAATCTGTAAACCTGCCTAGGTACACAGAGAGTTTTTACATGATGCAGGATAGTCCATCCTGCATCCATCCAGGATAATCAATCCATGTGCATCAGCAGCAGTTCTCTGATGCTTCATCAGTGTGTCACAGAAATCATCACTTGGGTTTGAACCTGTGGATATTTGCCTCCTTGGTAAATGAAGGAACTCATACCTGAAGTGAAGTCTGATTTCTCTCTGCATAGATAACACCGATGGCATAAATCACACAGTTCTGTCCAGTAAACATCTTCATTCTCAGAAGTAACTGTGCAAATATATGCACCTATCACATAAATTTCAGGAATTTATACAAGTAAATACAGTTTCTAGTTATTGTCTTCTGCTTCTGTTTGATATCTTCCAAGTTAAAAAGGGTGAGAGCATCAGCTTCTCAGAGTAGCATTAATCATTTTCTTTTGGCTATAAATCTGGGAACAAAATGATTAAATAGACTGGAGAAGTGGGGAGGAAACTCAAATAAAAAGGCACTTACATTTATTGCATTGCAGGGTTGTTTTTGGGAGCAGGGTATGTCTCTTGAGACTTTGTTTCTTATCCATTTTATAGAGCTCTGGCCTCTTAACAGTGCTGTTTTAATGACTTGTTCTTGGGTTCTGAGCTGGAATCAGTGCTTGCCAGGAAAACAAGCCTGTTACAAAGAGGTCAGATTTCACGAGACAGCAATAGACTTGTAAAAACAGATTTTACTGGAACAAATAAAGTCAGAATCAAGAAGAAACCCGAGATGTATGTAAAGAAAGATACAGAGGGAGCAAGTGTTGAGCTAAACTGATAAACAATGTATGAACTTAGATAAGAGGTAAGCGGGGATTTTGTTTCTAAAATCCCCATTTAGTAGCATTAATAAGTTTTTTTTAAGATTTTGTGCAGTTCTTCATAGTTGTGACTTTTGCTGTCTTTAAAAATGAATTTTCAGGGGAAAGACATTGTTTCTGCTCAGGTGGAAAAATGTTCTTTGCATATCGGCTTCAATTAACAACTTGCACTGGGCTTTCTATACAGTGTAGAACCTGTTCTTGCCTGCTATTGTGATGGCATTTTGTGATCTGTGAAGTACTAATTACCCTCAGTTTGCTTTGTAGTTCTGCAGAGTGTCACTTCTGTCTTTAATCTACAGCTGTAATGTACCGAGTGCATGGAAGTAAATAATTATTTTTATATACATAAATGAAATTGTGTATGTACACAAATGAGACACATATTGTGTTTCATTTGTTTCACTGTGTCTCTTTAAGTAACTGTACCAATATAAGAAAATTTTAGATAATTTATAGTTCCAATGGAGATGAAGCTTTTAAAACTGTGAAGAGCTTTGCTTCAGTAAAGCCTCTATGATTACCTTTCTGCCTTGTTGCAATGATCCTTTTTAATGCCACTGGCTGTGGTGCAGCTGTGCTACAGAATGGCTCTGAAACTCACATTGCATTGGTTTGGATTGTTCATATCATTTATGCCTTTATTACATTCCTAGAGATTCTATTTTGAAATGTGAGCAGACTTGTCTAATTTGTTGCATCATAGTTTCAGTAAATAAATGAAGAATGCAAAGCATTGTATTTTCTGTTAAGAAAGAAAATCTGTTAAGAATGGCACTAGGGAAATATTATTCTGAATCCAGGTGAACACACATTTGTGTAGGGAGAAATTAGAACGAAGAAGAAGGAAAGCAAGTAACACAAGCTTGGATTCCTTTTCCATTAATAACCAAGTAAAATAGAGAAATTATTTAAACACAAAACTTGAATATTAAGATCTTGAATATTAATATCTATTGCAACCATATTTCTGTATCATTTTTACAGGAGTAGAAATTTAATTGGAATCTGTTTTTTTTTAAAAACAGAAGTAGTACCATTAGGTTTACAGAGATTGTTCCCTCTGCAGTTACAGGGGGTGGAAATGTGTGAAATTATTTGTGTTGACTTATCTAAAGGAGTTGCTTCTGAAGAATTGTTCTGTTAGTTATTCTATAAATAGCAGTAAATAAGCAATTAATTAGCAGGTTTTGTATTACTTTCCCTTGTTTTTGAGCAAGGAAATCCAACAACTGATCAATTTCTTAGCTCTTAGCTGCAGAGTATCTATTGATCTGGCTCTTCAGTTGGCACAATATTGTGAACTCCTCAAGTTGTAGCTGCTCAAAATGACATTGGTGCTCTGTGCATCAGATGTTAGCTTGGTGACTGCTCAGACTGCTGGGATAAAAGTTTTCTCACCTGCTTAAACTTATTTTGTGATCTTTTTTTTATTTTGATTTCTTTTTCTTACCACACCTGAACTTATACAACTCTGCAAATGCTTTGTTTTATTAAAGTGAGTCAGGAACCAGAAGTTGTTTTGGAAATTTCCTATTACAGTCAAATTTTTTAAGGCTGTCCCAAACTAGTTAAATTGACTTGAACTTTGTTAGTCTAATAATTGATATGGTTTCCAGCTGCATGCCAGTCAATTTGTATGCTTAATTCTATTTGAGCGTGTCATATTTATTTTCATTGAAACATTTTTTTACTGAATTAGGTTAAAGCAAAGTTATTTTAAGTAAACCTTCAACCAGTGAAAACAGGCTATTGAACTAAGTTGACAAGGCAGTTAGATCCATCTTTCTTTGCATACAGAAGTAAAAGGGCTATGTGAAGTATTTCTGGATATTTTTACAAGTTGATCTATGAAATAGAGTTTGATTTAACCAGGATTTTTTTCTCACTTTAGTCCGTTAAAATTGATGTTCTCTTGTTTTTAGCCATTTCTGCATTTGAGGTCCAGCCACTTTCAACTGAAGTCCAAGAAGGTGGAGTAGCTCGATTTGCCTGTAAAATAACAGCAAACCCTCCTGCCACTGTGACATGGGAAGTGAATAGAACAACTTTACCCTTAGTCATGGACAGGTATGTAGGGTTACACATTTTAGAATGTATTTTATTCTTTGCTATCATTTTGATCCTGCTACAAGAAGAAATCTGGATACTTGCAATGCCATTACATTAAAAAAGTTCCATGTCAGCTATTGAAATAGCTGGTCATAGGTATGTTGCTAATGAATTTTAAATAGGTATTTTGAGTGCAGACTAGAGTCTCCCACTGTTACCTGCACAGCAATCGCTGATCTTTGAATTCTTATTGGAGAATTTTGTATGAAGTCATCTTCAGGAGCAGGCATTGCAGTGGGGAAAGGAATGGGTGAAGTTTGGCTCTGGGGGTGGCTGGAGCTAGCAGGGTTGCTTTCACTGAAGAATTGATGCTGAATTTGTTTTTCTTTAGAGGGACAATAAAGAATGATATATACAGAAAATTGAGTTAAAACACTTGATATTAGGGAAATTCTATGCAAGGGGTCTTCTAATGAACTGATGAACTTGAAGAATACAGTCTGCTCTCTGCTAGATTCTTTTTCATGTCCAGTTTGTGTTCATTGAACTGACTCCTGTGCTTTTTGACTTGTAACTCCATTTGAAGGTGTCTAAGATACCCTGCATGCAAAGGAAGAAAAAAAGAGAAACTAAAAATTGAAACCTTAGGTGGATTTCTGGGAACTGTACACCAGTTATGCCCGTATGTCAGAGACTGCTGTAAAAAAATCAGCCAACCTGAACAGTATGAATGTAATAACTAAAGAAGGCTGGGATGGTTGATTCTGAGGGTGAGGGAGATCTGCTTGTTGAAAGTAAATTCCTCTGCTCTCATTGTGGTGCTGAGGGGAATTTCTCCTGTAGTTCAGAAAGGCAGGAAGGTGAGTCATGTATTGGGAATGTTTTTGAGTCTCCAGCCTGCTGTTCCTGGGTCAGTGTAGCAATGGCTGTTTGTAAATCAAGGAGTTAATTGCACGACCGTGTTCACTGGCTGAATGTCTACCTACATTTCTTATTTTTGGTTTCTGTGGCAGGATAACTGCTCTGCCTACAGGAGTGCTTCAGATCTATGGTGTTGAGCAGAAGGATGCTGGGAATTACCGGTGTGTTGCCACAACTGCAGCCAATAGACGTAAGAGCACCGAGGCAGTGCTGAGTGTTATTCCAGGTATTTACCACATGAGATTTCCTTTCAGTGGCACCATCTTCTTTTTCTTACAATATAGCAAAAACATTCAAAAGCCTTGAAAAGCTGTAGGTGAACCACTTGTCCAAATATTTTTGCTTGCTTTTATCTTGTGCTAAAATATTGTTCAATGTAAGTTTCCCCAGTTACTGAAATTAAACTTTAAATGTAACTCGCAGCATCCCTAAAAAAACCTGGTTTATTTCATATTTAACCGAGTTTTTGTTCAACTGTGCTCACTTTTTATTGTTTTTTTTATCTCTGCAAAGCCTCAGACTTGAAGCCTTTTCACAAGCCATCTATAATAGCTGGTCCTCAAAACATTACAGCATCTCTTCATCAAACTGTCATACTGGAGTGTGTAGCCACAGGGAATCCAAAGCCAATCATCTCCTGGAGCCGGTTAGGTAGGTCTTAAAATTACAGCATGCCACCTTCAGCCTGTGGAGAGGAAGTAAAACTGGAAAGAAATTATTTGAGCAATTAGGTTTCTGTTCTGAGGCCTTGTGCAGTAGGTAACCATTAGTAGGTTAAGGTAGGATGAGTGAAGCACTTTCAGTTTTGTGCTTCAGTACTGCTGTCAAAAAACCCTGAGGATATTTGAAGCTTTGGACTCCCTGCTTCTGCTGTCAGTCTGCACTGCCCTGGGCACAGGGTGGGCACAGGGACAGGCAGGGTGGGCACAGGGACAGGTAGGGTGGTGACTGGAGTAGAGCTGGTGGTGAGGACAGATTGGGGTGGCTGCTTCCATGAAACAGACCTGTAAGAGTTCTTTCACTCTTCTTCTTAGAAGCCCTGTGAGAATGTGTTGTGCACCTGGTGCTAATGGGCCATTTGGACTATGAATAGATAAACCCAGGACAGTCAGCTTGGAAGGGGAGAAGAGGAAATGCAGTAAGAATAATATTGAGCAGTGCATCACATTTTTTTCATGAAAACTACTTTCTGTTTTCATTCCAACATATACCTAAATGTGGAAGTCAGGACTGTACATGTAGAAGCAAACCATGAAAATTTTTCCTTCATTTTTATTTATCAAAGTGTAAGAAATAAATGTATCTTTCCTGGTTGATTCAGTGGCTCTTACAGACAAACAAGTAGGAAAACAGTTCATGTTATAGTCATAGAGGATTTGGTGTGAAAATAGGAGAAAGTACATGGTGCTTAAATGTGTTAGTTTTATCTGCAGCGTAATTCAGGAGATGGTTGATCACTGTTTGTAAAGATGATGTGGATGTTGGTAATGATGAACTGAATCATAGTGCTAGGCAGATGGGAGGCTGACTTCAACTGAGGTAGTGAGTTCCAGATATAAACCACTTAAGAAGTGGTGAGGCCCGACCATCTGAATGGTCAGGTAGCTAGTGAAGAGCAAAGTAAATGCAAAATGGAAACCTCTGAAAGCTCAGCTGTGACTTCCTTTGCATTTTTTGACTTTTATATACTCTAGTCTAAACCATCACTGCATAGATAGCCCAATTTAGTTATTTAGATGAACAGCCTTGTAACCCCCTTGTGCTGCTCTCTCCCACAGATCACAAGTCCATTGATGTGTTCCACACGCGGGTCCTGGGGAACGGGAACCTGCTGATCTCGGACGTGCGGGTGCAGCACTCTGGGGTCTACGTCTGCCGCGCCACCATCCCCGGCACGCGCAACTTCACCGTGGCCATGGCCACCCTCACCGTGCTGGGTGAGCCCCTTCCCTTCGCAGTGTGAACACCCTGTGTCTGTCCTTCTGAGCCCTGCTGGGTGCTGGGCTGATGGTTTATCTCAAACATCGTGTGCCAGGGGCTGTAGGGAGGCTACAGAGATTGAATAGATCACAGAACTGTGGCTGCGTTCTTCTGGCTGTTGACTTAGATGGGAAGTGTCAGATACTCCAGATTTGAGTTGTGAACTGGCACTTGGAGATACCCAGGTGCAATGTTTGCTCTGGGAAGACAGGCTTTCAACACAGAAAAGGACCTGGAACCAAGCAGAAATATGTAACGTGTATCTGTGAGAGAACAGTGTGTCATATTCTGCAGTTTGATTTGTTTGTATTCATAGATGCATGAACAAAAATACCCTCTGTGCAGATAGGGTATCTTTAAACAAATGTGATTTGTTTACAAGGAATGTGCTTTCTGTTTGTGTATATGTGTGTTTGAGTGGCTTGAGGAGAGAGGTTTTTATTTGGAAAACTAATTATTATTATTGTTATGACTGTCTTGGCATTTGTAGGGGCTTGATTTTTTTAACGATTTTTTTCCTCTTGTAACTTATCTGTAGCTCCACCTTCATTTGTGGAATGGCCAGAAAGCTTAACAAGGCCTAGAGCAGGTACTGCTCGTTTTGCTTGTCAAGCAGAAGGAAATCCTGCCCCCAAAATCTCATGGTTGAAAAATGGAAGGAAAATACACTCCAATGGTAGAATAAAAATGTACAACAGGTAAGATTGCAATTGCTGTAGGAGAGCTGTGCTACCAAAAGATGACATTGCAGTAGACAATCAAGATAGAACTCAAGTCAACTTGAAATGGGGCATTAAATGTAGTCATGGATGCACATTAATCAACACCTAAAATCAGTTAGGCTTATGATGGTAAGTGTTAAGTGCCTCACCTGGCAGGGAGGGTGGGCAGGACTGAACTTAAGAATTTCACCTTAGATTTACAGAGTAGCAGAATCTTGCTACTCCTTCTGTTGAGTGAGCAGTTTATAGTAAAGAGTTCGTTAAGGAGTTACAAGCTTAAGGGTCTGCTTTTTGCAGGGAGGGAATAGATGTGCAGTTTTGTTTTCACCGTACCTGGCTTTGAAGGCTCAAACAGAAACATGGCAGGTTTTGCAGAACGCTTCAAGGTGCTAAATTTCACCGCTGAGCATCCATTTGTAATAGAAGAATTTGTGGCATGTAAGTCAATTATACTAAATTTAGGAAGCAGAGGCAAACATAACTGTTTCACTTATGTGGAGCTAAGTTTATCCAAGATGTAATCTTCTTTTCTGCCTCTTTTTCTTCCTTTTGGATGCAGTAAATTGGTGATTAACCAGATCATTCCTGAAGATGATGCCATTTACCAGTGCATGGCTGAGAACAGCCAGGGCTCCGT
This sequence comes from Camarhynchus parvulus, assembly GCF_901933205.1. Taxonomy (NCBI): domain Eukaryota; kingdom Metazoa; phylum Chordata; class Aves; order Passeriformes; family Thraupidae; genus Camarhynchus; species Camarhynchus parvulus. The sequence goes on from NC_044580.1 coordinate 7,438,240, forward strand.
TCTGTCCAGGGCCAGGCTGACAGTGGTGATGTCAGAGGACAGGCCCAGTGCTCCTTACAACGTCCACGCTGAAACCATGTCCAGCTCAGCAATCCTGCTGGCCTGGGAGAGGCCACTCTACAACTCAGACAAAGTGATTGCATACTCTGTGCATTACATGAAAGCTGAAGGTAAGCAGTTTGATTTCAATGCCATCTCATGATTTGAATGTGACAAGAGCCTGAATGTCCTTGCAAAGACTGTCAGATGTGAATGGTTCATATTCAGGGCTGCATCAGAGTGTTCCAGTTTATAAATGCATACTGCAATGAACAGGGGGAAAAGTGCTTTTCCCTCATCTCATTTGTGGGACTGAGTGTTCCTCCAACTTTCCTGTGTCTGATGGCTCCAGTGAGCAGATTCTGAAGTTAGGACAGGACCTTGGAAGCTGGGTGCTCTCTGGATTGACCTCTGTCTTCAGCAGGAATTTCTACCTTTCCTCTTCAGTGTGTGCATGGCAGGGAAGAACAGAGCATACAGCAGAGTCCTGGAGGCTTACAGAGCTGAACTTCTCACCACAGACTGCTCTTCTGTCTAGGTCCCCAAATTCTTGTGACTTTACTGGCTTTCATATATTTTGGAGTAGAATAGTTGGTACTTTGTCTTCACTACCTTCTCCTAAAAGGAATATTGGCCAAATGGTAAACCTACTCTTCTCTCACCCCTTGGTCTCCTGTAAAGAGAAAAATCTATTCAAATGCTGGGTGACCATGAGTGGTTTATCCCAGTCTCTGAAATGATATACAAGTTCCTGTATAGAATGGAATGGATAGTTGGAATAAAAATGAGTAACTAGACATTTTAAAATCCCTTAATATTATGTAATTGCTTTGAGTTAAGGTAATTGAAGGTGGTAGGAAACAGCCATTTTTCAAAAGCAGAAGGTGATGGCTTAATGACTTGAAAAATTGTTAAGTGCATGGCTTCAAGTAAGGTGCATTGCAGCCCTGTTTTCTTGGAGTGATTTCTGTTTCCATTGCTATTCAGTAAGTGGTTTATTCAAGGACAGGGCTGCAGATGCAGCCCTGTGTGGAATACCAGCCTGCCATCTGCTAAGCAGAGGACAGGAAGGACAGCTTAATTACTCTAATGCTGATGCAGGAATAGCCACATTTGCTTTTGCAAGTGGGATATTTCAGGACACAGGAGAATTTTGTCTGAAGGAAGGAAGGAAGGAAAGAGTTTTAAAAGATAATGAGAACAAGAGGTGTGGGAAATTACCCCCTACTCTTTCAGTCACTGAGGTATTGTGCTCACAATCCCCTCTTAGAGCTAATATGAATAAAGTCACACTGGATAATTTATCTGGATAATTGTGGAGAGCAGAGACCAGATAACTTCAAAGAAAACTGGGGAAGTGTCCTTAGGGAAGTTTGTGCAGGAAATAATCTTGCACAGTAGTGAAAGGAGGTATCTTCTGGAATATGTTTTTCTGGAAAATGATTTTGCAGTCCCTGCCTTATTTGCTTGCTTATCCAAAAGTTATATTGTGTGAAATGAGATTATAGCTTGTCTTGGTTTAAAAAACAAAACAAACTTCAAACAAAAGCAAGCAGCCAAACAGAAAACTCTGATTTATTTGAACACACTTTCCCAAATACCCATTTTTTTCATCTTTCCTGAGTGACTTGTCGTATTTATTTTATTTAATGTAATGTTGTTGTGCATCCTTTCACATTAGTGAAAAATCCACACAAGAAGAGTAAAGAGGAGTAATTACAGTGGTGGGATTCAAAATGTAGGTGATCTGCATGCATTTTTAATTTTGTAACATGATTGCACAGTATCAGAAATTTGCATCAGAACTTAAACATTGCTTTTGTCTTATTTTATAGAAAAATGTTGAACTTGAAGGGCTAGTGGATTGCACTTCTGTAAAAATAATAACTTTCTAAGTGTTAGAGTGGTAGCTTGTAAACCTTTCTGAGGATCTTGCTCTCATATTAGAGGCATTATTGAAAGTCTAGAAAATGCCTTTGTGAAAAATTATCACATCAACCATCTCTCTAAGGTAAATTTAGGAACAACTGCATTCAAAGAAATGAAAGTTAAATATGAAGGAAAATATTTTTATGAGATTCACACCATACCAGGTCAACATAGACAGTTGCCATTGTCAGCATCTTATTTACTGTCTAAGAATTCTAGATAATTATCTATTAATGTAAATATTATGTATTAATGTATTACTTTCTTTATTCCTTTCAGCTTGTCTTTCCCCATTCCACCCTCACACCCTGTTTCTGACCATAATGAAGGTTAAAAATTATCTCAGATACCTCTGATCTGACTAGGTTTTATCTTTGCTTGAAGCTTCTTATGAACATAAATGTATAAACAAAAAAGTCATGGATGTATTGCTCTCTTGTTTTAGTTAGGAACCTCCTTTCCAAGTGTGAGGAAAGAACACAGTATTGCCAAAGGAAAGCAGTGCTAGTCTCCTGAGTTGTACTGATGTTTATGATTCCATAAACTTTAAACAGAAAGCAAAACTGGAAAATGCATTAATTGTATGCAGTTTTAAAGAGTTTGTTTTTTTTTTTGTAGGCATCACAGTGTGGTAGGTGCTTTGAATACAAAAGATGCCATCACTTATTGTTACATTTCACAACTCGCATATTCTGATGTTTCACTGTAAAAACAAGTTCAGGTTCTCTTCCCTATATAAAAAAAAGTTAGTGTTTTAATCAAGCTAGCTGAAAAAACTAACAGGTGTGGGTTTTGTGTGTTTGTTTTTTGTTTCTTTTAGCAGAATATTTTACATTCAAATTGGGGTCATAGTAGCAAGAAGAATAAGGGTCTGATGAGCGTGCATGTTGGAGTGTGTTAATTCCTTGTTAGTGATTTAGAAAAGGCACAAAGGGGACACTGATTGTGGTGGAAGGCAAGCCTTGTTCTCTATTATGGCTGTTTCATTAGGGCCTCTGCATGAGGCCCAGCAATCCATTCAATGAGAGAACAAGTCCTTTTAATTTGAGCTCAAGGATCTTGTTTAGCAGGTCAGAAATCGTGCCTTGCAATTCCTAATTAACAAGTCATTAACTAGTCTGTTGTGAGATGCTCGTAATCTTGTCTAATTAAAATGCTATCAAGTTAATTCATAAATGTGGGAAAACTTAATGGTGGAATTTGCCTTTGGTTTTGTTTATAAATTCAGTTGTGAAGAGGAGGAGCTGGCTCTTATAGAGTTTTGATTAAGTTGACATTCACTTGGTGTGAATTGTTCCTTAACACAGCAGCTTTCACCACACTTGCTCCACTTTACAGCCTTCCTCTATAGGAATAAAGCCCAACAAAGACAAGGACTGCTGCATGCATTGCTATGCATATTTTAGTGTGAATTGCTGACAATTTTTTTTTCTCTCTTTTTTTCTTTTTTAACAACTTGCTAAGGAGCCAAACATTTTTGAAGATTATTCTGGTCTCTTCTTATTGGCCTTTCTCCAAATTAAAATAAAAAACGTGTCAATCAAATGTAATAGCAGTTGCAGGGCTAAAATGAGATCCTTTTGCTGAATAAATTCTTTTTGTTTGTTTCTTTTGGGGGGCAGGAGGGTGTTTGTTTTGTTTTTGATGGAGTGGAGCCCTCACATTCCTCACAGTCTGCTATAGAAGGCTCTGTAAATAGGTTTTGAAAAAAAAACCCTGACTCTAAACAAATAGATTTAGAAGCTGGGTATGAATGATAAGGCTATTAGAGCTTGTCTGTTGTGTTACTGTACAGTGAGCACAGTTTGTTGTGACTAATACTAAATAGGGTTTAGAGTTGCATTCAGCATCCCTTATTGAGGAAAATCCTGAAACACCACAACCTATACTGCAGCAAGACACAGTTACTCCTGTGCATAAAAGAGCTTTTGCTGAACAGGGTTGAAAAAGTAGAGGCAGGCTGGGGAAGAATATGAAATTAACTTCATAAGATCTTAAAGCCAAGCTACTGTGGTGTTTGAGGATTTTCAGCAATTTTTGTTTGTCTAACCCTTGTTTTATGCCAGGTTTAAATAATGAAGAGTACCAAGTGGTGATTGGAAATGATACAACCCATTACATCATTGATGACTTGGAGCCAGCCAGCAACTACACCTTCTATATTGTAGCTTACATGCCTTTGGGAGCCAGTCAGATGTCAGATCATGTCACTCAGCACACCCTTGAAGATGGTAAGAAGTTATTTTGGTCAATGTTCTTATCTGCCCTGAGTCAAACTGTGCAGTCCAGTGGGAACAGTTCTTGAGGGTCTTGAATTTCTGTTGGTACCAGTGACACTTCTGGACACCACAGTGCAAGACAGCAGCTCACAAAAGGAATGAGAATAAAATAACATTCTGACAGAGCAGCAGTGTGTATTACACAGAGTCTCTTTCTGTGCTGAAAGACATTTCATTAAATCATGTCAATAACTATTCTAGATCTTTATGAACTCCTTTCATGATGAGAATTTGACAGTAGCCTAGGATTTAGTCTCTATGACACTCTCTTGGACATCTGAAATGGGGATCCAAGTGCACACCTACCACAGCTTTTGCAAATTTTGTAGGAAAATCTGAAATACAAATTTGCTGTACGGACAAAAAATTAACCTGTTGTTTTGTTTTGGGTTTTTTGTGTCAATGTGCCTTTTTTAGTAGAATCAGAATTTTGTAAAACACCCCGCTGACTTATTTCTGCGCAATGATTTAATTAATCTGAACATCATGGCAACAACACTGTTTAGTGTAGATCATTAGATCTGATTAATAAATTCTGACAGGGTTAAGCTTTGGCAGCATAGAACACTGCCATTTCTAGCTGTCTGCAGGTCTCTTTACCAGAACCCTTATTACATGGTAAGTGGAAGAAAACATGCACCAAGTTTTTGACTGCAGGTTGTTGTCTGGGCCCTGGGCTGGAGTGTCAGACCAGTCAGGTGCTGATTGCCTTTGATTACTGCGGGCAGCAGTAAGAGAAGAAAATGGTGAGGGGGGCCTTACAGAAAAAAGTTTGCTTAAACTGTTCTGCATTCAGCAGGTGAGAAGTGTGAGAAGTGTCAAATTATCCTTAAACAAGAATCTACAGAACTTGTTGGATTATTTAGTCTTACATTATTGGCATCTCATTGTAGGCTGAGGTATCAGACAAGAATCTTCTGTCTTTTCCCTGAGCTCAAAAGGTTTCTCTTTGCCTTTTTAGTTCCCTTGAGAGCTCCTGAAATCAGTTTGACGAGCAGGAGCCCTACAGACATTCTCATCTCTTGGCTGCCAATTCCTGCCAAGTACAGGAGGGGCCAGGTGGTGCTGTACCGCGTGTCCTTCCGGCTGAGCACGGAGAGCAAGGTGCAGGTGCTGGAGCTGCCGGGCACCGCTGATGAGCACCTGCTGGAGGGGCTGAGGCCCGACAGCCTCTACCTGGTGCGCATCACTGCGGCCACCAGGGTGGGCTGGGGAGAGGCGTCCTTGTGGACCTCGCACCGCACTCCCAAAGCCACCAGCGTCAGAGGTAAGGCTTAGCAGGCTGGGCACTCAACAGCACCGGCTTTGGGGTTGTTGGATTTCTAAACTTTCTGAATTCAAATTGCATAGAACAGAAGAAAACGAGGCTAGAAGCTAAAGCATCTGAGCAGCTCACAAACATGAACTAGAGTTTCCTATGCCATTTTGTTCAGTGTAAAATACATTTCTGCAAACTGGAGTGCTGCACATGAGCAGTGTAATGTTCTCATTAAGGATCTGAGTTGTTTCATGTGTGTCTGTATTGCATGCATCTTTTGAATATGCAAATTTACTTGATACGTGAAGTCTAATTTGTTATAATTGAGCTTTGGATTTTATTATTATTTAGTAATGTCATGCAGAAGAACATTCAACTTTACACAAATGGCTTGGAAACTGCAGATTTGAATTTTTAACTTTATTCCTTAAGCTTGAAAACTATGCAGATTTGAATTTCTAACTTTATTCCTTAGCTGTAGTCCACATCCTTCTGCTTTGGATTTAATTGAGTTTTGACTACTGTAGTGAATTATTAACATGTGATGAAGTGTGATGGTATTGTTAATCATGTTTGCTTTGGCTCACTTTAAAACAGGAAGTAACTTTGTAATTGTCTTTGGAATGTTTTCATTTTTCCTTAAAAATAATTACCTCATTAACTAAATAATTTCTTTATTAAGATGCAGAATTAGAAGCTGCTTCTATTCTGTTGTATTCTAAATTAAGTTGTTAGATTTAGGTTATAGGGCGTCAGGTATCATAAGGACGAAATCATTACATGACTACACAGATGAGATAGAATCAAAGTCTGGAGTGAAGTTTGGACTGATGGACATCCAGATTTTTGCATGAAAAACAGCTTTTTCTAGAACACAAGACTATTTTCTGTCTGTATCTCCAACCCCAGCCCCGAAGTCTCCCGAGCTGCGTTTGGAGCCCATGAACTGCACGACCATTGCTGTGCAGTGGCAGCAGGACGCCGAGGACCCCGCTGCTGTGCAGGGCTACAAACTCTACTACAAGGAAGAGGGGCAGCAGGAGAATGGACCCATTCTGCTGGATGCCAGTGACCTGGAATATACTGTCAGTGGTTTGGGTGAGTGTAAAAAATACTTCTCAACTCTTTTGGAAGATAGTGACGCCTTAGAGAGCTTAAATCACTACACCTGTAAGGCAGCAGAGTTAGGTTTGGCCACCTATTTTCCCAGCAATAAGCTCTGCAATCTTGATTTAGGCTGCTGAGGGAATAATCCTCTCACAAAATACATGTTGCACAGCACTTAGATAACCAGATCTTGTAAATCTTGTATAAGCTGGAAGGACACGCAACTACTTATCACAAGATACAGAACTTAGTTAGTTAATACTGCTAGTAAATGACATGTCTTTTTAATATTCACTTTAATATGCAGGTTTTAATATTTTTGGTGCTTATGTTTTTCTTTGCTATTTTTAGCCTATTTCTGTCTTACTCATTGCCTTTGTCACAGTTACACTGCATGACAAGCACTGCTTGTTCGACATAGAAGTAAGTAGCTCTTGTGCACATTATAATCCTGTTAATATTTTTGAGGAGTACTGGTAAATATTTGCAGGACTGAGCACAGAGCTTGCTGAGTACCACTGGAGTCCTTCCACTGATCACCCGACTCCCTTTCCTCCTGTAGCTCTTGCAATGTGTATTAGTCCAGATGTGTTGGGATCATCCCAAGGTAGAAGGCAATTGTTTACATGCAGAACTGAGAGTTTCTTTCATCAAAAGATGCAATCTATCACATAATCACCAAAAGTAATATAGGACTTGACACTTGCTGTTTGAAATGTGTTGAGATAGTTTACTTGGTGGTATTGTGGAGAATTAATCTTGACTAAGTTATCAAAGTTGACCTGCAGTCTTAACTAGGTCAAATGCCTTCCTGACCATGCTCAAATATTCTCATCTGCTGTATACAGTTGAGATAAAATTTTAGGGGAGATTTGAGAGGAGTATTCTGGTCTGTTAACTGGACAACTGACCATCTGTGACCATTTCTAGCCAGAGCATCTGGCAGTGGCCAACTGTTTAACAGAGCTGTGAGACAAAAGAGCACCTCTGAGAGCACAGAAAGGATGTGGTGTCTGTGTGTCCTGGGACAGAAGTGCATAAATCTTTTTCTTATTATGCAATAAAAAGCTGTAATTTCAAACATGTGCAAACTTATTAACAGTGTGATCTACATGATATGGATTTTCTCAGTACACTAATACTCCTCAGATGAAAATAGTATTTTACAGAATTATATTAAAATGTATATTATCTGTGTTGTTTTGTTAGATTTTCTTTCTATTAAGCATGTAGACAGATGGGAAAATGAAAGAAAAGTGAGTTTGGAAATTACAACTTTCACATGGTCACAGCTGACTGAATTGAAGAAGGAAGAATTCATGTGCTTGAGTTAACCATTCAGTCATGATGCATGTAATGTGTTGAGTGTTTTTTCTTTATCATAATTCTCAGTATCTAAATATGGTGACCAAAACATGATACATTCCATATACTCTGATTGCTGTAATTTATATTTTTCACATCTACATAATTTGTGCTGCTGGTGTCACTGAAGAGTAGTTGTTGTTTTTTTTTTTTTTTTAATGGGATGTATTGAGTTTCCTGAAGTGTATATCAAATATGAATTTTCCTAAGTTTCTTTGCTGGTTTCTTTCTTTTTTTTTTCCCTTTTTTTTTTTTTTTTTTTTTTCTTTATAGCGTTTTTATAGCATTAACAGTAAAAGGCATTCATCACTACAGCTACAAAAGACTCAGCTGAGGAAAGTTGATTAGGTCATGATTTTCCACTGCTAAGATGATTACTTACACTGTAGCTTGGAAAGCTCACAGAGACTTCTTGTAGTGATAGTGCCTGTCTGACTGCCCTTTGCCAAACTGCTTGCTTGAAATACTTGTGCATGCCAAATTATTTCTTAGAAAGCAGTATACAGCCAATCTTCTGCCCCTGGCAGCTGCACACCTGGTGATTGTAGCAGGTAGAATTTTATGCAGTACATAAATCAACAAATACTGTAGCCACATCCACACATTTAAGAAGGTGATTTGTTAATCTTTTTATTTCTTGTGAATAATCTTAAGTCATTTGGACCAGTACATTTATTTATTTATGCATTTAAAAATTAAAACTATTAGTTATTAGGAAGTGGTCCTACCTGGTACAATTTGAGGTGTAACAAGGCAAGCCACCACACTGGGGTTTGTGACTATGGTAAACTGATTTTTCATGAACTGGACAGAGGCTTTGAAGACTGATGTTCTGTCATCCATTTGCCTCTCCTGAGGACACTAAACTACTGATTTATTGACAGAGTCTTGAAAATAAATATCTTCATTATGAGCTACAGGAATTAGAATACTGCAAGTGTGAAACTTGAAGGGGAAAGGTGTGTGTTAAGACTTTTGGTGTAATATATGTTGGATAATATGGTCAAAAGGAGAGGTTATTCCTAATTTGAAAGAATATGCTCAGAGTCCTAGTTGCTTCCCAGTGGCAAAGAAGAAGCAGTTTCTCATGCATTATCTGTTGCCACTGAAGTTATATGGCTTCCAAACACTCCCTCTTCATGTCTTTGTCATGACCTACAGCTGCCCTATATTCCCTGTTCTTCTGCATAGTTAATAAAGTGCAGATAGACTTCTAGTGACATTTAGAGCATGTCAGTACATCTGTCCATGGAACTTTCTGCAGATGTTGGTACAAATGCCAGTTGTGTAGGTTATGTGTATTAAAGAGGTCATTTCACTTACCCTGTGGCAATTAGAGTGCATCACAAAATGAGAGTTCATGATTGTCTCTAACCAGAGAACATTAGCATTGTTATCACAAGCACTGTTGATTGCTTGGTTGTGGGTAGCTTTGATATAACTACTGTAAATGATTGCAAATGTCTACAGGAGGACTCTTGATGGAAGTATAATTATGACAGATAAAACAGAATCAGCCATGTTAGTGTGAAATAGATGACAATGATTAAACATGGACTGTAGCAATATGAATATTATGCTGCATATTTTTAGTCTCTTGTTGGTTCCCACCGTGTGCTCTGAGACGTGACCTCTCTTTCTCCAGTGTAGGTCTACCCAGTTACTTCTGTGTGTTTTTAAACTGGATTATTTACATGATAGTCACCACGTAAATAGAATTAAATGATCTGATCATTTATTCTCAAAATAAATATCCACAGTTTCACACAGGCATTTGTTTGTGTTAAAGGTCTTTGCATTTATTTTTCAATAGCAGGCCATTTCCTAGTCCAGTGTAAAATTCCATTATTACTTGAATGTGCCAGACCCTTGGCTGCATACCATGCATTTTTGCCTCTATTTTTAATTCCTCCATTGCTTCCTCCTGGTCTAGAAATTTTTCCCTCACAGAAAGTCTTTCATTGTGAGGCTTGATAAGTCTGCTGGTACCAGGTAATGGTTCCTGATGTGTGTTCAGAAGTTGAAGTGAGTTTTGCTGGTGGAAGAGTTTGTTGGGGAACCTTCTCACTGTGCAACAGGAGAGGGATTGGCAAAACTTGAAAGTTAAAACAAAGACAGTGTCCAGAGAAGCTCCGCTCCCCCTTTAAGTGTGTTCAGATTATTATTTTCAAAGAATACTTAAATCATGTGCCATGTGCATCTGTGCCTCCATGAAGTTGGTATCGATGCTGGCTGAGTGGAGCGTTTGCCTGTCGGAGCTCACTGGGTTTGCAGCTGTATCACTGGTAGGAAATGGAGCCTGTAAAAGGATGGCAGTGATTCAGCAGAACCCATCTGAAGCTGGGAGGATATCTTTATATATATATTTATCCGGGAGAATAAAATCGAATTCAACTTCTTGGTTAGCAAACTCAAGAAAGTGTGATCAGTTCTGGTGCTGTGACACGAGAATGTTTTTCAAGCTGCCTGGAAATCTTAATTACTGAACTTCAATTGTTCAGTCCTTACCATGATGTAATTAATTAAATGAATGCCACTGGTGATGTTTGTGTGCCTTTAGCCTCCAAGCCTTCTATAATTGGAGGGAGGGAGGAGAGCAAGAATTCACTCTGCTAATTCATTCTTCCCTGGCTGCTGTGTGGGAGCTGTACCACCCTGGTGCTGGCAGTTCCACCAGGGTGTCAGGAAGTTGCACTTTGGTGACAAGGCAGATGCAGGGTCCCAGTAAATGCACCCAAAACCCTGAGGCCAGGAGGTACTGGCAGAGATGTGCACACGTTCTGTAGGTGCTCTTTTGTTTTTTGCTGCGTGATGCTATCAGAGTAACACCTCTCACACAGACACCTTAGGGGGATGGAAAAACGAGTCTGTTTGCTTTGGTGAGAATGCCTTGAGCTGGGAGCCCAGAGCTCCTTGGCCTTTCCCTGAGAGGGCCCTTCCCTCCCCAGGACAGCGTGGGGGTGCAGTGTCCTGTGCTGGGAGCATGGCTGCTCTCTGGGGCCTGGGGCAGCTGCCAAGTGTTGGATGGCCAGGAAATGGAGTGTATGGAGTGTGCTATAAAATAAACCATTAAACCAATGTATTGGTTGAGGATTCCTGAGAGGCTTGGAGACACTGCAGTGCAAGCTTTCTCTCTAGGAAAGCTTCTCTTGTGTTGATGGGGTCATCTGAACTGTTTAACATGAGGTGCATAATAAATAGCCCTGGTGCTTCTCCTGTTACCCTGGTTTTACATTACCCATTGGCTTTTTTCCCTGCCCCAATCTAGTACTTTTGGAAAAAAAATTAGATTTTGTCAGACTCATGTGTGTGATGTACTCCAAAAACTTAGGTCTTAATCAGAAAAGCTTCCTTGTCTGAAAGCTCTTCTATGTTCTGCCTTTTCCCAGCTACAGAGAGGAGAAATAAAGCAAAGTGCATTGCCCAGTGTTCCTTGACTCGGACAATATTTCCAAGTGAAGAATTTGTCAAAATCTGAATGATACGAAGGCACATTTTGTGACCCTGCATGGCACTCCCCTTTGGAAAGGGAGCTTCTGCTGAAGAATTAGCCAGCTACCTCCTACCCTTAGGATTCCCCCAGAGACTTGGCCTTCAGTTGTTTAATTCCCTGGGATCTATTTATATTGTGTTACAGCCATGACTGTAGCTAAGCTTTAGTCCAGGGCAGCAAAGATGACAAGGTCATTCAACAGTCTATAGAAATTGAATAAGGGTGTGTAAGAAGAGTCACTGCAAAGAATTCCTCCAATTAAGCTGCCTGCTGCACATCACCCAAGCTTCTCTTGTAATGATCCTGTTAAAGTGCTTTAAAGTTTCATAAAGCAGCTGATGGGGTGGTGAGATAGCACACAGCAGTTTCATTTGCACCATACCGCAAATGAATGTGCTGGAAAATGTAAGTTTTAAAAACTTAATGGCATCTCTGACAGTGTTGGTGCTATCTTTCTTAAGATTTGCAAATGCTGAAGTATTGAGAAGGAACACTAAATGCATTTCATGTGTTAATGCAGTCATTTCTGAAAGCTGGGGCTGTAATTTCAGTTTTATCTCATGTTTTGTTGGTGTCAAAATGTAGTCTCACATGCTTGTATCTGACAGTTCTGGAATACTGGAAATTGTGTATGTGGGAGTTGATACTGCTTTTTGTTTATCAGTTACTGTGGAAATTTAGTTTGGAATTCCCATACAAATGCAAGGAGCCAGGCATTTCTACAGTTTCATGAAGTGATGTGAAAGAAACACAGGTTTTTCTTGAGAAATACTCCTTTTTTTCCCCCCATTGTTAACTGTTCTCAAATGGCATTAAATAAAATACAATTTAGTATAACAGATGTACTTTTTTCTGCTTGAGGTATTTTACATCAGATCAGACATCCACAGTTAGTGAAATGCTGACTTGAGCAAAAAGACAGCTCTGTTAAAAAAAGAATCAGAAATTGCATTTAGTTCTTAAAAAAGATCAGCTAAAAGCTCAGTTTTCTTGCTTGGAAAGCCAGATGATTGCACTGCCTGCTGTATATACTGTGGTCATTATATTTACATTGTTACATAGTGGAAAGTGTGTAATAGCTCAGTAGGTGACCAGGACAAATATTATCATTTATTTCCCCTGTTTACAGCTGGGTCAGTCTAGTGTTTACTCCTGCTGATTACATCCTTAAACTAAACTTCTTATCTGTCAATTCTCCTGATTGTGTGTAACAGCCTTGCTACTACTACTTATCAGCTAAAACATAAGGGATTTGCTGAGAGGGGAGGAGGAATTGGACAAATTGCACAGGAATAAAACCAAAAGCCCTGGAAGTAAACTGGGTATGTTTAAAATAAGCTAACTGTGACCCCTTTCTCTTCCCCAGCCATGGCAGATAATGTATATTTGTGGTTAACAAACCCAAGCTCTTGCCCAGTCCTGCTATGAGAGTGCTTCTGTGGCACCTCAATAAACAAGAGACACACATTCCTTGCTCCAGTCATGAAAGACAGACCTGTCACCACTATAAATGAGTCTCTCTTCCAAATGCAGACATGGCATATCTGCATATCATTTTCTTCCTGTTCTTTTTACTTTTCAGGTTTTGAAAGTTAGATTATAGATTAGAAGAGAGAATGGAGGGAGCTTTATTACCCTGTGACTTTTTTACGCGTAAGATATCAAAGCAAATGCTTCTTTGCTAAGCTTTTACCTCTTTTATATAAGAACCATATTGCATTTTACAGGCTGTAAATGCACACAGAGATCAAACTGGGTTTTGTGTTTTGTTATGATTTACAAACTGCTGCATCATGTTTTGTTTCCAGTGTATGGCAGTGCTAGTAATTTCTCCCGGGCTGTTTGTAAGAGAGCTCCCTTTAGGCTCAGATTTACCATCCATGCTTGTGGAAGACCAGGCTGAGTGGCAGAGGCAGGGAAGGCATCAAATCTCTGTCCTGTGTGGCATTTCTGCTCGTGTACTGTTGGTCTGTGTGCAGCTGGGCTGTACTGGGGGAGTAGCAGGAGGCTGCACAGTGCAGACACACAGACACAGGGTGAGCAGACACCGGTTCCAGACTCACCCACTGGCTTCATGTCTTCCTTATGGAGGGAAATACTGCACTGCTCTGCTTAGGTGAAAAATTGATTCAACAGAGTTGTAAATTGAATTCTTACTGGGCAAAAATGAAGCTGATGTTGAAGTCTGTGGCCCTTTGTTGGAGCTTGTCAGCCTGGCTTCCATTACATCAGCTGTGTCTTGGGCAAAGCTTTATTTAAGCACTGAGTGGGAATCCCAGAAAAATATCAGCTTGTTCTGAGCAGACTTGCTGGGGAGTAGCCAGTTAACTGCCAGCTGCTAATGCTGCATACCTTCTGTGCAGTTCAAGTGACACATCTGTAAAATCTGTAATGCCTTCCTTCCTGTGCAGTTCTGCCATTATTTGTTTTGCGTTGTGCAATATTGCAGATTTGTATCATTACCACATATTTTCACTTTAATTTTTGTTCTTAAAATCTTTTGTTCTTAAAATTCTTTTGTTCTTTTGTTCTTCTTTTCTTCTTAATTTTGTCCTCTATGTTTTCTGTCAGAATTTAAATTTACCTCTATTAAAGAAATTGGATTTATGTTTTTCTAAACCACATCACAGTTACTTCTGCCCATGTTTTTTGTTTTTTTGAAAGTAAACATTATTTTCTTACAGTTCATTTCTTGTGGAAAGCTTTAATTAATTTTTAATGTCTTTGCCAATTTTAAATTACATCATCAAGCCTCTCTAGGTTACCAATTTAGTCAGTAATCAACTGCAGTAGGCACTGGAATACTGACATTTGGAACATCTGCATTAGCAGTATAACTTGTTTTGGTGTTGATTAAAATGTTATGTGTGACAGATCCTTATGAAGAGGAATCCCTGGCCTTTCTTTTACTTAATTACAGAGCCATGGAATGACTCTAAAACTGGTAGAAATGTATTAATTTGTCAGCATGATAAGCACTTAATCTTGGGTCAGAAAGATGCATTCTTGCTCTCTTAGTTAAAATCTTTCATGAACAGGTAGTTTGTGTTTTGGAAGGATTTTTATGTCTAACATATTTTTATGAAACCTTCTGGAACATGCTCTGGTCCAGTTTGAACTCAGTTATCTGGGAAAATAGCCATGATATCCTCATTTAAACATGCCTTGACTTTTAACTTCCCAAGTTAGTGGCTCTTTGAAGGGGAAGGACAAGGGAGTAGATCCTCAGTGCAGAGTAAGCATTGAGTGCACTGCACTTAAAAAATCAAAATCAGGAGCGCTAAGACAAGTTAAGCCCTGCTCTAGAGAGATCTTGTGAGCTGTCAGGATGGGGGAAGTGTCACCGTCTGGGACAATGCCTTGTAGCAATGTTAAAGGTAATAATGTAAAGATAAGGGCTTTGCTAAGGCAACAGGAGCACTTATTTCCATGGGCCCACTCCAGCAGCATGGAGAGGTTTTGCCTATTTTTGAGACTTTTGCCTCTTTATCAACTGTCCCCATAACTGAGTTGGACACGTTTTTTCTCGGGGGATCAGATTAATTGTGTCACAACTCAAAGAACTGGAATCAAGGGTGCTTCGGAGTAGGAGGAGAAGATTTTTTGCACTCTGGCAAAATAATTTGCCAGCCTGTAGTGAAGCAAAATGTGTTGTCCTCAGGGTATTTAAAGGTAAACTTTTCCACGGTGGGAAAGTGATTAGAATCTTGCAGGAAATGCTCTCTGCTGCTCTGTGGTCCTGGGGTAGGAATTCCAGCGTTTAGAGCTAAACCTGTGTGGGAATTCAGCTGGGAGATTGTGTCATGTTGATTGAGTAACAGTTAGGATGCATGCAAATAGTGTTGCATTGTTCATTTGCTGGAGCTGAAGGTTAAAATTTGCTTCATGAAAGGACATATTGATCACTCCTTACAATAAGAAAGTAGTAAATAACTTTAAATTAAGAACCACCAAAATGTTTTTAAGTATTACAATGAAGATGTAATAAGTACGTTTTGATAGCTGTAAAATAAAAGTGACCACTAAATAACTACTTAATTTCTTGAAACTGGAAATTAAGTTAAATGTATAACCCCGTTTAAAGCGAAAAATGAGCAAGCAGATAATGATGGCAGGAATGGCCAGATAAGTGATAAAGTTTCTTGAACAAAACAACAAAATAAACCAAACAAAAGAACCCCAGAAATCTGAACTGCTATGTACATTCCTGCTGTACAATCCTTTTTAGATTTAAACAGAACTTTAAATATGGTGGGTGGGTTTTTTTCCCCTCCTCTTTTTTTCTGGAATGAGAGGATTTGTCTCTGGGAGACAGCATTATTTAATTTGCTATTTATTGGACTTCATTAGTAAAATACTTAAGTCTTGGATTGCAAAGAAACTGCTCCTTGGAGAAAGCTTAGAGAAAACTCCTGTTATAGGAAATTAAATCAACATTGTCCATTAATCATACTGCATGTCAACCCCCAGACCTCTCTTGATTGTTCTTGGTGAATGTGAGGAACCATTAGATGTGTGAGGTCCTTAAAGGTCTGAGTAAGTCAAAGGGGAAGAGTTTAAAAAAATGCCACCATTAGCACATGAAAGAGACTTCAGAGTGGACAGAAGAAAACATTTGCTGTACAGGGCTAGTTACATTTCTTAATTTTTTTTTCCTTTTTTATTTATTATTTTCTTCCATTGTTAAACAACAATCCAGATGTTGTGATCCAAATGTTAATTTAATTCATCCTGAAGCTTTTTTTCATTAACTTTTTTTTTGGGGTCATGTTACTAGTTCTAGTTGTATGGGAAAGGTAGGAATAGGGGATCTTTGTAATTTCTGTGTTAGTGATAAGTAAACACACTTATAAAGCTGAGCTAAAATGTCTTCTGGTAGCTTCCCTGTCTTGAGTAACACCTTGGTTATATATTTGCCATGAAGGCATTATTGCTAACAGAAGCATTTTTTCAATTTTGGGAAAAGATGCAATTGTGAAAAAGTGCATGTTTGCTTTTTTCAGGCTTCCTGCAGTCACACTTCTGTGGCAAATGAAGCGGGGGATGCAGGAAGCAGGGAAAAATCTTGTGTTGGAAGAAGCCCCTCTTGCTGTAAAACATCTCTTCCAAACCTGGGATTTAAAATTTTTTTTTATTTCTTTGTTTTTGGGTTTTTTGGTGGGGGTTTTTTTGGTTGGTTGTGGTTGGTTGGTGGTGGGTTTTTTTTGGTTTTTTTTGTTCTTTGGTTTTTGTTTGGTTTTTTTTTGTGGGGTTTTTTGGGGTTTTTTTTGGGAGGGTGTTTTGCTTTTTGTTTCTAATCTAGGAAAAAAGGTTTAGTATAAGTAAGTTTTGCATTAAAAAAAGTGTATTTCAACATTTATACTCACTTTCACAGTGTTTTTTTACCTTTATCATAGCTGAATATTGCACCCCTGTTCAAGCTGGTTATCATTACAGAACAAAGCCACTTGTTGCTCCATGTGCTTGTAGAAACCAGGACAGGGAAATCATTCTGATCCTCTGTGGTAGATCTGTGAAAGATTTGAGTTTTCTGCCTCTGGTGGCATCCAGTTGAACATGCTGGGGGTCTTTGTACAACTGACACTTGTGTACTCAGACAAAGGAGGAGTATACAGAATCCTGTATGCAAATACGCCTTGAAAATGTGGATTTTTTAAAAGGTAGTTGAACTGGAGATATTTTGGGGTGGTAGGTAGGATGGTGTATGTGGGAAAAGAGAGAGACAGATGGGTAGATGTTGCACTACTGTGCCTTAAGTCCATTTGCCAACTTTCTCCCTTGTATATTCAAGGTGCAGGGAGGGCTGTGCTCACAGCCTGCTGCCCAGCTCAGTACGTGTGTGTCTATATTTGCATATGTATATAGACACTGTTGGGAGAAAAATATTTTTTATCCTCTTTGTCTTAGTCTAGCCCAGCACTTCTCCATCACAAGAATACCTCTCACTGTTTTAGTACTTTGTATTCATTGTTATTTCTATGGTAATTTCTGTTGGCCTAATTTGGCCTTTTTTCTCTCTTCATGTCTTGGCTGCCTTCTTACAGCTTCTCACCTGCCTTTATTTAATCTCTCATAGTTTCCCACCAGTCCTTGTTGC
This sequence comes from Camarhynchus parvulus, assembly GCF_901933205.1. Taxonomy (NCBI): domain Eukaryota; kingdom Metazoa; phylum Chordata; class Aves; order Passeriformes; family Thraupidae; genus Camarhynchus; species Camarhynchus parvulus. The sequence continues at coordinate 7,455,807 of NC_044580.1, forward strand.
CCTGGTGACAATCACTTGCCTTAGAAATCTCCATCTGTAGCACTCCCTACCAGTTTGTGCTGGAGAACTTTTCTCAGAGGTGGCTGGGATGTATATAAGTCTGTGTGCTATCCAGGCACAGTAGGCAGCACACATGGGCTGTGTTTGATATCACTGTCAGACAGGCAGGGATCTTCATCCTTCTCCTTCACAACTGACAGCCAAATCTTGCTTCCAAGCCAGTCAAACACCTGAAGGAAAGCTCCAAGCACAGTCCAGTTGCAGGACAGCAAACTGAGCTGCTCAGAGAGCAGATTGAGTGCAGGCACGAGAGCAGGGCTTTCCAGCTGACCCAGCAGTGCCTACACCTCCCTCTTCCCTTGAGCCTCCCTGCTGGAAGATCTGTCTCTCAAGGGTCATCTTCCCCCTTGCAGGAGGAGTCTGCCAGTGGGACCTGAGAGCCTGTGCTGTCTCCTGTGTCCCTGTGCAGGGCAGCTCTGCCTGCAGCATCCACCTTAGGCAGTTATTCTTATTTCCACTTTGCTAGTAACACGTGTTCATCTGTCTGTGCTAAGAACACATGCTGTGCCCTTCCAGCAGTTTGTCAGCATTGCCATGAGTTTCACAGGTGGGTGAGTGTTCATTGTCCCTGGTACACACTGGGTACCTGGAACACAAGGGAGAGAAGAGTCCTTTTCATGGGTTGCTCAAGTGCTGATGGTTTAAGCTGAGTGTGACAGTGATATCCCTGCAGTCTGAACTGAGCTGTGAGTGTCCAGCTTTCCAGCTTTGCATTCAGTCTATTAGATAACAGCTCCCCCTTGAGGGAAATGTCTTTTGTTAATGAACTCATAGCTCTGGGATCACTGGAGTTTTTTGGGTAGGTCTGAGGGTCACAGTTTCGCCAGGCTGGATAAAACAAAGCAGACTCGTGGTGGCTGTGCTGAGTCCTGAGCAGCTGCCAGGGCTTCCTCTGCTGCCTTGGGATGTTGTTCAGCTCTCAGAATTCATCCAAGTGCAGCTCAGAGCACCATAAAGTGGCACAAGGAGGCACTTTTGGAAGAAATCACCCCACATTTCTTGTGTACTCTGTGAATTGGTGCTGCTGCTCTCTGTGCTTGTACACTGGTGACACTTGTGTTGGGGCACAGGATGGGTGGGAAGTGGCAGAGGAAGGCAGCAGGGAGTGCTGAAGGCTGAGGGGAGCAGGCTGGCTTCTTTCAGCAGCAGCACAGCTAATGCTGCTTTAAAATGCTCATCAAACTGCAGGCTCAACAGAGCATTTGTAAAACTGAGTTGATGATGGGAAAGCCTTTCAGTTGAGCAGAGGGAGATAGCTAGCTAAGAGTTAAGTAGCTGTGTGTTTATTTTACTTAAGCAATCAATCAGTCAGACTGCTTTCCACTTCCTAAGTGTTGTATAAACTTCATATGCAGAGGGATTACATCAAGATAATTTTCTTCTCCTTTTTTTCAATCAAGATATTGATATAGGTTGAATTTAAATCTTGAATGCATTAGAAAAGTTAACAAAAATAACTTTCATTATTAATTGTATCCTACTCGTTTGCACTGTACCTTTCAGTTTGTTGATACAATGTTTGACAGGTATTAAATGCTTGTTCTTCACAAAGCTATTAAATAATACAGTAGGTAAGGCAGAAGATTTACATTGTAACTTGTGTGTGGTCAAACATCTGGACAACAGTAGCATTGCTTCCTACAAAAACCAATTTTGTGTATTAAAAAGAAAAGGTAAAGGTTTTGAAGGAAAAATTTAAACCAGAACAAATTCCCATGTATATAATTATGGAAAATACTTTACAGATATAAGAAACTTTCTTGAAGAAAAGGACGCAATCATTAAAATTCTGCTGCAATTTCTGCAGAGGTATATTTTCTTTCCTATGTTGTTATTGTTATTCTGAGCATCCTTTAAAGTACAATAGTTTTTACCTGTAGTAAATACTATCTGTGTTAAGAACATGTAATGTTGTAACCCATTTCCATGTGGGGAAAGATACACTTTGTCTTTATGAAATACCACAAAGTGTAAAATAAATAGTAGAAACTGTGTGGTCAGCCAGAAGAGCAAAAGATTTTCAAAAGTTTGAGGAAGCCTGAAATCTTTTAGGCTACTCTTCTTGTTTAGATGCTTCATTAAGCATCTTTGTAGAAGGGTACTCAGACCACAGTTCACTGAGTAAAGGATGTGAGCTTCTAAGAATATTAGGTCCAAATTCAGATTTCACATGTTGACCTCTTTTACACCACCTGCAAGATTTGTCTGTGGTACTTTCAAGAGTTGGTGTTTCAGAAACTTGGTCTTAATTAAATAGTCTTCAAATAAACCAATAACATCTATTTAACTAAAGGCAACAACATCATTAACTTGCACAGCTGCTGCCACTAATATAGAGCGAGTAATCCTCCTGATATATTATCTTAGAAAGCAGAGTCTTGGCCTGGAAAGAGATGAACACAAGATGTCATTGAAATACTGTTTTGGGAGGAATCAGTGGGAGATGAAAAGTTATTATAATTTTTACAGAGAAGCAGGTTGTCCTGGCCTTCTAGATGGGTATTTTCAGCATGCTGAAAGCACTCAAAAATGGGTGTAAGTATGCAGTATATCAGGCTTCATTGCCTGGTGACAAGCTGTCACTTACTGTGTTCTTTTAATAAATGTTTCAGTGCAAATTCATAGCACAAAACTCATTATGAATAGCTTCTGCCAGTGTGCCATGGGATGTAACAGTGGTGAATATTAGAGCCAAGGATGTAATAGGGTCCTGGATATTTCTATTGTCATTACAACTGGAAAGTTTCTTTAGGGTATGTTTTAGAAGTTTGGGATGTGCTGTATGAAAATGTAAATGGTAAAAATAACACTGCTGTGCCAAACCATTAGGGAGGTGGCTCAGCATAATCTAAATGTAATTAAAATGCATACCCTTCCTAAATGTCAAAGATATGCAGCCAGTCAGAGACACTGAAGGGAATGAGGCCTCTAAGAAGATAGGGAGGGAAAAGTAACAGACATGTTCGTGTATGGGAGAGATCCTGCAATGCATATCACACTTCAGGTGGAACTGCATGCTGAGCTAAGGCATTTGAGATGAACTCTTTACAAGTATTGTTAGCTGTCTTCCCTGCTTCCTGGTTTACTAATGTGTAATTGGAACATATTTAGCATTATATGGTGGATTTTCAATGAATAATTTATATTAAAAGTAGTGTAATAGAGAAAGCTCAATGCCACCCCTTTTGTAGTTGTGGGGTTTTTTAATGCCTCTAGATTTAACTTCAGCAAATTAAGGATGAGGGTTGTAATATTAGCAGTAAATGTATCAGTCTAGCTGGCTGCTCATGACAAATGGGCCAGTTTAGCAGTTTCACTATGAAATTTGTCAGCTGTCTAGGTTAGTTTGCCCATTTTTTCCTGTATTCAACCAATGAGTGCCAAATTTTGAGCTTCCTTAAGAGGCTGCTATATTGACATGTGCAGACAGTCTGTATGATAACAGTCAGTGCCCACACAACTGTGCCTGCCCCCAGGCCCATGGACGCAGTGCAGGTGGGTGTCTGTCTGTCCTGCGGTGCCCCTTGGCTGCCTGGTGTCCCTGCAGTGGGAGGGAGCCCTGTGTGAGCAGAACAGGGCCTGTGACACCTGCAATAACAGAACATCCTGCTGAAGGCTGGGCCCTAATTGTAGATGCAGCTGGGTAGAGCCCATGCAGCCAAAATTTGCCTTAAGAAAAATACAGTGGTGGTTTCCCCTCACATGTATCTTGTTTGTTTTCCTGTCAGGATGGACTTGTTTGACACCTAACAAGTGTTTTAGTGCAGTTCCTTGTTACCCTCTGAAGGAGGAAAGAGCCAGACTGATTTTTAGTTGCCCTGCCTGAAACTTTTGCATCTTGCAGTCATGCTCGCAACAGCACAGACCCTAAAGCCTGAGATCTGAGTCACCAGACCACAGATGTTTTTGCAATGAAACCGTGCACCTCCTACAAAGTCACTGTGGTGCAAGTAATGATAGATAGTGTTTTCATTTTGCTGCACAAAAGGGTCAAAATGGCACGGGGAGTCCATGACAGACCAGCAGAAAATGTTGGTTCTGAAAGAAAATTTATATCATAGCTCCAGGGGGAAGTTTGGGCGCTGTGAACAGATTGCCTTTGTCATTGTGTGCAAATGTGTTGTTTGTAAGGTGATGCTGGATGTCAGGCAGTCAGTGCATATGTATGATAGATCTTGGTACCTAAACAAATGTTAAACCAAATTTGGTAAAGTGCTTGTTGAATTGTGTTTAGGTGTATCTTCTGGAAGCATTCCTCTTAGCATGAAGGTCTGGCAAATTGTCTAAACATTCTTTCTATCTGCAACCCAGAAATGTTGGTCTCTACTGGGGAGATCATCTTTTCAGCCTCTTGCACCTTACAGAAAAGACCTTTTATAGCATGCTCCTGTTTTGTAGCAGCATTTCTGTGTGGGTCATTCCTTTCCCCTTTTCCTGAGCACTGTAATAATGTTTGATTCACTGGCAGTGTTCTGTCACTTGTGCAGGGCTCACTGCTGTGTGTAAGGGAACCTGTTGTGTGGGGTGGCACATCCTGTTTGGATCACTGCATGAATTCTCAGTGGACATGTGTGTGTTAGTAACTGGGTAATTACAGCTCTGCTGGCTCCTTTGGACACTCTCCCTCCCCCCTCTGCCTCCCTTTCTTCTTGCAGAGATGGCCTCTCTACATAATTCCATTAAAGTGATTGTGCTCCGAGGGGTGGACTCAGGGGCAGTGCTCTCATCTTTCAAAGCAGGACCAATGAGCTATGTGCTTTCCACTGGGCAGCAACAAAAGAAAAGGTCTCTTAGAAGAAAAGAAGAGCACAAAAGATCAAAATTAGGTGTTTGTCCAGGCCTCTGGTATTGCTTTCAAGTTAGCTTTTGAGGGCTCACTTTGAAAACGGTGAGCCAGGCTAGTTAACATAAGGGTGTCTGCTGGTTTAGAGGGCATTGTTAGAATAATATTGGAAGAGAGCTTTTTGCAACTGAACAGTTCTCTGAAATGCAGGAGAAACATTGGGACTGATGGCAGACCTTGCAGGCATGGTGGGAATGTCCTACACCCATGAGGAAATAGAGAAAATTTAAAATCCTTGAGATTTGCTTCACTGATTTTAAAAATATTAGAGAGCTTTAGACAGTTCTCATTTCTGTGGGCCCCAAATGCTGAAATTCTGTGTGCTGGGAGCTCATCCTGCCCTGCCAGCCCTCCCCCAGCAGTTTGTGTATGAAGCTGCTGTTGCTGCTGGTGGGCAGTAGGAGAGGTGATGTTTTTACTGCAAGGGGGTGTGAGGTGTTGTTTGTCCTGGGGCCCTCGGAGGGGATAGCACAGAGCTACAAAAGGGATACAGACCCTTTTCAGATTTAGACAAATAAGCCAGAGCCATCGAAAGCCCTGGAAAGCCAGACTGTTCAGCTGGATCAATTCACATGTGTCATATGTTCCAGTTTCTACCAAAATAAACTTTTACAATTTTGTACAAAGAACAAATTGCTTCGTTTCTACTTCAGTTATTTGGTTTGCAAAGGAAAACATGAGTATCACAGGCAGTCTTTGTTCTATCTAAATGTTTAAAGTTACCTTTAAATTGAAAAATAAGTCATGACATAAAATATTGGCAATTTGTAACTATCAAATTACCTATTTGATACTTACAAATTACCAATATTTTATATGTCATTTACCTATGGTACCTATTACTATTACAAATTATCAAATTTGTAACTATCAAACTATCTTAATGTGATATTAAAAGGTTGTTATTTAAAATTTGATCAATTCAGTTGTGCAACCAATTGCAATTCCAATTCATTTAAAATAAAAGAAATTAAATATTATTATTTGAAGCCAGTAATAATGCTTAGAAATTGCATATCCAGAGCTTCAACAAGTTTTTCAAAACTGTAATAGAATATGGTTGCTTAACTGTGTTTAATTGTTCAATGTAATGTATAAATAAAGTAAAAGGGCATTTTGTTAGAAAAATGCAATAAAATCCAGTACTGAAAATCTGAGAGGGAATACCTGCTTTAGGGAAGAACAGACCTGAGTCTGTATCACCCTCCTGCCTCCCAGCTCTGTGTTTGTGTTTGGCTTGATGCGCTTCTCTCTGTCCTTTTCCTCTGCTACATTTGAAATGTATTTGCTTATTTTCCTAATAAGTTTCTGCTGTATTTACATTACTTTGCTTCAAAAGTACATTTTTAAGGATAGTATTTCTCAGCGCTCTTCCTTTCCCACCCTTCCCCCTTAATAATTCCCCTGGACCTCTGTTGCTTGGAGCAGACTTTGGCTAGCCCCAGATTCGGTGTCAGAGGCCGTGACCCCATGTCAGAGCAGCCCATGCTGCTGGCCTCTTCTTTGAATAATTATCTGGAGTTTATTGTGTTGAAGGGATGGGCTTGGGGGCAGCACAATCACCCTGGCAAACCAGACCAATGAGCCCTCCAGCCAGACCACTACCCAACAATGGACCTGTAGGTTACACAAAAAAATCCAGCAGCACAAAAGATTAAATTAAAAATGGACATTTGGACACGGAAGTTTTGTCCTTAGAACAACTATTTTTTCAGTCTACTGTGGGTTTGATACTTTTAACTGAAAGGAAAAAAGTATTATTTTAAATTTTGTATGCAAGCTAGAATGAAGTTGAAATATTTTCTTATCTCCTTCCTTAACTGTTAGAATTGCCATACTGGCTGTAGCTTAAGAAGTTGTTTCTAAGTTTTTAGTCACTGAACTCGGCTTAAAACATCAAGACCCCAAACATTTTTTTTTTCTGTAGAAATTTATTTATAATTTTATTTTATATTTTATTAATTATTTTATAAACAAGAGCCCCCAGTAGTTTAATTTCTATCCATATTTTCCTTTTAAATTGTTGAGAACAGGGGTATCCAAAACAGGCATGAAAGTGTGTTTCAACACTGAATGATAGTAAAATGTCCATTTTCTTTCATCTTCCCTATCTTTTGCTCCCTGCAAAGAGGACTTAAAATGTCTGAAATCCAGATTGTGGGGTGCTGTCTCTTCTTATCAGGACTGAATGAAAGGCTGCTGGAGGTGGACTCACTGTTCTGGAGGGGTGGAAAAAAAAAAGAAGTTCTTTCATGGTCTGACCTCGGATTCTTTCTTAATTTTATCTAGCCCTGACCTGTTGGCTCTGCTCTGGCTCCTTTCAAGGCCTTCAGAGCTTCACAAACATGCAGCAGCTGAAAGAAACAATGACAGGGCTTTTAGGGGCTGCAATATTACACTCGCTTGTAACCTTGGCTAAGTAGCCTGTAAACAGATGCTTTCTCTGAAGCATTTGCCAAAAAGCCAAAATTTTGGCTGTGTTGATATCAGCAAACACTTTTTAACACTTTTGGTTGGGGACTCCTGATTTTGTATTCAATATAAGGTTCAGCTGAACGAGCAGTTACCCAGAGTGTGCCTCGTGTGTACAATATATAAAAACCTGCTGTTACAGGTTTTATACTTACCTTTAATGCTATAAATTTACATAGGACAGACGAATCATGTGAAAACAAATTGTCAAAATCTGAATGGGATAAACTGATTTGAAGATAGTGTTAATATGTAATCAGCACATTTGTATTTCTCTGCATTCTTCTGAGAAGGGAGGATGGAGCTATACATTGATTAGGAGTTTTCATTGGCTGTGTTGTTAGTGTCATGCTGCTTTAGTCTTAGAGAGTTTTAATAATGTAATACAATGTTGAAAATGGAATTTTTGTTCCTGTGAATGTGTAAGTGACTTTATTTTTCTTAGTAACTTTTCCTAAAAGTTTGGTCTGTGCAGTCTTGGTAATTTAAGAATGAAGTCGCTGCATTATAAAGTGCTTCACCAGCTGCAAAGTGATTAGAAGCACGTTTCTGTTTTTAGTGGTTTAAGTGCAAATACAGGCATTTAATCTTTGGTGCCTCCCGTTTTTCCAGCTGTGTCCTTTGGAGGTGCATGAGGCCACCACCTGGCTGCTGTGAGCTATAACTCTGCCAGATGGAATGAGCCTTCCCCTCCCCATGCCACCTCCATCACTTGGGAATGGCTTCAAAGCAGAGAACTTCGAGTTGCTTCTGCCTACCACTGTGTCTATATTTACTAGAGCATTTATACTATCCCAGGCTTTCAAAACTAGGCTCTGAATGTTGAATCTGTACTAAAATCTTAAGTGTTGGAAAAGAAAATGGGAGTATCTGAATATGAATATGAATATTTCTGACTGGCAACTGTTTTGTAGTTGCAAGTTTTCCCCTTCCTGAAAGAGAAATAGAAGATTTACATAGAAGCACGGCTGATGGCAGGAGTAAAAAATACTGAATAATTTCAAGCTGGTGCAATAAAATGTAGATGTTCCAATGAAGTGTAGAGCAACAGAACAGCTGGTAAGTCTCAATTCTTGGTGATATTTTTGCAGTTTCTCTGTTTATCACATCCAGACAGATAAACAGCTGTGGTTTTCCCTCCATGCTGGGAAATGAAATGAATTGTCACCAAAACAGGTTGGAACATCTGAGTGCACTGTAGAATTTTTTTGAAGAATCTGTATCTGCTGTGACCTTCCTGTCTGCTTTCTGACAAGCTAAATATAATCTCTAAGATTATGTATGAGGGATGGAGTAAGACAGTGAAATACACCAATAAATCATTGTCTTCTGAATTCTTACTGAAATTCAGCTACTGCAATGTTTTAAGTTTTTGCAAGTTGCAATCCATGTTTTAAATTATAGTTCAACTTAATTTTTTTTTGCTCATACTTGCAGTGTTTAACTTTGTTCTAGTTTGACTCTGAGGTGTAGAACCCATTCATAGACTCACAAAAGGAAGGCAAGGCTCCCCCATGTGTCTCTCTGCTGAAAGACCTACCAGGTTGGATCTGCAGGACTCACTGCAAATGTTTATGGGGGAATGAATGACAGGATTTGGGGTTTAAAGGTGATATTCCAGTGGAATATCACCAGGGAGCAGTGACCTACTTACAACAACTGCCATAGGAAGATGAGGCTGAGCCAACATAAATTACAAACCAGTAGTTTTTGGGACAGTATCTATTTTGATATTTGAAGTTAATCAAAATAAGGCATAAACAGAGGCATAAACTTTTTCCTACTCTTATTTTATAGGAGTATTGTTGCCAGAAGCAAAATTTGTGCCTCTGATGGAAGTGTTATTGATGTGTTCTTAATGCTGATAGGTTTTGGTTACACAAAAAAGGTGTGTGCAGCAGATCCCTTGTGTGAAACTACTGCAACTTATCACATCCACTGTGTGATGTCTTTTAAGTCAATCTCTGTGTGTTCCAGAGGCACTGCTGTAATAAAACATATGAATTAGCTTTAGTGTGTTACTGTCAGCATTGCTGCCAACCCCCCGAGTTGTACAGTGTAGATTTTTTGTCCTTTCCACCAGCTGATTTAAGTAATAACAATGCCTATTAAAGACCTCTAGGTGCTGTGACAATTTTAACACAGTCTAATACCAACAGCAGAAAAACCCCCAAATGATATTTAACAGAAACAAATTTTAAAATTCTGCCAGTTGGTAAATGGGCTACAGAATTGTTCCTGTTCACCTTAGGACTGGGAACAAGCCTTCAGCCTCCACACAAATGCTGGCAATTGCAAGAGAATTAATTGAAACAATTCAGTGTTACCAATTATTTAGAGAAGTTTTGAAAATGCAGAGATGAAATCTTGATGTGTGTTTTATTTACTCAGGTTGAGCAGGCTGAGTAAATCCCTGCACCTGCCTTGTTCCTGAAGAGCTGTGATTTTCTGTGGAGGGATGTGTTCCTCCTGGGTCTGCTGTGAGCAGGACTGCTCCCTCCAAGCCTCCTGTGCATGGGTAGTACACACTGGATTTCAGGCTGTCAGTCCCCAGGTGGCCATGCTATCCCCAGTCTTTTATCAATGATTTATGTGTAAACTACTCAAAATACCTGTGCTGGTTAAAGATAAAGCTCCTGAAGTTTGTTTTCTCTCTACGGATGTGTCTGGCTTGGAGTGTTTGATCCAGCTGGTGAACTGTGAGATGAAAGTGTTTGTGCCAGGTGTGTGTTAGGATTGCCACTGAGCAGTAAATCATATCATCGGCCTGAAAATGAAATGTAAAATTGTAAAAAATGTTCTAAACAAAGGCTACTTCAGACAAAAATTATTTCCCACCACCTCATAAAACAAATAGCGAGCAAATAAGTGTTGGAACTGAGGCAGGGCTTCGGCAGAGCTTTGGTTACTGTGTTTGGCACATGGTGAAAAGAACTACCAACGTGGATCTGCATCTTGGTGGTGTTTTGATCTGGTCTTTCCTTACCTTATGTGTGTACTCTGTGAAGAAAGTTTCACATCAGTTTCTATTGCTGCTCAGTACAGTGCCTTTGATTCTTTTCTATTCTCCTTTTTAGGTGACTGTAGCATTTAGGCTTTCCTAGGTCAGTACATAAGTACTCCTCCCTCCTCAGTTGCTATTTCAGTTCTAGAAACCAGCAGATGGGTTTAACCATTGATGCCCTAATGTGTGACAGCTTAAAAATTCTGACGTTGCTTTTGGCTTGAACTGGTCCTGCTACCAATTAAACCGTGATATCATGAAGTGTAAATAACCCTGGTTTTCAGATGGTATAGACTAGTTGGGGGACTTTACTTTTAAAAAGTTTTTCCTGTATAAAGATAATTCTGCTTGAAACTTCTTGTGTTAAATAGGAATAAGAAGAATAGCATTCAATATTGTGCTTCTTCTACATGTAGAGTGTTAAGGATACTTAAAGTAAGATTTCAGAAAGGTATTTTTCTCAAAGATATTTGAATTTTTTGTGGGAGTTAGATGTTTTTGCCTTTCTTCCACATTCCATTATTCTTCCTTTTCTCCTCAATCAAGTGTTAATGAAGAATTCAGTTTAAAAAAATGCGGTGAGGATAAACAGACCTCACAGGCTCCTCATTCAGCTCAGCAGGGCACTAGAGCTCGGCCATCCCTCATTTCACAGTGAAGATGATCAGTTCTGGGTGAGCACTTTCAAAGGGCAGGGAGTTTTTGAAGGTGCTCAGCAGGATGATGGATGGATGGCCGTGCCTGTCACGCTGTGTCCTGCGGAAATGCGGCGGGGGCAGCGGCCGGAGGGGCACCGGGAGGCTCCGGGGCGCTCAGCACTGCCCCAGCCCCGGGCTCTGCCCCATCTCGGGGCTTTCTCCCATCTCCAGCTCTGCCCCATCCCGGGCTCTGCCCCATCTCGGGGCTTTCTCCCATCTCCAGCTCTGCCCCATCCCGGGCTCTGCCCCATCTCCAGCTCTGCCCCATCTCCAGCTCTGCCCCATCTCGGGGCTCTGCCCCATCCCCGGGCTCTGCCCCGGCCCCGGCTGTGCCCCAGCTCGGCTGGCACTGGGCACTTGTTTCATAGCAGCCTCCGGAGTGTGGTCCCAGCGAGGCGTTAAAGGTGTCCTGATGAGCTCAGATTTTAATTCTGGCTTTGTTTTTGAATCCTTGACTGCACACTAATGTGTGTTCCTGCTGCAGGCTGAGAGCTTGGGAAGGGGTTTCTACTTTTCTGAGATGCATGCTGTAATATTCCTTAACAAGGCACCCTAGATTTTGGTGTATTCAAATCACTTGCAACTTTGAAAGATTTTTAGCATTTATCATTTTGGTTGGGCTAAGTGTTCTTAAATTCACTTTGCAGTTTTACAGTTTTAAAAAAAGATTGTAATTCTTTACATATAAGGTCTTATTATTTTTCTGAATTTTCAATATTAGAATTCCATATTTTCTTTTATCACATGCTTAAGATTATTCTGTGTGTTTGTATCCATCTCCTTTTTTTCTAATTTGTAATTTGTTGCCTAGGAACAACTGATGTCATCTGTTGTAAAAGCACAATTGTAAAGTCAAAAAAACCTTCAAAGCAAATGAGAATTTTACTCTAGTTTGAAAAACCATGGTTTTTAATTTTCTTGTTTTTCTTCTACATTTTGTTATTTACATTGTCTGCTTGTGATGCTAAAATCTTCAAAAAGTGGGAATGGCCTCCTCTTGCCTATTCTACCATTAAGGTCAAACACATAAAAGAAATACTTCAAATATAATAATCCAAATACTGGAGCCCTTTTGCTTTTGCACCTATATTTGGATTTGGTAAAATAACCTTTCAAAAAAACCCATAAAATACATAGAGATGTTAACTCTACCTAGTGATATCTCATTTACAGCTGATATGGGTAACTACAGCACAAAACGTGTCTATTTCAAAATAAATACTAAAAGATTTTACAAAAGGCATTATTAGGAATTTACTCTGCCACCTTTCCAGAAGCATCCAATCATTCTGTTCAGATGGTGTTGCTGGTGCAGTGACTGCAGAGGGAGCCAGCGATCTGATGGAAACAACAGTCCCATTCCTGGTCAAGGAATGTCAGGACTTTGTGCTCCTGTTTATTTCATGAGGGGCCACATCAAATCTCATCTAAAAGGAGAAAGGGGAGAGCTTATTTTGAGAAGGGACAATATTATGCTATCTTAGGGCAAAGAAAAAAGACATGAGCAAGATCAGCACAGTTATATAACATCTGAAACTTCCGAAAATCCTAATTAAAAGCAATGTGTTCACGTCATCAGAAGAGAAGAATATCCCAGTGCCTGCATTAGTCCTGGGGTGAAGTTTAGCTCATATGAGTTGGTAGCAAACGCTGCCACCCTGCAAGTCACTGTTGTGTGCAAGGGGTTGGTTGCAAATGCAGTTGCAAGGGAGTAGCTGCAGGAAGCAGAGGAGACACCCTGGAGCCTGCACTCGGCCTCCTGTGGGTGCCCCATGCCATCACCGCTTAGAGAGCTCCAGGGCCCTTCCCAACTCATTCCTCTGCAGCAAATTTTCACTTGGAGCAAGGCCAGCATGTCATCAACAGATCAGAGAAGCAGCAAACTGAAATGTGGCCGCCCAGAGGTGTGGGCAGAGAAAGGGAACGGGGAGATCCTTCCAGCTTGGGATGGTGGCCCTCTAGGACTGCCAGAACCAGTTTGCAAGAAGACATATGGAGGCAGAATTTCCTAGTCAAAGCATTATTAACAATCCCTGTTGTTTCACAGTTTATCTCCTTTGGAGCCTGGAACCAAAACATTTCCCATTTCTTTGCTGGGTGCTGTCCTGCCATTGCTTTGACTGCCGTGCTTCCTTGCAGCTTGTGTATCCAGAAACAGATGTTGGTCTCTGTGGACCTCCTGCTGTTTGTGTTAACAAATCTTTATTAAAGGTCTGAAAACAGTATGCTGAATCATACTATTAAATCTAGCTCTGTAGCTGTGAAGGTGTGGCTTTGTTACAGATAGAAGTGTGATATTTGTCCTACTCCCATTGATTCTGTTACAAACCTTTGCTTTTGGCTATTGCAAGTGACACTGGGAGATAACTGACTGTTTCTGAGCAAAGAATTGGGGGAATTCAAAGGGCTGGAGAAAAAGGGAGGCTTCCAGGCCTCCCAGTCCACTGCTCATAGCAAACAAGTTTTGAAACAAACTTTCAGGAGCATCAGTTTGTCTCATTATCTGTAGAAGTCCAAATAGCCTTTTTTTCTTTCTTTCTTTTTTCTTTTTCTTGAGCTTAATTATTCCTTTGCTCTTTCTGCAGATCCTAGAAGAAAGTATCATGTAAGGCTGCTGGCGTACAACAGTATGGAAGAAGGTTATCAGGCTGACCAAACAGTCAGCACTCCAGGATGTGTCTGTAAGTATTGTAGATGCATGAAGAATTTATTGAGGGTTGAGGTGTCTCGGGGTCCCAGCAGCTCTGTGTTTTTAACTTTTAAACAATCAATTAATTCTGTGTAAAACAGAGAACAAGAACGATCGTATCAGTGACAAATACTGCAACTGAGACAGAGCCCTGTGTTCATGAAGCACAGCTGAAGAAAGAAGACAGCCCAAGCACATTTCCTTCCCTTGCTGAACTATCTGCATCATCTAACATGATGTATCTATATCTTATGAGCAATTTGTCTCTTTCTCTTGTCTCTGCTGATAGTTTTGACTTCATTTTTGAATAAACGAGTGGGATTGCAGAAATTATACTGGACACGTATTGGGTGAGGAGGGATCTCTAATAGCTTTAACCAGATTCCTGGGTCTGAATACCAGGTACTCCTGGGTTAGGGAAGATTTGTATCTAAACTGTGGGCTCAGACCTCTCCTGTAACCAGCATCTGTACCCAGTGCAGTTATTAACTCCTGCTGCTGTTTTGTTTTACCAGCTGTCCGTGACCGCATGGTGCCGCCGCCGCCGCCCCCTCACCACCTGTATGCCAAAGCCAACACCTCCTCATCCATCTTCCTGCACTGGGGCAAGCCTGCCTTCACCTCTGCCCAGCTCATCAACTACACCGTGCGCTGCAACCCCGTGGGGCTGCAGAACGCCTCCCTGGTCCTCTACCTGCAGACGTGAGTGCACCTTGGACTCCTGCATTGACAGTTCCACATCCTTCCCGCTCACTTTCTACTCTTCCTGCTCTCTTTTCATTTTCTTTTACTAGCAACAACTTTTATTTCCCTCAGAGGACTCTGTGTTTTGCCCATTGGCTGCTAGGGGTTTTTTAAGATCTATCCATAGAACAGCTTCATTCTCTACCAATGATCCTTGGTAGTTTTGGGTCATTGGGCTAGCTCTTTGATTGTTTAATATCTTTTTAGCTGTCTAGATTGAATTTAATTCTAAGCTTTTTTTTCAACTATACCAAAGACCATACCTATTTTATAGGTGCCTTGTCTGGGCAAAGATGGGACTTAGTCCAGTGTCTGACTTTAAGACCAAAAATGAGAATTTTTGAGGGGTTGAGGATTTCATTGTGGGAATGCCGTGTTCCTGAGTGTGTGGCACCCTGCCAGGGGAAAGCTGAGTAGGATTGCTTGCTCTGCAGAGAAGTAATGTGTGAGGCACAGAATGGCTGAACAGAGAAGGGGGCCTGCCTTGGGTTGCTGTTCAGCCTCTGCCCAGGTGGTGTGGGAGCAGAGCACTGCTCTGTGCTGGGGGCTGTGGGGCTGCTGAGGGAATCCATGTGTGTAACTCCCTCAGAACTTCAGTTCACCCAAGCCCCTAAATAAGAAAAATGCTGTCTTAAAGGATAAATAGTTTCCATCCTTATATTCATGGTTTTCTTTTCCAAGAACACATCTGCTGCTGCATAACTCCCGGCTTAACGATTAGACACAGTATAATCACCATGTAAAGTTCTTAGTGTGCCATGTGGAGCATAGCAATGAGTGCTGCTTTTTGTGATTGGATGAGGCTATTGCAAGTACTGGTTACTGCCCCTGCAGTACCGAAGATGAAAATACTAAAAGAGATTTAATAAAGCAATATCTGTAGAGTAAGACCATTTTAAATTGAGATTTAATCTTGATGGGGTATTATCATCCAGAATTAACCCTGGCATATATGAAGGATTTCCCTCTGCCCCAGAATCAAAGTAAAGTAAAATGTCTACAACTGACTTTCTGATCAAATTGTAAACTGCAGTATTATAATTAATAGAATCAGTTCTGCAATGAGTATATTACTAAATATTGCTACCAAATCAGTAAGGAGCATTCATACTCATCCCCTAAACATGAGGTGTGGAGGCCAAAAGTGGAAAGGATGTTGTCTGTATAGCCTCTGTGTGTGAACTGGGAAGCAGATCCACGTCCCTTCTCGGCTGTGACACTGGTTGCAGTTTGTAACTCCAGCTTGAAGCACAGTCCTATGGACAAGTGTGGAAAGAGCTGAGTTTGGGATACCTGCTGGTGATCCAGCCAATAATATTGTTTGTGCATCAGCTGTTCAAACAACATTTATAAAAAGTTGAGCTCACATCAATTGACAGCAGATACAGCATCCTTCTGAGAGCTCCAGGGCTGGTGCAATTGCGTTTCCAGGCAGGCAGCACAGATGTGCCACGTGTCTGGACTTGGACTGGTTTGTCCTGTGTGGAACTGACATGGGAATCTACTCATGTGGCCGAGACATCTGATTTGGGGATCTTCAAGTCAACTGCTGCTGTTTAATACATTTTATTCCTTCATCTGTCCAGGTCAGAGACTCACATGTTAGTTCAAGGTCTTGAGCCAAAAACCATGTATGAATTTGCAGTTCGACTGCATGTGGACCAGCTCTCCAGTCCTTGGAGTCCTGTAGTCTACCACACTACCCTCCCTGAAGGTAAGGAACCAGGGACTCTGTGGTCCTAAGAACATTTTGTAAACCAAATAGCCTGAAAAAGTGCTTATTAATTTTGGCCTGTGTGTAGGAGAGGGAAATCCTTTCTTCTGAGACACAGGTAGTGCTCTTCTTGGTGAGACATAGAAAAATGCTAGCAGGGAAATCCTTGTTTTGGAACTATGGAATTATTTTGCAAAATCCACCTAAATCAGCATTGATTTTTGTATAAAGTGTGATGCTTTCACTACTAGCAGCAACTGACTAGAAATAACTTAAATAAATACCTTAAAATATGTATATATTGAAGAGGTGTGGCTGATTCATCGGCATTTATGAAAACATATTTTAAACCCCAGAAGTTTTGGAAACTGTAAGAATATTACACATCTGCTGCCTTAGCTGCTGGTTTGATTTACTGTCAGCTTGGTAGGGGAAAATCCACACCTGCAGTTCCATGTTCCCACCAAAGCAGTGTTTGAGAGGTACTTGTTCGCAGGATAATGAAGTGGGAGGTTGTCAGTAATTGTTTCTTTCTGGAGATGAGGGAAAAATACAAAACTTGCTTTTACAGAATCTAAGCTATTGTGTAGCTCAGAGGTAACAGGAGAGTGTCTCTGAGGAGCAGTATGTGGGGGTTTCAATGTGGTGTCTGGGATGCAGCAGTAACCATTAGGACTGCACATCAGTTCCTTTCTGAGCAATTTAATTGCATGTAAATTGGGTTAGCCTAATAGCATTGTGTTACTGTTCTCACAGCACCATCTGGCCCTCCAGTAGGAGTGAAGGTGACTTTGATAGAGGATAATACTGCTTTGGTTTCCTGGAAGCCACCTGATGGTCCTGAAACAGTTGTCACACGGTACACTATCCTCTATGCATCCCGGAAGGCCTGGATTGCTGGGGAATGGCAAGTGTTGCACAGAGAAGGTAAACTAAAATCATCAACCTATGAACTGCATAAACACTGATGCTATTTGTAAGATGCTTTGTTACTTTCAGCAACCTTGGACTCCACTACTACTATGAATTATGAAATAAATTCAAGTAAATGTTCACATGAAAGTTCCAAATAGTTTAGAATTATTGCCATGGGAAGATGTATTAAAAAACAAGTTCATATTCAGAAGGTGAGGGGAGAAGGGGCTCTCTGTGTTGCTTTGGAGCTCAGTGTGTACCTGAAAACCAAAATGTCTTGAAAATCCAATTACATCCATCTTAGTTTCATTGTAACCATGATTGTGATGGTTTCATTTTGTAAATGCACTCTTTGAAATGTGAAGTCTCTGAGATGTTTAACTGTGGCTGTGTGGGTTTATGGTTTCTGTCAATCACTGCCAATCCAGTTAGCTCAGTTTGCATAATGAACTTTCTCCTACTCCCAGTAAATCACTCTGCAAATTCAATTTAACTCTCTGGCTCTATTCTACTGCTGAGCCCCAGCTAATCTCACAGTATCTTGGGTATGCTGATGTGAACTGCACTCACATCCCTGTGATTAAATGTAGACATAGTATAAATTTTTGTAGGCACTTTTCTGAATAATACTGGGATTTGAAGAGCTGAATCAAGAACAGATTTCTACTGTAGCCAGAAAAAAAGTAAAAGGCATTTATTGTTCTGTTGATGGTCAAAATAGACAGAGGTAGTTCAGAATAGATAATGTTCTAATAATGTCTTAACCAGAGAGGAAAGCTCAGTGTTACAGAGTAAAGTCATGTGCTTGAGTTGCCTGTTTAAGAGCATTGCCCTGGAAGAGTTACTGTTTTGTTGTTCTGTTGTGTTACCTGGCTGGAAACTTCACTATCAGCAGAGAGTGAGGCTGTAAATTTTCTGTGGAGATAATTCTAAAAACTTAATGAGTATGCTCTCACAGAAGATAATTCATTTCACCATCATGGAGAGTGAGCTGTTCTAGTTCAGAGCTGTTGTTCTTTGTGCTGCTCCTGAAGAGAGGGCAAAGGACCAACAGCCCCTCTGAAAGGTGGCAGTGCCACTTTGCTGCAACACAATGGAGTTTGTCAGGCTGGCCTCAAAGAGAATGGGCAGCTGTGAAGAGTAGCAGGAAAAGGACTATTAAACTAAATTTGTGAAAAATAACTAGTCTGAAATATCAATCAGGTCTAACTACAGGGGAAGATTGAGCCCATGGGTTTTCACTATTAAAATTGTTCAGTGAAACAGTAATTTAAATAAAGTTGTCCAACTAAATTGTTGGTAGAAACAGTGATATTTTTATATTAAAGGACAAATTTACTGTTATTTTTTACTAAGTAAAATCCCCAGCAGATTTAAATTCACAGAGAGCTTATATTTGAAGACTAAATCTTGTCATTCTGTTGATGATACACTGTATTTGCTGCATGCAGCAAAGTGGCTGAATTGCTTTCAGATGCATTGTTCAGCTCAGTCATGCCTGTGAAACTGAACAGCATCTCTGGTAGTATTTCACCAGAGATTTCGATGGCAGCATGGCAATAACAGTAAACATTTTCATGTGTTCCCATACTGAGAGTGTTGGAGGGAATGAGCAAATGGAGAGTTGTAAATCTCAGTGTATTACTGTGTCCATCAATGTTAGAGCCACAAATTTTGCATTTTGACAGATATATTGGGGTTTGAGGCATGGTGTGGAATTCAGGCATCTTGTCACACTAGGACAATCTGTTATGGTCTTAGTTAAAGTATAGATGAAAAAGTCTGTGAAAGGAAATTAGTATGTAGAGATAAAATTGGGCACATACTCTGATCAGTCCTGTGACAGTCCTTCCATAGGTAATTTGAGATAGAAGTAGGGTTTGGGTTTTTTAATGCATTTATTCTGATTAGATGAGTTAACCTTATGCAAAAAATAGCATTGCTTTGTCTTGATGCTGAACTTCTTCTGCAGAAGATTTGTGAAATCTTGGCTCCATTCCATTCTCATACCTCCAGAGAAATCCCCTCAAATAAAAAAAACCAAACAACCCCAAATCAACCCTGCCACTTACAAAAGTCCTAGCATGGGCTTTAGTTTATGCAGGAAATTTTCTCCCAATCCACCCCCTAATTTACCCGGCAAAATCAGAAAGTATAGCTGCATTTTGGTGCTGATTGATGATGTGAGTTATGTTCCAGCCACCTCCCCCTTCTTCCCTAGCTCTCTTCAAGTGGATCAGAAGTTACAGCCCTTGCACACTTGGCGTGCAGTAAATCAGTACCAAGTGCTCCCTTGCTTTAGCAATGCAGCAGATTGGGAAGGAGCTGGTGGCGAGGAGCCTGTGATATTGAAATGTGACCTTTCACCCTGGCTGGTGCTAAATATTACAGCTCCTTTGGTTACAGATACCTCACATTTTACTTCAAATGCTTTCAGCTAATGGGGTTTTATTTATGGAAGAACTGAAACAGCTTTTGCAGTAACTTCCTTTTTGCCAAATGTATAATCTTTTCTGTCAACAAAACAACCTTATATTTTATAGGCTCCCATGATACTATAAATTTTGACTTCTCAAACTGATTAAAAAAGTTAAAATTTTGACTTCAGTCTGAGAAAGTAAATGGAATATGTGAAAGCAAAGAGATAGATTTAGTGCTGTAACTGCCACTGTAGGGAAATAAAAGCAGCCTAGTTCTGTGGTAGCAAGAAACACAGGCATTTTAGAAATGAATTGGAATTCTGAGCAGTAGTTGCAGTCCCTGGGCAGGCAAAGCTCTCATTGACTTTGATAGGAGTTTTGCCTGTCTAAGGACAATGCTAGTGAATCCTATTTATGTGCTTAATCTTTTTTCCTGCCTTCAGGGACGTTAAGAAATGAATCCCTAGCATACGAAAAAGACATTTTCTGTAATATTCTTAGTAGCACAGTTTAGATGCAAAGTAATCAAGGAAACCGACACAGATCTAAATAGGGTTTAATTTTATTTTAAAATCATGGTATAAGGTACTCTTGCAGAGCTTCCTGTTCATTTAACTAGACCTGAAATTTGATAAACTGAACCTGGATTCTTTTGTTATGTCAATTTTCATTCACATTCATGGTACAGTAGATAGAGGAGAGGCACGTGTTCTATATGAGAGACGTTTAATGTTCTGGTTTCTCTGCCTGAGAGTCTGGTTAATGCTGGGTGCATCTCCTTGCAGATAGGATCACAACATAAAGGCTGTCACACTGAAATGCAGCTCTGCTAGATTTAGGGTTGGTGTGCTGTGTGCCACAGCCAGTACTTGAATCTTGGTTTGGAACTATACTGGCACTTCACAGTGTCCTATGTTCAAATAGAATGGAGAGAAAGGAAACCAGGGATGAGAAGGCAAATCCAGTGTTCATTCTGTAGCTTGTATATGCAGGGTAGAACGTATCAAAGTGGTCACAATCCTCAAGCAAGATTTAGAGGTGCTATTGGGAAAAAAGTGTAGGTCCCAATGTCTAAATCTGAGTCTTTCCCCAAAACTTTGTCAAACTGGAACTGTTTATTGTATCTTTTCCTAGGAGCAATGACCATGGCTTTGCTGGAAAACCTTGTAGCAGGAAACATCTACTTGGTTAAAATAGCAGCCTCCAATGAAGTGGGAGAGGGACCCTTCTCAAATGCAGTGGAATTTGCTGTCCTGCCAAAGGAGACATCAGAGTCTAACCAGAGACCTAAACGCTTGGATTCTGGAGATTCCACAGGTCAGGAGCAATGTTTTGATTATTCTGTCACAAGTACTGGGTAGAAAAGATCCCTGTTTGTTTTAGCTGTAACCGCTTTCTGGGTAAACCATTCTGTTTTATGTGAGGCAGTCCTAACAGTGTAGCATTTTCTTCTTCTAAATGAAACAATTTTGGAATTTTCCTCTCAGTTCAACTCAGAACTGGTCTAATTCTCTTGCTCAGAAATGGAAAGTTTCCCTTTCAAATGAGAATACATAACTGGTTTGAATTTTACATCAGTAACTTTGCAGCCAGTCTTCTAAGGCATTTCCTTTAAGTCTTTTATCTGTACCAGTAGCACTGGGTCTGTCCTCTTCCTCCCCTCCCAGGACTGCACTGACCAGACACTCCTCTGGTCTACAAGTTTTATTTTCAAAGGTATAAAAATGTATGACAGAGAAGGCCTGGAAATCTCATTAGAAGGAAGCATTTGTCTCTGTGGTTGTAACTGTAACCCTATTAATTTCCTGACAGAGGGAGCAGGGGTTAACTCTTCTTATTTACTGAGCCTTTCTGTGTTCCTTTTTGATACAGCTTATTCTGACTATTACCATCTGGACCAGAAATCAATGACTGGCATTGTTGTTGGGGTTTGCATAGCCTTGACCTGCATCCTTATCTGCATCCTGATCTTAATTTATCGCGGTAAAGCCAGGTATGTTTTTGTTCTCAAAGACTGAGCTCTTTTTCATTGCACTCACTCTTGGAGATGCCTTCTCCTCCAAGAGTTCTCTGGAGTACTCTGTCTCTTCACCTGCTTCTACCAGTGTTGGAAACAAAGCACTTTGTTGGCTCTTCCTACTCTGCCTGAGCCCCTTCTCCTATGAAAAGGAGGAAGAACCCACAGAGTGCTGGTGCTTTGACAACTCAGTCTGAGGCATGTTTGCAGCTGAACCCCCAGTTTGGGTCAGATAAGCATGCTGCTGTTCATCATCTGCTCCTCCTGCTGAGCCCTCCAGCCTGCCCACACCTGGCTGGCAAGGCTTTAACCCCCCTGGTGCTGCTGGACAAGAGGAACTCTGACATAAAGGAGTTCCATGATGCAGATTTTAAAGCAGTTCCATGATGCAGTTTCTTTGCAGTGGTGCAAGTCACCATCTATGTCTCTCATCAGCTGCTAAAGGGTATGAACTGGCCCAGTGACTCTGCCCAAAACTTTGTGGTCAGAACAAATATAAGTCGCCTGAAATAATAAATTAAAAAACTCACTGAAAGTGTTTTCCAGTAACAAGGGCTTTTTTAGCTTACATGCAGGAAAAAATATGGACTGGAGACAGTCTCTGTGTAGTATGGTAGAAAGGTCTTAATGTCATTAGTGGTTACTTCCTCGAAGTAATATTACTAATCATGACAATTCCTGTCTGCACATAAGCTTGTAGCCTACTGTGTATGATTAACTGGAAGCAGATGTTATTTTTATCACAAGCAATAACATTTAAACTCCATGTGACTTAGGAGTATCATATAACAAAATGTAAATGCCAAGAATATACCAGGATTACTTGATTAATAAGAGCTTTGAAGTTTATCCTTGATTTTTTTTTGTATTGTATTCCTGTGGGTCAATTTTATTCCTCCTTAACATTGTGTAGGAAAGCATCTGCTCCTAAGGCTGTGCAGCAAAGCACTGACCAGCTGTCACATACCAGCATCTCATTACCCAGCCCTAATGAGGTGGAGAAGAATATTGAAGGAATTGCAGAGAATGAAGAATCCTTATTGCCAATGATAGTGGGAAACAGCTTCATTGATGCTAAGGTACTGTGAGTTTTGCTAACTCCCAGGTCAGAAATCTTTCTTTAGAATGTATTGTTATAATGTCAGAGCCCTTATCGAAAGTAAAATATATATCCTATGAAGCTCCAGGAGGCTGTTTTATTAATGGGACAAGCACAAAGTTGGCAATCCAGGCTCAGATTTTCAAGACTTATCTGCAAGTTCAGCTGGAGATCTAGTTGAGTACACTTGTCTTCAGCTGTGCTCTGCAGATTGCAGAGTTTGGCCCTGGCACAGCATCAAAGGATAAAAAGGCTCCACAGACTCGGGGCTGCTCTGTGGCTTCTGCTGATCCCAGGAGAAAAGTGAGAGTTCCTGTCAGCACCTGGCTCAGTCAGTGCCTGTGCACAGTCTAGTCAACTATGGCACTAAGCAGGTGCTCAGAAAAGTATTTTTCCCTATATTTACTGGTAAGACAATGTTGCAGTTTATAAACTCATGCTCAGTCACATTATCAATTAGCCTGGGTGGCAGAATGTACCTGTGGATGTGCAGAACCTTCAGTCCAGGAGTGCACTGTGACACCACCACAGTGGCCTTCTTTCCACATGCAGCCAGACTGTGCTCAGGCTTGTTCTGTTCACACTGCAAATGGGAGTGCAGCTGCTCCCTGAGGAGGTGTGTGAGAGCTGAGACATGGAAATGGACCCAGCAGAGGCACAGACACTGCTAGGAATGGCCTCATTCTAAGAGCTAGAGCAGGAGCTGGAATATTTTCTGTGTGCATGCAGTCCTGCAGCTTTGGGTCTGGACAGAAAGCTTGCCAGATTTAGTGGGTCTGTTCTTGTCCTGAGCAGAAGTGTACCAGACCACATAAATGTGACTCACTACTGAGGCTTCATTTGTCTTCATTTTTGGTATGGAACCAATAGATAGGAATAGAAAAATATTTTCAAGTATCTTAGAAATTTACTTTGTTAAAATAAATGTCTGCATTTTCCTCTGTTGTAGGGAGGATCTGATCTGATTATTAACAGCTATGGGCCTGTCACAAAGACTAATGGCAAGAAAAGGTGGTTGTTCTTCCAAGATGCTAAGAAGGCAAAGACTGAAGAGGTAATTGCTTTAATGGGCAGAGATGCAAAATCTTTACTGTAATACTCTCTTTGCAAAGGAAGATACATAGTTTTCTGTTCAGGGAAAAACATATTTAGTGGTCTTAGTATTAATTGGATAGTTTCAGTTGTGTAAGGTTGATGGTGTTCTATCTCACCATACTAAAGTCTGACAGAAATTCCATTTCCTGACAGATATTGCTGTGAGGACACTGTGACTCTTTACAGTAGGCAGACCCTGTAGCTCTACTGTTAACTGACTGCTTACTTGCCTTTTCCTTTGTATCTGTGAGCAGAAAGATTTCTGTGTACTTTGCATTGCATTAACTACTTCTGCAGAGACTCTAAATACAAACACAAATAAAATGTGTATTTACAAACAAAAATAATATTAAGATAGAAAGAATCCTTTTCTACTCTGGCAGCTAAAATTTTTTTGGCTGAAGAAAAAGAAAGGGAAACTAGATGATATTCTCAAAATACTGAGAAAATTGAGAACCTGAATAGAACTGTCTGGCTTCTGAAATTGTTGGTCTGGACATATTTGTTATTTGGCTGAGAAAACGGAAGTGTTAAACCAAATCTAGAACATTACTATGCAAATTCATACCTATGGAGCATAATAACCATTCTTCATTGCATTTTAACTTGTATTATGTTCCTGTGTGTTTAAGAATTAGAAAGTCTTGATATCCATGTTGTAAAATTGTATTGAAAAATATTTCTACAAACAGCTGTTTATTTCTGATGCCTCTATAAGAGAAATATTTACTATTGCCTAAGGAGTAATGCTTAAAGAATATGCACGAGGGGATGGGAGGGAGCTCTACCAAGTGTGTTTTTAAAATACTCTCCACGTCTCTCCAGTGAAATAATTTTTTATTAGCCATGCTTATCTAGAAGGATTATTTCATCTACTGTGGAAAAGTACAAGCAAGACTTGAGATTGATTATTTTTAAACTCCTCTAGGAAAGCCCTGAGAGAAGCATTCTGGTGGAATAGGAGCCAGGAAATGCAGTAAAAAATCCCAGTTATGGCTCATCTTTTCTGAGGCTCTTTTCTCTGTGCTCTTGTGCAGCCGCAGCGGAGGTTCGTGTGTCTATACCAGCCGGGCCCCGCCGTGCTGCTGGGCCGGGCCGGCTCCCCCGGCTCCCCGGGCCCTCAGCCGAGCTTCCCGGGGCCCTTCGGCGCGGCGGCCGACACGGAGCACTCGGCCAACAGCGAGGGCAGCCACGAGACCGGCGACTCCGGCAGGTTCTCGCACGAGTCCAACGATGAGATTCACCTCTCCCCGGTGCCCGGTGGCACCCCCCCGGGCAGCAGCCCTCTGGCCAGCCGGGACTCGGCCGCGGGCAGCCCTCAGGGCAGCAGAGCCCCCCGGCCTGGGCAGGGCCTCCCCGCCGGGCCCGACTGAGCCCCGCGGCCGCAGCTGTGTCTGTTCGAAGGACAATGAACAGGGAGCCAAAGTTGCGCTGTGGAAAGCCGGGCTGACCTAGCAGGTGATCCATAGCTCTGTTGAATGTTGGGTTGTTTTTTTTTTTCCTATGTTTTGGTTTGTTGTTTTAAAGCTCACTCATTTTGAATGTTCGGCGGTCAAAAAATGTGAAAGGAGTGAAGATTTCTGCCGAAGGTTAAAAATATGTCACTGGAGCAAAGGGAAGGCTGTTGGCCCTTTTGCTATCTACCTCAGTTTGCCGAGAGGTGAACTCTCAATGACGACTGCTTTACCTCATTTGTGTTCTAGTTGGTCTCAGCTATGGAAATGATGATACTTCCTAGTAGTGTTGTTTTATTTTGGGGTTTTTTGTTTTCATTTCCCTGCCCCAAGTGGTGTGTAGAGAGAGAGAGTGTGTGTGTGTGTGTGTGTGTGTGTGTGTGTGTGTGTTTGTGTGTGTGTACTCAGTGATCAGGGAGTTGTATAGGTTGGTGGACAAGATTGTTTAGCTGAAGCTCTGTCTTTTAAAAGAAGGAAACCTCAGAGTATAAAATATTACAATTTCATGTGGTTGACACAGTGTATGTTATAAACTGGGAGAACTGGGACTTCCACATATACAGCCACATGAAATCTTTTGTACCTCTTGATTTCGTAGACCCTCAGTAAGCCTAGGACAGTGCCTTTCCTCAGAACCCCGTGCCAGCAGCTGCTGACAGCACATATGCTGTATCCCTGGGGCTCTGGGACATGCTGGATTCCCCAGTGTGACAGATATTGCCCCTGTATTCACAGTTAAGGCTAAAAATCATAGCAAAATGAAGAAGTACTCAGCATTTTCAAACATCTTGGCTTTTTGCCTGAGAGTTATGGAATAGATAACAATGCTGAGTATTCCAGTATCACAGTACTTCTTAGCAGTGGTGCCTTGCATTATATATTAAGAAATTACTGATTTGCCTTATTCCTTTTTAGCATTCATAAAGTTCCTTTGGAGTACAGAAAGATGCCTTAAATGCTTCTTAGATATTTTAAATAAGCTGTAACATGAGTTTATAGTTCATTTTTACCCATCTTTGAGTGCTGATAAGCAGTGCTAGCATTGTAGTATGTCTCAGAACTGTTGTTAGGATGCAAACCTGCTCCTTGCCTTCACCTAGTGTGCTATTAGCCAGGAATTTTAGCTCAGGGAGTGACTTTACCTATATGCCAATCTAAAACTCTGATTAGGCTACCATGAGAAATAAAAAAGCCAGAGCTTTAGTTGAAGAGTCTGTTGAAAGAGGTGAGTACTGCTACTGCCTCGAACCCATGCAATTCCTGTTTTATACTACCTCCTTTAAAAATGATTCTAGTGTTTTTTTGGATTTTGTTGTTGTTGTTTTTTCCTGTACTCAGGGAACAGTTTGTTACTTTTAAGCTGCCTCACGGAAACGTGGAGCAAACTGACAGGGTATCATTTTGTGTTTTAATAGGAGAGAGCGAGAGACAGGGGGGAGGCTGGAATCATCCAATGTTATAAACTTGCCTGTATCTATATCCAGTCCTTTTCTCACTCCTTCTCTTTCCCTATTCTACTTTAAAAAAAATAAGAAAGAAAGGAAAAGAAAAAAAAATTAGGCATATGTTTTTACTTTTAAAAATTGTTTAAAATATAATGTTGTGAGAAATCAACCATAGGAACTCTTGGCTCTATTTAAGTCTGTCAGAACTCCCACTGATGGTACTGGGGCTGAGATGTCACCTCCAGGTGTGCCAGGCTGACTCCTGTGTTGCTCCTCAGTATCAGTAGGTGGTCAGAAGTTGTGGGTAAGCCCTACTCTCATGGCTGGATTGTGCTGAGGGATTGGGCTCTGGCTCCTGGAGTTCTTTCCCCTGGAGCTGTTGCCAGTCCTGCAGCACACAGTACACACTCACCAGTGGCCATTCAAATGCTTGAAGAATGATCTTGTACCAAAGACTTTTCTGTGGAGGAGAAGGAAGCCACATATTATCCAAAAGGAATTGAACTAGTTAAAAAGCTATAGGTTTGAAGAGCTGAATACATTTTATTGTATAAGTAGTTACTAACAAAACCCAATAGGACTTCTTGATTGTAGTAGCCGATTGCAGAGGTGAGTTGTATTCAACAATTTTAACTACCTTGTTGTTACAAGAGCCTTTAAAGAAAGTTAAAATGCCAGCAGATATCTCCAAAGAATTCCAAGTGTATTTTTTTTCTCCAGCTTGTAGTTGATGAACAGTACAGTATTAAGAAAAATATTTTTAAACAGTTTTTTTACTACTTGCTGAAGAAAAAGAAAACTTTTCACCAAAGATTTATTTTCGGTCTTGTCAGGCAGAATGTGTAGTGTACAGCAGAGTACTGTTTTTAGTTAGGTAGAGTGTGAATTAATCAAAACTAGAGTAAGAATGTGTTAACTGTAGCATGAAGTTTCACACTTCATCTTTCAGAGTAGCCTCTTGTGTTAGTTGCATTCAGAAAGAGCTGATATGCAGATGGTAACTGCTTCTCCAAAGACTTGTTTGCTGTAAGTACTGGCAATGGGGTATAATTTAATGATCCTTGTTACAGGTAAATACTATAAATCCTAAACTCTTCTTTCCAAAGACTCATTCTGTAGTTTAACCTATGGATAATCTGAGAGAAACAGGCTTCAAATAAAATCTGCCAATCTGATATAGGTGCTTGAAGTTCAATAGCCAAAGAGTTGAAAATACTCGCTGTATTAGAGAGCAGTATGTCCAGAGCTGGATTCATCACTTAATGTTTTATCAAGGTACTTCTTATCAGCAAATAAAGAAAACCAAAGATATTAAAGGTTACCTCAGCGTATAGGAAAGCTTAGTTAGGCATTAATTATTCTGTCTTTTTCTTTATTTTTATGTTAACCAAATATAAAACATTTCTCCAGAACCCAGTCTACATTCATGTGCTTCCCCTTGGCACAGTCATGATTCCTAGAGAACAAAAATCCTCTCCTCAAAATTCATGGCTTAGTACTAATATATCACAAGATTCTGTGAGAGAAAATTTGTCTTATGATTGAAAACACCAATAAGGTAAGCAAAGGAATATCCAGAAAGATTGTAGAAATTGATAATGTCTCTATTGAATTTAATAGCAGAATCAATCCTTCATAATTGCAACAGTGCAAAATTAAAAAGTTTAAATGCTTCATAGCCTTGAAGGCAATGCATGTAATTATAAATATGATCTTACAGATGATAATTTTTTTCAAAGTCTCTACCCATGGCTGTCTAAGGGAGTGAGTTTTTCCCTTTGTTCATTCCATTTGCCTAGAAAGAGCTGGCAGAACACAGCAGGCAGACTGGTTTCAGGTTTTCCAGGTTTTTCTTCTAGGTTATGTCTGTAGAAACTGGGTCCTGGAGAAAAAAATATAATTTCTTAATTATGAATTTTGCTAAATATGTTCTGGAAGATGAACACAAATGTGGAATTTAGTGTTACACTATGTGAATTGATTTTGTTTAAGTGTTGTAAGAACTAAGGGGCCATGGTAGGTGCAATGAGTGTATGTGCAACCCTTGTGTTTATAAAAAAAAGCAAAAATGTTACCCTTGATGTGACTTGAAAAGCATCAAAACTCACAGAGAGAACCTGAAAACTGACTTACCATGGTGACAGTGTTTGTAAGAGAGGATCTGCCCTTCAGTGCCACAGCAAGGTCTGGAGTCCAAACTAAATGCTCAATCTGCTCACAGCCACACTTGTGTGCTTCCTTCATGTTTAACAAATACAAAGCACTGCCATCTCTCAGGAGCCAGCCAGGACTGGGAACGTGTGTGCTGTGCCGGACAGGGCACAGCACTTGGTTACTTTTTCATAGCTCTACTTTTGTAAGAGAAACCTGGAAAATCCACATATCACTTTCAGTAATTTCCTATATTAATTCTCCATTTTTTGGATAACTGATTATATTTTTAACAGAAAAGGTATCAAAAGATTGCTTGGCCTGTTTTTAATTATTCTTATAGTTATTCCTTCTCTGGGTTTAATCCCAAACTTTTGATAAGAGCTTCATCTTATTTGTCTTATTCAAATCAGGGTCCTCATCCTATTTCTTTTTAAGCCAATGGGAGAATTAATTTGCACTTCAGTTTGCATAGTCTGGACAAACAAAATAAGTTTCTGTTTGTTTTTTAAATTTTCACACTACTATTATTTTAGAAGGACAGAAGTCTTAGAACTCTCCATGCATCTGGTATTAGCCTGTAGTAAACACTGGTATTTCAAGTCAGTTTGCCTCTTTTTCATTGCCAGTCAAGTCAACTTGAATGGCTTCTCATTTGCTGCAGCCTGGGTGTACACAAGCATAGGTATTGCTGGCTCTCAGCAAAATGTTACTTAGAGCAAACTCTGAGCTTTTGTTCATTTTCGGAATTTTTGCTCATTTAATGAAGTTCGTGCAGGGAAAATTCCATCTCCTAACATGGGGAACATTGGTAGGTTTTGGAGGGCACTCCGTGTTTAGCCCAAAATCCCATTCATGGCAACCAGAGAGAGTTGCCCAGGTGTAATGCTGGTGGTATTTCACGGAAATCAATTAACTGCTGACATTATTCCCATAAAACTGAAAGCAGAATTACACTTAGTAATTGGCTAAGGTGGTAGTAGTTCTTAGCTTGAGCAATTGTTACACCTTGCCAGTTGCTGCAGCTCTGCTAATGGTAGGCAGCCTCTAGAGCAGAGGGATTCCTGTCTGCAGGAAATACTGAGCACCTTGCTACAATAATTCTATGTAGCATTTTGGTACATGTGTTTCAGAAAGCACAGTTCTTCAATACAAGTCCAGATCACTTTCTGTTGACAGAGAAAAGAACACAAATTCAGTTTGGCTCAAATGTAAGTTCATTTCTTTGACATTCCTCTAGAGTTATGCTGAGCCCACTCCGGACTGACTCAAAAGGGATATAAAAACATGCTTAAGGCTTTGCTGTGTTGGGCCCTCTGGTTCCATAGGGCTCCTTCAAAAACAAGAAGTTTTCAGCTTTTCATAGTTGCATATACTCACATTGCATCTGCCTGGTGTGTTTTCAGTGAAGACTAACTGTATATGAAAAACTGATTTATACAAATGTTTCTTTTTGATTGTTTGGCTTCTTTTTTTTTTTTTTTAAGTTGTGAATGACTTGCCAGTGTAGGAGCCAGGTGTGTATCTGACATTGTGGTGGTCTGGATCCTTTCACTCTGTGTGCCATTTTCTTCTAAGGGCAGCAATGGCTGACTGGCTAATGGAGGATGGAGCTGAATTGTATTAATTTTATATTTGTCTCAGGGGATCAGCTCCATGAATTCCATTGCATGAGGGAAGCTAATGTTTGCCCTGATTTGAATGTAACTTTTTAATGTCTTTTAAAAACTATTTTGTTTAATAATGTGGATTTGTTTTTCTTTTTCTAGCATTCTAGTAAATGTTACCTAGTGTGTTGGTTCATTTTTCCCCTCGAGGGTTGTTTATATACTACCCCAAGGTCATGCCAAAAAATAATAGAAGTTTAAATGCCAAATGTTTATGAAACTGCTGTCTAAATACTGATTGATTGCACAGTTGAAATAAAAGTTTTCCTTAGTAAAGGTAAAAGGTGTTACTTGATATTTTATTTTCAGTGTCTCTGAGGAGTGGCTCAAAACAAGGAAGATAAAAACTGCAGCTCCTCATTTCAGGCTGAGCAGATAGGGTATTGTTGGCACTTGAAGTCATAAAAAGAGGTAGACAGTAAACTGAACTTATAATTGAATTTCATAGGACTTCCCCAACCATGTATTCATTTATCACTTATATACCTGGAATTGTTTCCCACCCACTGCTGAACACCCATGCAAGGTCTCTGTTCTGCTTTATTTTCATGGGCTGTGAAACAGGTGGTTCTCAGTGCAGTTGCTCTCCAAAGCCTGGAAAGCTGCTGACAAAGCTGCACTGCTGAGTTTCCCCAGCACATTTACACCTGTGGAACCCCATGTTCAATGTATGACAAGACTGAAAATGCAGCTGCTGCTGGTCAGGAGGCAAACTGCTGCTCTGACAAAGGACTGCATGCTAGATGGAAGTCAGTCAAGTTCAGTTAATGAGGAAGGTGCATTCTGGAGGGATTCCGTGCTTTCTGTTCTGGCAGGTTGATCACTGATTGGCACCTGAGAGCAACGAGAACGTGGCTGGGCAGTTCAGAGCTGGATTTAGAGTAGTGGTGCCCATGCAAACTACTGGAAATGAAACCACTGAAATTACTGCTGTCATTTACAGGGTCTCTAGGGAGACTAAAATCAAAACATCAGTGGAAATGGAATCTTGCAATACTTGGCACATTTGACTTCAGTTTTTGTCTATGTTGTTCCCTAAAAGATATGAATTCTTTACTGGCACTGGGTATATTTAATGGAGAAGGGAAGATATCCACAGGTATTTTGAAGCTTTGAAATCACAGTATTGGGAATGGAAGATTTGAAATAAATGTCTGCTAACTTTTTTCCATGTCCAGGAAATGACTCTTTCTGAATACATCTTATTCTGACCATCTGTAAGAGCATGGGCCCTGTCACTTCTGGGTGTCCCTAAGAGAGGGCACACTGTGAACACCCCTGGCAGTCAGAGCTTCTCTGCTTTGTCAGTGTCTCCTGCTGATCACTTGGGATGCTTGAATTCTGCAGTAGAACCACGAAGTCTCTTTCCTTTTGAATTCTCAGAAGACAAAGGAAATCCCAAAAGCCTCATCATGCTTCTTTATGAATCACAGCTGTTCCTACCTGCAGAGTCTGCTTATAGACCAGTTCTTCCTAGCTTATATGACATCTATCCCTGGGAGTTTTAGAGCACCAGCTGTGGAGATTATTTATAAAACCAACTCTAATCCAAAAGTCTTTATTCCTTATGTTCAAATATAGGAGCACTGAAATATAGTTATTGAGAGATAATTGAGAAAATCAGACCAATGCTGAAAATATTATCAAGTATTTTAAGAGAGTATTTGTAAAAAATTAATAAATCCTAAATAGAGTAAATAAATTACATTTTAAAAGATAACAATTTCAAATAACTAGAGAACAGTCAGTCTTGGACTGTGCAGTGATACAAATGCTCTACCAGTGCAATCCACCAGAGATGTTGCTCTTTCTCTAGGTAAGAACAGGAACCATCTGCAGTTTCCAGTTATGTCCCAGGTTCATTTTACAGTCCAGAATCCTTGTTCTCAGTAGCAATAACTAAACAGTAAAGCTCCATCTTCCAAGGAGTTCCTATTGCAAAGAAAAGCTTAGAAGCAGCCCTGGTTTGGGATCTGATGCTGTGCTACCTGCCTGCAGTCTGCCACCAACCTGAATGTCTGAGCTACAGGCAGGTGAGTGCTGTGGGCCACCTGCACTGAATGGCCACATTCCTTCAGGTGACAGCATTGCCATCGCTTTGTTTAGTTTATCAGGGACAATGTACAGTCTTAACTTGTCTGGTTTTTGGCTAAAGGGATCAATACCTTGGAATATGAAGGCCAGCTTGGCTAAGAATTTCATTTGCACCTGAAGCCAGACTTCACATCTTGTTATATATGAAAAAAGACCTCTGCTTTCCTTTCATTTATTGAAGTTACTTCTCTGAATATATACAAGTAAATCCAGTTGGGTTTTCTGTTTGGGGATGCATAAACATTTGTTACCTGTAGGCTTGAACTGTGCTTTATCTTATTTCTGATACATGTTGGCACTGTGCAGCCCAGCCTGTTTTCCCTTCTTCCTTCCTCTGCACGGCTCAGTATTGCTTGCTGGACAGTAAAGCATATCCTTTGTCAGTCAGAGAGAAGCTGCAGGTGCTGATGTTGCTGCTGGCCATGTTAGGGCCCTGCTCTTTCTATAACTGATAATTGAGGCTTCATCTTTCCCTCCCCACACAGCAAAGAAGATGGGATTTGAGCCCCTCTCTCTTCACATACTTTCATGTTAGAGCCCCAGGTAAACACATTCAGATTTGGCAAGGAGAGATCAAATTGTTTCTACCTGAAAGAAGAGTGTAAGCTTTATTTAAATTCTATTTACACAGGAAAGCACCTTTAAAACATACAGAAAATAGAAATAATTCAGTATCTAGCTGTGCTCAGTGACAGAGATGTTTTTCATGGATATCCCTAGTCCATAGGATCCCCCCTGGCTGCCAGCAGAGGCCTGGGCTCTGACCTCTGAGATATTCCTGCCCGTCCTGGTGGCTCTGGGGGCCCTGCAAGAATGAGCTGAGATGGTTTTCTGGCAGTGCTGCCAAGTGGCCCAAGTTCCTCAGGGTTTCTCTGGAGAGATGACTCAAGCATCACTGGAATCTGACCACAGTTCCAGGTGGGTTCAGGGGTGCTGGATACTGTAATTATCCACAGTTTTGAAGGGTGAAAGTAAATTTTTATGGGCAATGGAGGATAATGTTTCCTATTATACTCTGTGGGACATTTTAAATCACTGCCTAAAACACTGGATTCTACTTTAGCTGGAAATAAAATGGGGACTCCCCAGAGCTCCTGTTAATAGAATGGTTTTGAATTTCCTTTTATCTGCATAGCAATACACTGGGAAAAAAAGATTTTCTTGAGTAAAGCCGCAGATTTCTGGCTGGGCTGCCAGGCTATTGCACCACATGAAAGCAGGAAAAGTGTTGCATACACTGCAGCTCACTACAGCCTTTTAACAATTTGCAGTTTGGTGAGCTGGTCTAGGAGATTAATTCCCCCTGGTTTGCTGAAAACTATCACCAGGAGGTGGGTGACAGACCTCAATCTCTGCTGCCTCCTCACTTTTTGCAGTTTACAGACACAATAGCATAAAACAATCCCACTGAACTACTTGCTCATAGCCTTCCTTATGATAGGTTATACAACTGAAGTTGGAAGTAAGATAGTTTACAGCACAGACTGTAAAATAATAATAATAAAAAAATTCCATTAAAATTATTCATGTTAGCAACCATCCTGCTTTGGAATAGGTCCTGAATATTTAAAAGTCAGTAACAGCTTTCTTGGGCTCTACCAAATAAAACAATCTGGCTTTGCTTTACACAAAACCCACAGTCAAGGCAGAATGAATCCCTTGAGATTGAGATTTCCCAGCTTCAAAGGATAAGTAAACCCCAGGCTTGAGTTTCTAAGTATTTCAATTAAAATTCTTCTGATAAATCAAAAGCAAGACAATCCCTAGTTCATAATAGGAAGAATTCTGGCTTTTAAAACACTTTACAGAAAAATGGCTATATTAAAGAGGAAAGCACTCTCATTTTTTATAAACTGCTTCTCCATCTCTGTGGTGTAGTCAGGATAGAATAAAATCAGTGGGGAAGGTCAGGGTGTCAGAAGCCATTGTAGCACATCTGACAATCCCAGGATTCACCTGAGCTGGGAAAGGCTCAGAGGCCACGTCCATGCTGGGCTGTTGGGCACAGGCCAGGGGTGAAACCCTGGCACCCAGCAGTGCTGGCTGCTGCCACAGCCTGGGCTTCAGTCTCAGCCCAAGTGGGGATGACTGGAAACAGCCTTTTAATAGGAGCACTCTGCAACTTAGTTTAGCATTCAATGAGGTTTTAAGAGTTTATGATGATGTTTCTTTTCTGTAGCTCAACTGGGCCAAAACGTACAGCCCAGCCCCGCAGTTGCAGATAAGAAAATGACAGGATCCCCAGAGGAACAGCTGTATAGCATCCTAAAACCTCTGCCTCTAAATTTCTGCTTTGGAATTGTCCCCACTAAACATAATACATGCCAAGTAATTTAATCCAGTTTGGTGTTTGGAGACAGATAGTGCATATCTTTTAAATAATTCTACATTCTTTTCTTGAAATCCTGGATTTCATGTGAATTTTAGCCTGGGGATTAGGGAGGCTTCTCTCAGATGCAATGGGTGAGTGCAGCATCTATGTAACTAGGTCACGGTGTACTTAGGCATATTTAGTTATCTGTTTTTGTGTTCTTCCCTACTTTAGTGGCACAATAAACAAAAGAGGGAATGAAGATGGATTTGTTATCTCCTCTCCTAGGATGGCAGAAGAGATTTCATTGTGGAGTGTTTTTGCTACATTTTCTAACAATGTTTGCCATTTTTCTTTTTTTTTTTTTTTCATTTTGCATTTTGTAAGCAATGAAGTGCAGGAATTAAATGCTTCCCTTCTTTTCATCAGACCACAATAAACAGGAAAATGCAAAGGATTCAAGACGATGATCCAGAAAGAGTAGAAATTGCATTTCTTTCCTTTCCCCACAGAGTGTCCCCATTTCACTGTTCATTGCTCAACAGGCGACCACCTCTGTAAGCAGAAGTCCATTTTGCAGAGAAGCCTGCAAAGGTTACTCAAGCATTTGTCCCTTTTCAAAAGGTATTATATTGCAATTAACAAGGCAAACTGAAAGTTCCCTTTTACTTATCAGAGAGGTTTTATCTGTCTTGGTGACTTGAAGATCAAATGAGGTTTTTTAATGCATATACACACACACTGGATTGCTTGTCAAAACTTTTGTTATTTGGTGTATATATAGCTGTAAATACAATAATTAAACTTAAGTTCCTAGATAATCAATATCATCTTTATATTTTAATTCTTTAGGTACTAATTAATTTTGATATATTTGATATAAAATTTTAGTTTAAAACTAATGGAAAATTGTAGGTTTTAACTTTTTAAGTCTTGAGTCGTTGGCAAGAGTATCTGACTGCATGAAAGCTGCTTTTTCTGAGATACTTCAGCATATACATGTTTAAGATGTAAGCTGAAAAAATAAATATGCACCCAAAAAAATAAATTAGTCTCACTAGGTTTCATAACTAAGAGCTTGCTTTGAACTTCAAAAATTTTGTTCCAGTATAGATATGACACTAGAGTGGCCTTTGTACAGCTGAGACATTTTTTGATCAGTTCACTAATAAATCGTCTTGCAAAGCTTGGCAAAATGTGTTTCATCAGCCAGTGATTTGCAATGTGACTAGACAAAGGCATGATCATTCTCAGACTTGTGTCATATGGAAGAAAACTAATGTAATGGGCTACAGATAAAAACTTATATTCTTTCATGGATCAATTCATAAGCTAATATATTTTGCACTTTTTTCCTACAAACAGTTTTGTATTCATTTCAGATTGAAGTTAAAATATGAATAAACAATTAATTAGATTCTGTTTTGTATTTTGTACTTTATATTATGTGGCTAAGTGGCTAGTGCAGAAGTTTAGACAGTCCTAATTTTTGCTGATTAAAAGCAGAAACAAAACAGACGTGTGCTGGTGGGGCCTGGTTTGCATCACCAGAACAGATGCAGCATTCACCAGCAGGCAGAGCAGTTTGCACTGAAATGGCTTCAGTGACTCATGCTCGAAGAGTTTCAGTTACAGCTACAGCCCAGTCAGGTCGGCAGAGATGCTCTGCTTCTGACAGAGCCAGAAGGGACCTGCTTAACACATTTTCCCACAGTAGTATCAGCTGCATAGCAAGCCAGGCTAAAAAAGCATAAAAAGCACATCTCAGTGTAACTTATAAACATGCACGTGTTCAGTTCTACTACCAACAAAGGGAGGTGTGGAGGAGGAGAACAAATGTGTCTGGAGCAGGGATGTAACTCCAGCAAAACAGCAAACCCGGATTTTTGGTATTGTCTCAGACCTGACAGAAACTCCCTCCAGCCTTGATAAACAGTCCTGTTTATCACACTGGTGCTGTGAAACATATACAAGGTTGTAGAATTAGCACTTAAATTTGTTTTTACATGAAAAGAGGCCTTTTAGAAAAATGAATTATTGTATTTTTTCCCTCATAGCAAGTGGGGGGATAGAATCTACTGATGCTGGAATACTGTTACAAGCTAAGACTATTGAAATCTAAATTTCCTTAAACATGTCTCTTTTTTCCAGAAGAAAATTATTTCAGAATGACAACATCATTACAGTTCAAAAGGACTTTAGAGGTCTTGCCTTTGAGTCCAGCATCTTGCATAAAGCAAGTCTAATGCTGAACTTGGACCAGGCAATTCTGGGGTTTGCCCTGTTGGAAGCTCATTTCAAATTATGAGTCTGATTTTTCATCACACTTTTCTGTGAAGAGCTTTGTCTCTTTTCTTGGTAACTTCCACTTAGGTATTGGAAGGTTGCTAACTAGCTACCCCTAAGTCTTCTTAATTAATGCCAGCTTTTGAGAGGAAGAAATGTTGGAGTAATTTTAAGGCCAAGCAATGAGCAGTGAGGCTTATCAGGTGGTGAATTGTGTGTCATAATGAGAACTTCTGTAGATTTTGGGGAAATATTTGGGATGCTGCTGTAGCAGGCACCTGAGCCAGTGAATTAGTTCCTTTCAGACACCCCATCAGCTATTTCCAATGAGAGTTTAGAAGTGAGTCCAAGAGGATTCCCACAGATTGCTCACAAAATACCTGAGCCAGTTAAAAGCTGAATTTGGATGAACAGCAAAACAGACATAATTTTTTGCAAGTAGAGCACTGGGTTAAATCTGAATTCCCAGCTCCCATTTCTGATGCAGACAATGTCCCCGTAGGAATCTTCACAGACTCAGTGACATCAATCTGCGCATCCATAATTACAGTCTACATGCCGTTACACGGCAGCCGTGCACAAAGCTCCTGCAGCCCTGGGAGAATCAGCTGGGCCTGCAGCAAGCTCTGTCACACAAAATGCAAATCTCTTCACAGATAAGGCACATCTTCCTCCAAATATAGACAAGCTCACACCCACCTTGCTAATATTCTCTTCAGTAAGATTACACAGAATCAAGCAGTGCATCCCATGAGAATACTGGCAGTGTGCTGTACTTTGAGGTATGCGCATCTGGGATCGCTGCAAAGAGACTGTGGACAAATAAAAGTGATGTCTAGGGAAGGACAGAAATCAACATTAATTGAATTACTTTCTCCACTTTTCTTCTGCATTTTGCATAACTAAGTAATAGCCATACCAATATCTTAACCTTTACATGAACGTGTTTCAAATACTGGAAAAGTATCAACTACCCATCTAACAAGAAGGTACATAAAGAAATAGCACTGACAAGTACTTAGAAGTCAGGCACATGAGCAAACCCAATACTGTACAGCTGGGCATTTTTTATCCTTATAGGGAGAATAAATCTTTATTAAAATTGTACTTTTAATGCAGTTGATTAAAAATTTTGATACCTAACACCTCTAAAATGCAGCCACTTCAGCAGATGGGAAGCTGAGGCAGAATGTGTTTGCACAAGATTACACCGACACCGGCAGCGATTTATCTGTCCCGTGTGTTTTTAAGGGTTCGGCAGGGTTTACCGACGCCGTGAGGGCACCGGCTGGGCCCAGTGGTTTGTGCGGTACTCCCAGGCCAGACCCGGCCGGCGGGTGACACCCGGTGTGGGGAGCCCCTCCGTGCGGAAGGTTCCCCCGCCTGCCCGGGAGCCGCCGGAGCGCGGTGCTCCAACACTTCAGCCACCCCCGCGTGGGCAGGAGAACGGGAGCCGCGGCCGGAGGCGGGAAGCAGGCGTGAGGCACGTGCCGCACCGGAGCCGCGCCGTGGAACCCCTGACGGCCCCGGACGCGGTCCCGGCCAGCGACTCCCCCCGCACGGCGGCCGAGGCGGCCCCTGCCCCGCTCCCGCGCTCACGGGCACTGCCGGCCCCGGCCCGCCCCACGGCTGTCCCGCGGCGGGACCGAGTACCGGCGGTGGCCGAGCGGAGGGTGGAGGCGCCGGCGGAGCCGCCCCAGCGCGGCGCCTTTGTTCCGAGCGGCGGCGCGGCCGGGGCCGGGAGTCCCGCTGCGCTCATGGCGGGAGCAGGGGAAGCCCCGCGGAGCGCCCCGTGGGCTCTGCCGCCCCTGCGCGCCCGGGAGCCGGCGGGCAGCGGGGGGCTCGGCGCGCTGAGCGGCGCCGTGTCCGGCGGGGGGCGCTGCGCGGGGCCCGGCAGCCCCGGCGGCGGGGGCCGGGCTCGGCGGGCGCCTGCAGCCTGCGGGGGCCCTGGCCGGCGCGGCTCGGCGCTCCGCGGACCCCCGGGCGGCCTCCGGGCAGCGGCGCTCCGCTCGCCGGACCCCGCCTGGCCTGGCCCCCGCCGCGGGCTGTAGCGGAGCCCTCCCGCGCCCAAACTTTGCAAAGTCTCGCAGCTCCGCTGCTGGGGCGGCGGCGGCGGGGGCGGCGGCGGCGAGGGGCAGCGGCGGGGCGGGGGCGGCGGCGGAGGAGGCGGGGGCGGAGGGGCGGGGGGTGCGGGCCGGCGGCGGCGGCGGCAGCGGCAGCATCAAAGAGCCCCGATTCTTGCCGCCCTGGGAGCCATGCGCTGCTGTCTGTAATGTCAGCGGAACAGGAGAAGGACCCCATCGCGCTGAAGAGATCCCGAGGTACGGCGAGGGCTGGGCCGGGCCCGGGGGCGGCCGCCGCTGGGGCCTGGCTCCCGTGCGGAGCGCTGGCGGAGCCGCGGGATGCGCGCACCGCCCGCGCCGCCGCTGCCCGCCGGGCTCCCCTCGCCGCGCAGCGCGGGCCCGGCCGCCCCCGCCGCGGTCCCTCCCTGCGGCTGCGGCGGGGCCGGCGGTGCGGGGGCCGCTCGAAGTTTGGTCGGTGGGGCCCGGCCGGGCCCCGCGGGCTCCCGCAGCCTGCGGGCCCTGAAAAGCAGCCCTGGGGCTCTCTGTGCGCGCAGGTGTGCCCCGCGGGGGAGGGCGGCGTGCGGTCCTGTTTCTTGTGTGTCTGGAGATGTGCAGCGCATTAGTATGCAGCGAGCATACTGCTGGTGCAAGGGAATACGGCGGCAGTGCCACATGTCCGAGTTCGTGCTGATGCAGAGCCCATAAATTACACTTGAGTGTTCGCTCTTCTGCCCCCAGTCCTGGCTCCTGTGCTTGAGTCTAGTTGGGGTTTTGTCTTTCCCTTTTCGGGAAATGAAAAAATAAAAAAAACGAAATATTATTCTTTACTTATAGCACTGGTGTATGGCTCTGGTGAGGTTTGAGCTATGCGTTTCTTTCAAAGGAGTAGGGAGATGGGCAGAAATGCAGGATCTCCTCCGACTTCGGCAGTGCAGCTGACTTTAATGGCAGTGGCACATCAGCCTGCGTAGCGATTGTTGTGTCCTTATAGTCCTTAGACACAGAAATGCCTCTCTGAATGAAATAATCAAAGACAGTAGGATGGGTGAATGAGTTGGGTGAAAATCATGGCAAAATTACAAAATTTGCAATTTAGTGCTTCTTGCTTTCTTGCCTCCTGTTTTGCCCCTGGAATTCTATTGTTCTTGGTGTTTTAAGCTTTTTTTCTGGTTGGATAAATGGGAAAAGGTGTGGATTCCGCGGTGCATATTGTCATTGATTTACAGTTTGCTTTTCTAAAACTGCTATAGTAACAGCTGGATTGCGAGCTTGAAAATGAGAGAATGAAGACACACAGCAGTGTTACAAAGGAGACTGGGATTCATTAGACTCCTCCACTCTCAAGCCCCGATTCTGCAAATATTTAAGCATATATGGTTTCACATGCTGGAGTTACCCACCGACTTCCACCTGATTACAGCTTATTATCAAAACTGTTTACAGTCTCAGGGCCACAGAACAGGCTCACCAAATTTGGTTGAAATTAGACTATTTTTAGTTTTCTGTCTATAATGAAAAGTTTATTCAGCCATTTATGTTTCTTGGGAAAATGTTCTTACTGAGATAAAGTACTAAAAACCTAGACTGAGATTTGTCAGTGAATATATAAATATTCCATATTGTATTTGCAGTATGTTAAGTATGGCATAAATTACATGCAAAGTAAAAATCCCTTAACGTGTAAACCAAACTACAACTTGCAGTTCTCCTAACTAACACTGAAAATGTACATCTTGGGTACGTACGGAATAAAAGAGAATATGAGGCTTATCTCTTCTCCTTTGCCCAAGTGTGAATGGCTGAAATTAATTTTATCTGTAGTTTAATAGGGGAATAGTTATCAGATATGTATTTGTATCTTTAGATCCATGACATAGGTGATGTCCGAGTCAAAAGGATTGTATTTTTGCCCAAAAAACTAGTCTTGGACAATGAATAATTTTTCATTAGTTCAGCATTCCAAAATGCTTGGTACTCCTTTAATGAAAGTTTGTGTGGTAGGTACCAAAAGTGACTTTGTGGAAAGTTTATTTTGGCTTCATGAAAATGAGCCTTATTCACTCTTTTTTTGGAGGTATGCTAGGACTAACATTCTGTTTCCTTTCATGTATAAATTAAATCATTATAGAACCCACAGGGAAAATATAAATTCTTAGGGCTGAATTAAATCATTGGCCTCACACAGTGAGAAGTGAAAATACAAAGGCTTTGTGCCTTTCCAGACACACTACTCCCTTCTGTAAACCAAGGCATGTGAATGGCTGTGCTGATGAAAGTAATTCAGGTAGAAATTGATGGAACTTGTCACTGGAATTCTCATGTTCATATGCTGATGCTTTTGAAGAATGATGTCCCAGAGAGGGAATTTATATGTAGTTTTATAAAGTTTTAACTTCAGCTACTCTAAACCAGCACTTGTGTATGACCCTAAGTATTCTACTTGATCACAAATTTACTGATGTCTATGCCGCTATTGTTGAATTTATTAAAAGAAATCTGGATATTTGGAATATTTTGCTATCAGTAGTTAATGTCAATTATTTTTTAAGAGTACAGGGATGTGAAAAGGAGTGTCATTTATGCAGTTGTGAGAATTAGTGTTCACAGTGCAATCTTACACTAAATTTAGTATAAGCTTATAGAAATACTGGAGAAGAAGCTGATAGAAAATACAGGAACAGTTTTGAGAAAATAGATTATAAAGAAGAAGATTTATACAGTTGAAATTTAGGGAAAATTTGCCATAATTCTTTATGTAAAACCTTATGCTGTAGTCATTTAGTATCTACAGGTAATGTAGTGGCAATGCTTCATAGCACACTTAGTATGTGCAGGATTTTATTTCTAAATCAAGGCAAAAAGGTCTCTTTTTAAAGAGTAATCCCTAGTTTCTCCGATTGTACCTTAGACCACAATATGCTGTGTGCAAACCTGAATTTATTTTGAGACCTTGATTGTGACGTTATGCCCTTATCTTTGAAATTCAGACTTAAAATTTGATAGGTGTTGATCTGGGATGTCCATGTATCTTCTTTATGTGTAATGAAAAATAAAATCAAATTTTAACAGGGACAGCTAGGGCCAAAAGGAACTTACTAAAGCAGAGGCAGAACTGGATTCTTATTTGAAGTAGGACTGGTAAATTCCCTGAAACATCAAAAAAAAGGAGGCCTGGGAGAAGTGCTAGGAGTGAAAACTTGTCAGGCCTCCTTGATCAGGAGTATTTCAAATAACTTGGATACTTTGGTCTGTGTACAATAGGACTGCTGCTTCCCTGTGAGAAGAGATTTTGTGTTATGTTGCTGAATATTCCTAAAGCTGGTTTACCTGTCTGCTGGGAACGCTTGTCTAACAGAGCAGTGTAATGTCATACATTGTGCTGCTTTGCATAATACTGTTGATAATTCATAGTTATCTCCAGGTTGTCTTTGGTAATGAAGACCTGTGTGTTCAGCTGGATGCTTGCATCTTGATAAAGTTTGACTCATATTCTGAATATCAATTTTAAACAAACAACAGTAAAATTTTTAGGTTGGATTGCCTGCTTACTGTTCTGTGCTGTTACTATATATAAAAGAGCAAATAAGCTATTATTCTAATGGGCCTGGGAAAAAAAAAAGAATTAATATAGTTTCTTAATATAATGATGTTAGTACTTTAACATGTGTTGCTCTGGTATCACCCAAAAATGTTTCTCATACTTCAGCTCAGGGTTTTCTTTGCATTCCCATATTGTGGCAATTTCACTTGAGCCTGTGAAGACAGACTGACTGGGATAATAATGAGATTGCTAGATTTATTTCTCACTTATGGTCTAACTAGGGTTTTAAAATGGAAGCCACGATTTATACAAATTTGAGAGCTTGTCCCACTGTTGTGAAAGGTGGAGAATCCCAGGGGAAGTACAGATATCTCTTTGTATTGCTCAGAGTGAAGTCTGATTGAGCAACCAGTGAAATGAACATCCCTTACTTTTTTGTGCCAGGATAGCCTTGCTCAGTTATTTTATAAGGTTTCTGCAGAGGTGAGCTGGTTCACTGATTATTGGCAGGTGTCTTTTTGTTTGATCAAGTCTTGCATTTAGTGAAATTTATATTTGATGCACCGGAGATTAGTCTAAACAACACGGCAAGTTTTCAATGGTTTTTGTTCATGGATCTACTACTGTTTGCTTTTCTTTTCCTTCATGGTGGATTGTAACAATTTGTTGTATGTTGCTACACTGATGCAGTGTCTATGCGAGCTAAGAGGTGAGTCTTAGACATGGCTTTTTGCAGTTCTTTTGAAAGTTTTATGATTTATGCAAACAAGAAATACTTCTAACTGGTGATGTGGAGATGTTAAAAATCAAGGGACAGATAAAAATAAAATAAATGGAAATGTCTATTTCAATAAGAATGAGCATGAATGGGACAAGAAAGTGGTAGCAGACAGGTGTAGGAGGGATGTTAGCTTACCTCCAGATGCGTGCTCCTTTAGCACTTGCAACACAAGGCACCAGGGTCAATGCAAATTCAGTATTTGTAACAGATATCTGAGGCTATGGTAGTTAAAGGCAAACTTACAGTACAGTCTGCAATAAAATTAATGTACTATTGCACTGATTGATATCTTGTAGGTGGTGACAGTGGATTGGATGGGTTAGGAGGACCAGGAGTTCAGCTTGGGAGCCCTGATAAGAAAAAGCGCAAAGCGAATACACAGGTAAATTCCCTTTGCTTCTTTTAAATTCTTAATAAACAGTGTATTCAAATGTTGTTTGCTGGTATGAGTAGCTCTCATTGTTCAGCATATCAATTTCTTGTCA
The DNA here is from genome assembly GCF_901933205.1 of Camarhynchus parvulus. Classification (NCBI taxonomy): domain Eukaryota; kingdom Metazoa; phylum Chordata; class Aves; order Passeriformes; family Thraupidae; genus Camarhynchus; species Camarhynchus parvulus. Next base: position 7,499,855 of record NC_044580.1, read on the forward strand.
CAAATAGCAGCTACATACCAAGTATTTCAGTTTTACTTTGAAGTTGAAATCTTCCTGAATACTAGTATTTGCGCTGAAGTTATTTTAATCCCTGTAAGTTACCAAAAATATATAAAGAGAGGAGCACAGTGAGACTGCAACAACTTGGATTTTTCCCATAGGGATTTGATTCTGAGGCAGACTTTTTTTAATGACTTTGTAGCCATTGGTAGAAATCTGTACAGCATGAGTAGTTGCCATGAGACTACTTCTTACCTTACTTTCATTTCTGTATGCATAGGTTTTTGGGCTAATGAATCAGTACAGTTTGTTAATGCTTTGACCAAGCTCTTGGCATACTCCCTGGGTGATGTCCAAGCAAAAGCTAAGTCAGGCAGAGCTCCTTTCCAGTGAATCCTTGCAATGTGACATTTCTATGCAGTTGTTCTTTCCAGAAAAGAAAGCCTCAATACAACATATCTGAAGCAACTGGGTATCTATAGCGCCGAGTTTTCCTTTGTGTATTCATTCAGCTTTGAGTGAGAGTATCTGTTAATTTGGTACTGCCCAGTGGAAATACCTTTATTTATGTAGGTAAAACAATCACTTTGCTAGGCCTATGCAGAGTCCATTGAGATGTGTATCTGTTTTCTTCATTTTTGTTTTGTTTTAAAGAAGTCATGCTGAAACTTGCTCTGAGAAATATTCCGTTACTTTACAAGGCTTCACACCTCTTTTTTGGTGGCGTTTCCTTGTGTTCTGGAATGGTAATAACTCTAGAGGACATGCAGATTAGCTTGTGTTCCTTCTGACCGGGTTAAAATTTGCAATGCAGCATTTTTTTTAAAAAAATTTTCAGTCTTAGTTCATTAGTACTTAGGAGGAAGTGCTTCCTGTGAGCACAGTTAGTGTGAGGGTGAACCCAGCAGGTGTTCCCTACAGGCTAGTCTAGAATGAATTTCAATTGTATGACTGCACTGCTGACATTTAAACAGACTCTGGGCTCCATTAAACACTTGATTATGCTCTGTAACCAGAGCATAATCCTCGTGTTTCATACCTACTGACTATGCTTTGCAGACTGTCCACAATCCCTGAATGCTGTTTGGTATAGAAATGTACAGCATAGAATATTCCACAGACTATAGAAAATACCAGTCTGCTGACTCCTACATTCTAAATGCCTTTTTTAGGGTTATAGTACCATTAGGTTTGTATATCCTCATGGAAGTGGGGTGTCTTATGAGATGTATATTCAGTAACATGAACCCAAAATCAAGTTAGGGAAATGCTTCAAATCTGCTCTTCAACATTTGGAAATACTTTGTGTATGTGTTTGTGACAGTTGGATTTCTGTATTGTTGCTTGTCTTTGGTAAAAGATTATGAAATATAAGTCACATATCAAGTAGTATTTTCAACTGCAAACTTTTTAAAATTCTGAAACTACTATAAATCACCACATTATCTGGAGCTCAAGCTCCTCTCCTGCCTCTGAAATTTCAGACAGCCTGGCAGGGTGCAGCGGGTGAATTTTACACAACAGCTGAACAGTTCTTTCAGCAGTTGTATTGCTAATCCAGAGCCTTTGTGGATGGTCTGTCTTGCAGGGAAATACTAAAACTAATTCAAGTGTTGTATTTAAAATATTTGTAGGGGTCATCATTTCCTCCTCCATCTGAATATGCTCCACCACCGAACCCAAGCTCTGACCACCTTGTAGCTGCAAATCCATTTGATGACAACTATAATACTGTGTCTTATAAACCACTTCCTTCAGGAAATCCATATTTTAGTAATCCTGGTTATCCTGGCTTTGGAGGTTACAACACTTTCAGAATGCCACCTCACATGCTGCCCAGAGTGTCCTCACCATACGGTGGTTCTTACTCCCTCAGAAACCAGCCACATCCTCTTCCTCAAAACCCTGTTGGCATGGGTTTTAGTCGACCCCACTCTTTCAGCTTTGGTCCTCATGATAATCCAGGTTTTGGGAATCAACCACCTTATGGCAGTGGTCAGATAAGTCAAAATGTCAATATGTCTGCTCAGCATTTCAGACCAAATCCTGGGGAGAACTTTGGCCATTCTGGTCAGATACCTCACCCTGATGTGCCAACTAACTTTGGTCCTGGAAACAATCCAAATTTTCCAAATTCACAGCTAGAGTCAAACCATTCTTTTGTTCCTCCACCAAACACGTACAACCAGACAAAATCATCAGCACAAAAGCAAGACTTTAGTCAAGGTGCAAGCAAAGCTTCCAGCCAGAACCCTGCTGCTCATCAGCATCATCACAGGACAGAGGATGTTGTGAGTCAAGGTAACAGTGACCTGAAAAACGTTACTCGAAACAATGTGGTAAATCAGGATAACAGCCATTCTAACAGTGCTGAGAACACCAATGCTGGCCACTCAAATGGGACTCAGAGCAAGTCCCGCCAGCCTCGAGGTACTGCTGAAGGATGCAACTCTGAAAAGAGCAGCAAAACACCCCTCCATCCCAGTCGTCACGGACACTCGTCCTCTGAACCCGTGTACCCGTGTGGAATTTGTACACATGAAGTCAATGATGACCAGGATGCCATCCTGTGTGAAGCCTCTTGTCAGAAATGGTTCCACCGGATCTGTACAGGCATGACAGAGTCAGCCTATGGGCTCCTCACGGCTGAGGCATCGGCAGTGTGGGGCTGTGACACTTGCATGGCTGACAAGGATGTGCAGTTAATGCGCACCAGAGACACTGCAGGGCCACCTGCACTGAACACAGAGGGCTGACAGCCTGAATGGCTGCTAGTGGAGCAAGTACTTGCTATGAAAATTCGGTTACAAATTGGGTACTTCACTTTCTGCAGACAATCAGTTGTGTTTGATTGCTGTCATCTTTTTTCCCCCTAATCTGTATTCATTCATAAACTTCCATCTCAGCTTTTGTACTCTTAGTTTTATGTGTGCAAATGTTTTACAGGATGGAATATTTTTTGTTTCTGATTAAACTGTAACTGACAATTGATCGGAAGTAGGATGAGCATTGACAATATTATTGAAGGAAAAAATGTGCCTGTATGAATAGCCCTAATTTGCTAGTGTATATTCATGTGTTAACTAACACTAGCATTTATTGCTTGGTTTTAATGGTACTATATTTGCAAGTACTCATTACTTTGTTTTTTTCTTTTGGCGTGAATGTCTGTTATTGATGTTCTTGCTAGCCTTTCTTTGAATATAGTAGAGATGACATGGAGGAATGTGCAGTACTAATAGTTGTTATTTTAGGGTAAATACAGAGAATTTTGTATGTGCTTTTTCCTATTTTTGAAGTAAAGCATTAATGTGCTATTCAAAAATCATGAATTCATGCTTAGTAACACAATGAAACCCTCTAACTATTACACATTTCTGTTTCCTTGAAAAGGCAATAATCTCTTGACTTCTCAGCAATTACATGCTGAAGGCTCTTGCTAGGCCTTGCATTATGTGGAAATTGTTGTGAAATAACATTAAATTGGAAGAAGAACACATCGAGTTTATGAAGTCCACTCCTTTAAATCTAGAGAATGCCAGAAGTAGGGTTGCACATGTAACCTTAATTCATCTGTCTTGAGGACATATCTTGGGATGCAGTCTTTGCTCTGTCATGGTTGTGCAGTCATGCACCTCTCTCTCATTCTTTCTCCCTGATGGTTCCAGTCTCCTGCCTCAGTGCTGCCTGAGAATTGGGGATGAAGTAGTGCACAGAAAATCCTGCCCAGCTCCTAGGGCTGTGAGCTCCAGCCTGCTCAGTCACCCTGAGCTTACACAGTCCACTTGGCATGAAGGAGGGGGCAAGGCAATGGAGTGTGCTCTCTGAATTGCTTGATAATTTGGCTAGCAAAGTCTTAAATCTAAATTCCCTACACTGCCTCAGCCAGTCTTGCAGTGAGGAGGTAGGAAATCTAAGGTGAAGAAAGAAAATACAGCTGTCATATCAGGTGAGTTTAGCTCACATCAGAACTAAGTTATCAGAAGTTTAGCTCCTTTGCTAAACCTGATATCCTACTGACAAGTATGAATGGCACTAGAGCTTCATGTGTGATGCTAAGAAATTCTATTTTAATAAGGGTAATTTGATCTTATTCTTGATCTCAAAAATAACTCCCCTTCTTTTTTGAATGTCAGGAAGCATCTAGCCTTGAACGGTTCAGCCTTAGCAGTGTGATGAAGTTGCACATGCAACTGAAAAAGTTTATTTTGAGAGAAATATTGTTTGGAATTAATAAAAGGAGGCACTGTGATAACAGATTCTGCTTGGAATATGTACCACTGTGCTGGAAACAGTCTTTAAACAGCAATTACATCATATGTCAAGCTCACAGGTACTAGTCATGTTCCTTAATGTGATAAATTTTTCAGGTCTGTGATGATGAGTGATATAGGAGTTTATAGAGAATTCAGTCATCTAATAAAGAGGTAGTTTTCATGGTAAGCCATGCTAATGAGTGAAAGTAAGGCCTGTTTGATAGTTCACCATTTTGTTTGATTTTAAATGGGCTCTACTGTGTACATTCCTGGAAGATCCTGTGCAGATCTACACAACTTGTTTTATTTTAAAAGTGAAAAGTTTTGCTGTATAAGTGCAGTATTACCCCGCTGTTTTTTTGTTGGGGTGGTTTTGTTTGGTTTTTTGTTTTGTTTTGTTTTGGTTGGGTTGTGGGTTTTTGTTTTTTGGTCCTTTTTTTGTTTTGTTTTGTTTTTTTTGTGTTCCTCTCATCAGGAAAAAGAAAATCATATCTAGAGTGTAAGTGACATATTTTATATCTTGAGAATTTTCCTGTATGGAGATGTAAAGTGTAAGATAGATCCAGAGCTGCTGTTTTCATCAGTAGTTGCTTTAATTTAGTACATTAACTAGACTTAATCTTGTTTTGTTAGAGGTGTGATTTTAAAACCACCAAGAAAAAACCAAACAAGCAACAACCTCTGTTAAAGAGATTTATTCTTCAGTAGTGCTCCTAATGACTGACAGACTGTTTGAATTTGCTTTTGCTACCTGAAGTAGCAATTAAACCAAACCTTGTTTAGATGGATTTGTTCCTCTAGGAATCAGTTTAATCTCTGCAACAATTAGCACTGTGAACATAATGGAGCTGGTTCACACCTACAGTAATGTAAGTGAAATCAGAATTTTGCTCAGTGAAAATTCAACCAAAGCTCCAATGATGATATTATTACCTTTCCCACTCCCACACCCCCTGCCTCTTGTGAGAAGATTTTGGCTCATTTCTTCTCAGAAGTCTAATTCATGTTTTGACATTTGGAGCAGACATTGTATTTAAAATAGCCATGTATTTCTTAATCTTTTCCTCAACCCAACATGAAGTTAGGCAACTATTTTCTAGATTAGCTATCAGGACATTAGTATTTAAACATAGTGTTCTTAAATACTTAAAATCATCTGGAATATCATTTTATAAGGCCTTAAATTGTGTATTTATGAAACTTATTCTAACAATTTATTTTAGATTTTTTTCTAAATGGTATTATATTGGGTTTGTAACCCAGTAAATTTTCCTCATTTATTAACTTGTAAGTTCAAGGCATTAGCAAATGTCAATGATATGAAATAAAAACAAATGGACAACCAACTCCACACTTGTTAGGACAGTATTCTTAGAGATAGGACTGACAAGGATCTCCAGAAGTCATCTAGCCAATATGCTTGCCCTACTGATATGTTCTTGGCATACTTGAACTCTTTATCTAGAGAGCAGTTATATTTTGGTTTTCTCTGCATGTGTTGACTAAGTAGTAGTTCAAGTATGCACAGGAGAAACAGCAATCATGTTTAATTAGTGAGGTACTAGGAAAATGTCAGCTGATTAGCATTAGAAGTTAGTTCTAGAATGATGGGTGGGAGGGAGGGTGGGAGGGTTGGCTAGAATAGGTGAGGTTTTTGTAATACATGAAACAATTTGTATTGAACTCTCATGTGCTTCTTTCATTACTGGTGATTTAGATTGTACTGGTGCTGCACACCAAAAATATTGCAAAGATTTTGTAAATCTTGCAAACCTTAACATTTTTGTGGGAAATGCCTGTGTCCTTTTACATGGTTTCTGGTCGTGATCAGAAATGCAGCCTTATATTGCTCCCAGATTTTTTCCCCCCTCAGGCTGAAATAGACAGGTATAAATTGGATTGTGCTGTCCTTAATACTTTTTTGCTAGTGACCAGTTTTAAATGAGAAAACACGTGACAGGGCTGGATACAGACTAGAGGGCAGGTAGCAAAAATCCTGTTTCTTCCTGTTTTACTCATTCCTTCTACAACTTGAAACTAGCAGGTTTGTGCTTGTCTCTTCTAAAAGAAGATGGGACTGATGCTTACTTCCAAAGGTTGTTTAGAGGCCTAGATTTTATTTGAGATGTTCAGATGAAAGAAGCTAGAGAAAAGTAATGAAGTTTGCTCTACTTAAAAAAAAACTATTATTTTGGGGGCTGCTCAAAGAAGATTATACTTTGTGACCTCTGAAGTTTTTAATTTAAGAACCGGTTTTGTAATCACATTTTTCAGGCTTAATTTCAAGCATGTGACAATTAATGAAGTCAGTGAGACTGCATGCACACAGTCAAGAATGTTTTAAAGTGTTTGCAGTTTGGGGCCTGTGATATTTGCAAGTGAAATGCTTATATGGTTTGAGATTTTTACAAAATCAGTGGTGTTAAAATGTAGCACCTTTTTAACATTTGTCTTTATTCCAACTTAATACAGTAACACATCTGCATTAAATATATCCCTCTCATTTTATAAATAAGCATTGCCTGTCAGTAAAAGTATTGGTGTAACATTTTTAAAAAAAGAAAGTCATGCTTCTTACCATGTTGTATGTGACTTAAATGACTGTTTCATATTAAAACTAATCTTTCCTTATGTACTGCTTAAATATACCTGTTTTGGGATATCAGTTCAGTACTTTTTATACAATCTTGAATGTGTTCCACATTGGTGACATGTATTTTTGCAACAACTTTTTTGTTTTGATTTTAAATTAGAGCATGTCTGATGTAATACATGCATTAGTGCTGTGGTGTGTGACAAAGTTAATGTACGTAATTCAAATTGGAAAAGTTTCCAGACTTTGTCCAACATTAACCCTGTGGCCAGGGATTAAATTACTATGTAATACAAATTATTTCATACCATGATGTGTTTTAAGCTACTCTATGAAGTATGTGAAACATTATTGTTTATGGATTGGTAGCTGGTGAGGTGTCTTGCATAGAATGAGGTATGATAGATGGTAGCAGTTAATAATTAAAACTGAGTACCTTCCAGAACACACAGCACTGATATGCATTATCATCTTGTTGCCATTACTTAATATGAATTTCTTAATATTATCACTGATAAATGGGTGAACATTTGGTAATCAGCTCTTGTGTGTGAAAATTCTATTCTAACACTCTTTACTTATTTCACAAAACATATAATTTTTTGTTAGTTTAGAAGGCATATAATTTTTTTGTCTATTGGATGTGATTAGATATATGCAGGAGGATGTAGAACTGGATGTATTTTAAAGTTATTCTGCAGTTGCTAAGTTTTGGCAGAAGCTTTCTATATTAGAATAGACTCTTCCCTAAAATTGGAAACTAAGTGTACTTAGCGGAACTCTTTAAGGCAATATAAATATCCTACACTACATCTTGAGTTATACACATTCACTTCTTTATGTGGAAGTGATAACTTCTGCTTTATATAGAAGAAAAGAAAGGTCCCTTTAGTGGCCTAGTGCTGTGTGTCACCAGTTCTGGGGTAATTAGTTCTGAGTGGTGTTCAGGCCCTCAAAGGTGCTGCCTCTAGCATAAAGTTTTCAGTGTCACCCTTTGTCTCCTGGTTTAGAAATGGCTTATCCCAGCACCATGGGGAATAACTATTTCTGCATTGTTTACCATACATAATTTTCCTTTTCATGTTCAAAGAAACCTTCTCAAAGTAATTTTTTGATCCAACCCCACCTTTTTCCTTGGAGATTTGTGCACTGTATTTCAGGAATTGCTGTACTGGAGATGTTTTGGGATTGGAGTTATGAGAGTTGTCTCATCTTTTCCTCTACAGAATGGTTTAAATCTGAGCTTCCTTATAACTTAAGGAGGGCAAGCTCTTAATATATTATTTTTTCTTTTTGTTTTTCTTTCTTGATAGTTTCTTTTCTTTCTGAAATGTGAAATTATACAAAGTTGTTAGGGATTTTTATTCAAAACTTGGTCTTTCCTCCAAGCTTGTGTTTGTGGCCCTTTAGAGCAGGCACTGTGGTCTTTAGGGCCTTCTGAGTTGGAATTCTTTGTCCACCTTCTCCTTTTAGAGTTAAAAGTGAGTAGAAAAAGGCAAGTTACCAATCTACTGCCATCCAAACAATGCAAAATCTAAGCTGATTAAGATTGTTGACATTTAATTTTTTTTGTTAATAATGATGTGATATTTTTACCTTTTAGAAGAACATATATCAGAATCTGATTCAAGTGTTCTTGGAAAATGTATATGGTAGGCTTTGTCCAGCACTGTATGTAACTTTGTTGCTTTCTGTTGTCTAGTTTCAATTTCTTTTAAAATAAAGATAATTTTTGTGGGGAAGTTGCCTGTGGACTTTCTGAAGATGATGTAATGCCTAGATGGATGCTTCTCATATTCTGCCTGTGGGAAGGCATTTGGATTAGGTGTAATCCTGCAAGAAGCAGCATGAGGTCATATGGGTCAGAAAATACAGCTCCTGCCTCTCTTGGAGAGCTCCACTGCTCTGTAAAGGTGTTCATCTGCAGTGACTTAAATCAGATGGGAAAAGATCTTGTGCCTTCAGCCCCATTCTTTACTCACAGGATGGGAAGGAAGGCTCAAGCATCATTTGTCCAAATAGATTTTTTTAAATGACTTTCTGCACTTGGAAAGTGATTATGCAAAGAATCATTTATTCCAGTTTATAAAATTATTATTAAGCTCTTCCTGTTAGTTAAAATGCCAGAACTAACACATACTAACTCACTGCTTTACCAATAATTTTTAAAAGTAACTGATATAGGTCCCAAGCTACACATGCAAAACAGTTTGTTGGAATAAAGTGTCATAAAATGTTTCTGCTTTCTGTTAAAAATATGGAGGAATGAGAGAAATGAGAGAGAATTTAGAAAGGATGTGAGAAAAAAAGGTTAATAGTTAAAGGTAAGAAAATGTAAACTATCTAAAGGAATTTTTTTCTCCCATATATGAAAACTTCTGAAGCCATTAGAAGTGAAAAAAACCCAGAAAAGATATATGTATGTATAGGCAGCTGGAAGGTGCAGAATATTAATAATATTATTAAGGTTTGTCCGGAACATAAATCTGCATCCTTCATGGCACAGGAGATGGGAATTTAGGAATCAGCTTTTCAATGGAAAAATTTATCTTCTTTCACTGCAAACTTTTCACTGCAGACTTTTGACTGATAAAGTTAATGCCAGCAGAAGAACCATGCTGCCTGGGTGTCTCTTGTTTATTTTACAAGTGTGCCACAGTGAGAGCACAGCAGCTTGTCCAGGTAAGGCTGTGGAGTGGGTGGGACAGAGGTGGTGGTTCTGCACATACACATCAATTCAAAACCTTTAAGGTTGATCCAAGACCTTGCTGAATCCCTTTTGTGTTCTTTAGCTGCTAAATCTGCTACTTTGACATAAAACCATGTTAGTGATGTTTACTGTTTCTCCTACAAGCCTTGCTTTACAGATCTAGGTTTTAAGTAAATAGACATTTTGGTTGATGTATGGGAGCTCTTTTGTGTAATTTGAGAAGACTAAATACTGGTAACCATAACTGTGTCTTGTAAAGCATGTATGCATAATATAGTTCTTCTAGCAGGAATAAATAATAAGCTGCTTCATTTCAGTATATTCTCTGTGATTAAACTAAAAATGACACCTGGGTGACCAAGGCAGAAGACCTGCACTCAAAACCTCTGACTTTCTGGATGACTACAGTTGGAGTGGTAGGAGATTTTGAGTTACTACATTATAACTATTCTTGTCTCAGTCATATTTTCTGAAAAATCCCTTTGCCAGGATTTCTTCTCCTGGGAAGATGAGAAGCCTCAGAGAAAAAACAATATTATCTCATTTACTTCTCGCTGTTTTGCTGCTTTGGAATGTGGCTGGAGATTGTTTACCAACAGGCACATGTTTGATTGGTTTCATGTGAATTGTTTTTACTTAATGACCAATCACCATCAGCTGTGTTGGACTCTGAGGAGTCACTCATGAGGTTTTCCTCCTCATTCTTGTTAAGCCTTTTGTCTGTATCCTTTCTCTTTGTTTAGTAGAGTTTTAGTATAGCATTCTTTTAATATAAGTACATAAAATAATAAATCATCCTTCTGAGAACATGGACTCAGATTCCTCATCTCTCACCTCATCCTGGGGACCCCAGCAAACTCAACAGATTCTAGCTGCTGCTGCTATGTACTTTGAATGTTCTTGGAAAGAGGAATTTTATTCAATTATCAGATTCCAGTCCATGCAAGGATTCTTCCAGATGATATTGATGTGAGGGTGAGTGAGGGTGGAGAATAACCCAGAAGTCATATGAGTTATGATGGATTTCTTGCTCTAAAAAAGTTATAAATCTCTGCAATACCTACTTTTATATATAAACAGTACTTCTAAGTAACCTCTACTATTTTAATATTGCTGTGTATTACATGTAATAGAACATAAAGATTAAATCTTAACATAAAAATTAAATCTTCAGTGATACACATTAGAAATACTAGCTATTGTGAACCATGTTAAACTCCACTACTCTTGGTCTTATTTTAAAAGAAAGCCGGAAAACTAGACTTTTTGTTTCTGGATTTTTCCTAATATTTCTAGGTAATTGTATACTTTTGAGGAACTTAATCATACCTGAATTTTTATCCAGCTGTGTTTGGCTCATCTTCAGGCTGTATTCTCCAGAAGCAGTTGTTTTCAATATACTAGACTTTATTTTGGCAGATACAGTGTTACAGTTTGTTTGAGAAATGTGGAGTGGTAATGTGCAAATTACCTCCTGAGTTTTTGGCAGAGACAGTGCAGCAGACAATATTGCTCAGCAATAGCGTGGGGCTGCCTGTATGACCCAGTTATTTTTAGGGGACATGTGGAAGTTTCAGTGTCAGCATTGCCAGAGTAGGTCAGGGAAGGTGATCCTGCCCTCTGCTGAGCCGTGGGGAGGCCACTCTTGAAATGTTGTGGGCAGTTCTTGGCTCCTCACTACTGGAGACATGGAGATCCTGGAGCAGGTCCAGCACAGAGCTACCGAGTTCTTTCGAGGGTCTGGAGAATCTCTCTTACAAGGACGGGCTGAGGGAGCTGGGCCCGGGTAGCCTCCAGGAGAGGTGGTTGGGAGGGGGCCTCAGCAATGGGTATAAATGTCTGAAGGGAGGTGCCAGGGCAGGGAGCCAGGCTCTTCTCAGCGGTTCTGAGCAATTCAACAAGAGGCAACAGGCAGAAAATGATGCTCAGGAAGTTCTGCCAGAGCTGAGGGAGAACTCTGTGGGTACAGGCTGCTCAGAGAGCTGTGGAGTCTTCCTCGCTGGAGATATTTCAGAACTATCTGGACACAATCCTGTGCTATGTGCTCTGGGGTGACCCTACTTGAGCAGGGAGGCTGGACCAGATGGTTTTTTGATTAAAACTAACGTTTGATAGTTTTTGTCAGCAGTTTGTCTCTTTCTAGAAATGTTCGTGGATGACACGAGCTGCGTTCCTCCCTGCACTGCCGAGCTGCGAGCGCCGGTACCGCAGCCGCGCCCGCGGCCCTCAGGCCCCCAGGGACTACAGCTCCCGGCGTGCGCCGCGGGGCTGGGGCCGGGAGCGGCCCGGAGCTGCTCCGGCCGCGGCGATGCCGGTGTGGCTGCGGGAGCGCAGCTGGCGCCAGAGCCTCACCGCCGTGTACCTCTCGCTGCCCTTGCGCGGCGCCCGGGCCACCGCCGCCAACATCTTCTGCAGCGAGCAGTACCTGAAGGTGGGAGCCGCTCGCCTCACGGGCCTCCTGCCGCGCCCGGCCGCGGGGCGACTCCGGAGCCCTGCTCGGCGTGCCGTGCACCATGGCAACCCTTCAAATTCAGAACCCTTTATCTCTTATCATCTCCCTCTGTCTGCTGCGGGCTGTTAAACACCCGTCCTGCGGCAGATCATGGCTTCAGCACTGCTCATTCCCTACTAATGCTCTTCCCACTCAACAGGTGCCACTGCCTTTACTCTCTCTCATTCATGGACTGAATTTATACATTTGCTTATACTGTGGATAATCCTAAATTTGAAATCCATGGCTTCTGTTGCAGTGCTGAAGAACAGATTTTTAAATCTTTACCTTGTGACGACCCACCCTTAATGGGAAGGAAGCACCTTCTCTGGACTTCTACAAACCTCCACAGTGAATACAAAGCAAATTAGTCAATTCTGTCTGTTTCTTGAGGTTTACTGTATGCTTGTGCTCTGCTTTGAATATGTGAGAGTTAATTTAAAATAGTAAATATTAGCACAAATTCTTTTTGTAGGTAAGCATCCCTCCCTTTTTGTTTGAAGCCGTTTTATATGCTCCTATTGATGACACAAACAGCACAGCAAAGATTGGAAATGGAAACATTTTCTTCACTTTGTATAAAAAAGAACCGGCCATGTGGGATTCCCTAACTCTAGCAAATGGTAAGTTTTCTACTCAGAAAACTAGATTCTGTGTATGGAAACCATACTGAGAAACTTCTGCTAGTAGATATCTGCTCAGTTCAGCCTTGTTCATTATTAAAAATGAAAGTATGTGAGAACAAAGAATATCTACTAGTTAGAATATCTTCTAGTTCTAACGTGTATGAAATAGTACAATATTTCTTGTAAAATTTACATTTTGTGTTTAGGCAAATCTTAATTTTTCTGTTTTAGAGATGGGCTTGTTAGACACTAGTTTGTCAAATTGTAATCATGTTGTATTTTGCCAAAGTAGCAGAAGAAATCATGTTTTCATTAACATGTTATATACTTAATAGAACATCAGGCCTCAATGACTAAGATAGTTTATTTTTTTAAGCTGACAAGGAGAAACTACAACATCTGAGAGAGAATGCTGTTCTAAAAGCCCAAGAAAAGGCAAAAGAAGAGACAGAAGCAAAAAAAATTACAAAACAGGAAAACAAAAAATATGCTTTGGAGGCCACAATGAAGGTAGGTTTGGATGAAGCTCTGCAAGACATTCATGTAAACAGCTACCAACTAATCTGGCAGATGCTTTGTTAAATGTATGTTAAAAAATATGAAAAGTTCCAATTTTTGTTGTAGTGGTGGTGAACCTTATTATTATTTCTTTGCATTTAAACCTATTTATTACCAAATATAAAAATGTTACTGACAAAGTGCTTACAAGTTGCCACGTTCTGTGAGTAATACTAGTGAAAGTTTTTGGTGACAAGTTCAGATTTATGTCTGTTCAAAGGAGACTACAGTCATATGGCAAAACTGTAGTCTTTTGTGGCCTTTGCAGGTGTTTAGTCCTTTAGCACTGTGAAAAAATACTGATTTCAAAAATTCTCACTTATTCTTTGTTTATTTTATATCAGACTTGCTTTTTTTTTTGTCTTTTGTGTGTTTGTGTCTTTGTTATTCTGCTTTTTATGTGTATTTTAAGATATGTTCTTACCATTTTTATGTATATTAAAAAGTCTGGTCCCTTCACTTGTGTTCCAAGGATTTTTTTTTTTTTGAGCATGCAATAAAATTTATGAAATTTTAAGATTACATATGCAATATTGACCAAATAGAACTACAGTTAGTGATTTTTTTAGTAGCAACATTGTACCTCTTCTAAATATGTAATAATCTCAAAGAGAAGAGGAGAAATAAGAAAGAGTATATTTGGATAATCACATATATTTTTCATTTCTGTATTTTCCAGAGATCTACATTGGAACATGGCTAGGATTTTCACTGTTTAAAACTTATTTCTGAATGTTTCTGGATTGCACCTTAGGGTTGTTAGTGAAATACTTTAAAGATTAGATCTTTAAAGCTGATCAGAAATCTTTACTCTCAGGCATTTTCAAGCATCTTAATTAACTCTGCTAGTATGGTCACATTATTGGTTACTCTATGTTGGGATATGGAACTGGGAAAATAATGGTAACTTTAACCTAGTCAGGTCAGTATTATCAGATGTTATGTATCTCATAGGGTTTTTTTTGTTCAAATAGCTAGAGGAAGCAGAAAGAAAAAGAATTGAAGATCTAAAAGAAAAGGAGCGGCAGAAGGTCACTAAAGAGTTGGAGTTATGGAAAAAACAACAAAAAGATGGTGATAAATACAAAAGCATACAAGCAAAAGAGGAATTACATCAAGAAAAAGAGCCATTAAAAGAGAGAAAAAATGAAAAAATGAACAAAACTCGGATTCCTAATGAAGGAAGTACTAAGACAAGACTCAAATCCACAAGAGGTTGTATAATTGAACTGTCCTTTGTAATTCTTTAAAGTGTGGGTATAACTTTATTCCCAGATGTTTCTAATTTATCACTTTGTCTCCACCATACTGAACCAGTTCTTTTAGCTCACAGTTATTTTAAAATTATTTTCAGGCAATTTATTGAGCTAAATCACATGAGTTCTTAGCTCTTGTTGAAGTCTTTGGAAATACAAGGGTGGGTTTTGTTCTTAGCTTTAGAAAAGTAAATCAGAAAGCCTTTCTGGCAATGTAATGCAGACTTCTTGGTGGTGGGGTTTCTGTTACCCAAAGTTATCCAACTGTTGGATTTCATGGAATATTCAGTCTCTGTTTGTGCTCTCTGTCCTGTGTCTTGGATCCATGGAGAGCCAATTCAGGGAACTAAACCAGCAGAAGACATTTAATTGTTTGTTTGATTTGATGGGTTAGCTTTAGCTCTTGTTTTTGCCCTGTCACAGCATCATACAAACAACAGAGAGAGGTGTAAGAGGAGTTTAAGTTCATTTGTGACAATGCTGTATAATTCCATTTATTTACTTGCTACATTAGGAAGAAAAATTGTTTGAACCTTCCCTTCAGAAGAAGAAGTCTAAGCTTTTCTCAAGCAATTAGAAGTTTAATTCTAGGGTGCCACATTTCTAAGGCAGGTGTACTTTGGACATTAGTAAAAAACAGAAGAATATCTTGCTTAAGTTTTCATTTCCAGTGCTCTAACTCTTTCCATAGGTCATGGCTCCTGTAGTATATTTTCACAGGATTTAAAGGAAGAACAGTTACCAGCTCCCCGAGCTGCTGCTACAATTAAAGTCAACTTTACACCACGAGTTTTTCCCACAGCTCTGCGAGAATCTCGTGTTGCAGAGGAGGAGGAGGTAAGGTGGGGAATTAATTATTGTGTATTCAGTCAATACAAAAATAGTGTCTGTGCTAAGGAATGTTACCTGTGCAATATCCTCATCTTCCAAGGAAGGCAGTCTTATTTAAATTAAGAGATAAAAAACCAATTTTATACAAAAATTCTTTTCACCATGTCATGCAGATTAATAAATAACATGTTCCTTGTTTGGGAGGGGGAGAAAAGGCAGTGATATTAATTTAATTCCTTGAAGTACAAAATTTGAAGTGTCCTAACTCTTATATTTAAGATTCTTTCAGTTCTGTCTTAAAAGAAGCTCACAGCTCTTTTGAGCTCAATTCAATGAACACCAAGTGATTTTGGAAGATCAAAACAGACAAGTAAACAAAAATGTATTAGAGATGTGGTAATCTGACTTCTCATGGTGGTAAAATACTTGGGGAAACTTTGAAGTTTTTCATATTGGACACTATCAAATATTTTCCTGTGTCTGAAATATGTGGTCAATAGAATTCTTTTGATAAGTATGAGTGAAGAGATGAAAATAAAATCATTTTCTAGATTTGAATTTTTGTTTCAGAAATAATACTAGCACATTTTATATTTACAGTGGCTACATAAACAAGCAGAAGCTCGAAGAATAATAAATTCTGATTTATCTGAGCTGGAAGATTTAAAAGAAGAGGAGAAGAATCCAGATTGGTTAAAGGACAAAGGGAAGTAAGTTACATTCCACTTGAAGATGCATTAAAAATGAATTAGTTTTATGGTGTTTGTCTACTGTTCAGTTTTGGCATATTCTATTTATTCTAGACAGAGTTGGTGAATGTCTAGAGTAGTCATGGTAGTCGTACTAGAGATTTTATTGACAGCTTAAGGGGTTAGAATCTGATAGGATTCTAGGGATAGAATCTGATTGCATCTGAATGAGATGCAATTGTTGAAGCTCATGATGAACAAAATCATTGTAAACATATTATGTATTTTCTTCTTTGAAGAAAATTGAGGCAGTGCATTATTATATGGAAGTGGATTTAATTTCATTTGTACTTTTTAAATGAGACATTAAACATCTGTGTAAAATAAATTTTAGGGACTTTATACAAATATTGGTTTATTTATATAGCTGTGTTATAGAGAAAGCTTTGATTAGGAAATCATAATCAGATATATAAAGCTTTAAAAATGAGTCCTGTGTCTACATAAATGTGTCCACTCTTACAATCCTTCATTGCTTGTAAGCAGTGCCTATTTTTGTTGTGTATCTCTAAGCTATATTGTCAGCAGCAAGGTGCACTGAACTTCAGCTATGTTGTATTCAGAAAAGGCTATAAAGGGGCATTTCAAAGGAGAAGATGCTAAAATCTCAAATCTTTGAAAATGAGTTAACAATAAGTAGGTGTTTATTTTGTATTTATCCCCTTCTTTAAATTGCATGTTTCACTTTTTTAACACTTAGCAAAATGTTTGCAATGGGAGACTACCTTGGGGCTGTCAACGCCTATAACCTTGCAGTGAGGCTGAACAATAAACTCCCCCTGCTGTACCTGAACCGTGCTGCTTGCCACCTGAAACTGAGAAATTTGCACAAAGCTATCGAAGATTCCTCCAAGGTATAAAATCCAGGAGCTCAGGCTGAACAAAACAAAAAATCTTTTGTTTTGTTACTGTGATGGTTCTGTTTTAAGCAGATCTGTAAATAAATATTAGTGCAATTCAAAGTTTTAAAATTCAAAATTGATATAATGAAGCCATGGTGAAATATTAAAATTTGATAGCGATGAATGAACTTTCAGAAATTTAAAACAAAACAACAATAAAATAAACCCTAAAACCAGGCTTCCACACATTTGTGACAAATGACCATATATTGGCCAATATGTTTCTTTACAGATAAAATATTGTAGCAATATGTACACTTGAAAAAGCCCACGATTTGGAGCAGAGAAAAACAAAATCAAGTATACTCATACATTTTCTATTATGTTGTGGTGTGCTTCATTTGGTTGGAAGGAAAAAAAAAGTGGTAGTGATGAGCAGGATACCTTAAAAAACTTCCAACAAACCAAACATTTTTAAAGGAGGGCTGTATTGTCCTGATGTGTTAGCAGCTGTTATTTGTGCCACAAGAGGAATGATCTCAAATGACACCTGAATAATGTGGGAAAAATTTTCCAAGAATTATTACTTTTTGAACTAATAAGTACTTGAGTCTTGAAACTTGGGGGTTTTTGGTCTTACTTTTTCTAGTAACTACTACTAAAACACATGTGCTTTTTTAATGCTATGTTTTTCTTTTTCTTTTGATAGCATGATAGGTTATATGATGTATGAAATCAGAACACATTATTTGGCTTCAATAAACATTTAACATGGCATTTGTCAGTTTTTAGCCATGGCAATGTAACTGTAGTTGGATACAGATCTTAATGACTACAGTCACAAGCCATTTATAGTTAAAATTGTATAGGTATTTACTATTTCAGTTTGAATAGTTATTATGTTAATGTATAATAATAGTAATTAGGAGAAAGAAGTGTTTGAAAGTTAGAAAAAAAACCCAAATTATGGAAAACCTACTTAAAAATACTGTGGGTATTGTCATTTGTGAAGGCTCTGGAACTGTTGACACCACCTGTTCCTGATAATGCGAACGCTCGAGTGAAAGCCCATGTGAGACGTGGAACAGCATTTTGTCAGCTGGAATTGTACACTGAAGGTGAGGCCTCAGTTTTATGGAAACATGCACAGGAATTTATAGGGACATGCAAGTCATGCATGCATTCCTAATTAAGGAGTTTTTCCACTGAAGATATTAAAGTAACCTGAAATATTTCTAAAGTACTTGTGAAGTGCTTAGTAACATCTTTGTAAAATGAGGTAGGAAGCCCATATTAATGAGTAAAATGCTACATCAAGTACATGTGATTTGTGTGAAAATAACTGAATTTACAGTGTCCCTATTCAGTTCCTCAAGAGTATCACATCAGTTTTGTAAAGCAAATTTACAAGTGAAAGCTGATAATAGAAATTGAAAATATTCAAAATGAAGGTGTTGAAGCTTTGGCCATTGTTTACCTTTTTCTACTTAGGCATCACTTGGTTATTCCCTTGCAGCTTCATTTGCACTTTGAAACCTTATAAAAAAGAATAATGTAGGCAAGATTTTACTTCCTGTACTCAGGATTTGTTTTTTTCCCCACAAGCTCTAGTTTCCACACTTCATGTCTTTTTTGTTCATATTTTCACACAGGATCATTTCCTCTCTTCTGCAGAGCACTTTTGAACAGTCCCTTCATGTACACACACACATATATAGGTGTATATGTACATGAATGAAGAGGGTCTATTTTCATGTTTCAAAACCTGAAAATATTTATGTGGTAGAGTGTTTCCACTACAATTATTTTGTAAAATAAGATAAACAAAATATAAGTTTATTTACTGATGGAAGCTAAACTAATGTCATTCTGATGCCATCTTACTGAAGTACAAACCTCAGGATCAATGCTTTATGCATATGACTGGGGAGTAGTTATTTCCAGTTAGTTGCTAAAGAGGATGCTCTTGCATTATTGATTGATATTCTTATTAATGTGTCTATATTAGGCCTCCAGGATTATGAAGCAGCTCTCAAGATTGATCCTAAAAATAAAATTATAGAAAAAGATGCTGAGAAAATTCGACAACTAATTCAAGGAACAATGCAAAGTTCTTAATTAAAAAAGTATAAAAAAGAAACTTTGATGCCTTTGAGGACATCAGAAGGAATCTTATTTCTCTTCAGTGCGTTACCTAGACATTTTTCTGCTTCACTTGGAACACTTACAAAATTGGTAAAAGATAGGATATATTATTGGTAATATAGTATATTAAACATTATTAGATACATTTTATATAATTTTGATATGAAGTTGTTGTATTTTTGCTTTTTATTAGCATTCTGTATTACTCTGACAATTTGAAACCCTGGACTTGAAGCGGTTCCTTTTTGTTAAGTGCTCTTTCCAAACTGGGGCCATTTCAACTACACTTCTTTCAGTAGCAGTTTTAGCAGACTTCTGAATTTTCTGCATTAGTCTCTTTCCTGAATACCCTTTATGACTGATTTCTGTCTTTATAATAAAGTGTTTATCATGCAGATATATATTATTGTGTGCAAATTTTACAGTTTTGTATCAGGGAGAAGGTGGCAGGCATTGTTTCCAGCCGTTTTACTTAGAGCCTTGAGAGGAGTGCTGAGGTGAGTCAGAAATGTCTGGTACAGAAAATTGCTGCATTGCACTGCAAGGGGCTGAAAACACTTTTTATACCAGCTGGAAGGAGGGCAGTACAGCAGTTTGAGTGCCTCTATTGACTGTAATGCTATACTTACAGATATTGCTGTTTGAGCTATACTTACAGATATTGCTGTTTTCTTTTTGTAATTACTGAGGGGAAGTGAGGGCTAAGGAGAAGAGACAGGAGAACAACAGGAGAAAGATCATCTTAGTCAGCCCTTCAGCTAACAGGGCAAAGCATTTGAAATTTGTCAACTGTTTTTGGTCAGAGCAAACATTGCTCAAGATGTGTATTGAAATACATGCATGGTGGAGAGTGAGGAACTTAACATTTTGACCTTATTTAGTAAACTGTGGACAGTGGTAATTTGACTCGTAATGACTATGGAAGAGAGTAAAATTTGAGATTGATGTAAATTTCTGCATTAGTGATAATCTTGACCATAGAAAATATCTTAATATGTGTAGCAGAAATAGTATGGATAATAAAAATATGAATGAGAGTAAGAATAGAGGGAGACTGTGGGTAATATGATTTACTTCTGACCTTTTTTAATAGATACAGAAATATGAAAAATAGAGCCCTAGAGAAATTTCCAAGTGACTATGCTTCCTCACTCATGTTCACATGCAAGTACTTTTATTTTTATGTGTATTTTATGTTTATTTTTATTTTTATTTTTTCCCCTGTAGGGACTGAGTTATCACATGACAAATACTTTTTGGTCTGTTTATGGAAAGTGCTGTAGTGCTGTGTTGATGAGCCTGCCATAAATCTTCTCTCAGTGAGGTACCTCCCTTAGTGCTGCTGAGCAAGCCAGTTACAACCTGCTGCTCTTGAGGGGCAGTGAAAGCTTTTTTCTGTCTCTCAGTCATGTAAGAAATGAAGCTGACACTGAAGTTGCTGTCTTAGATAAAACTCGAGTAAGACATTGCCTTTATTAATGAGACCTGTTGTTGTCAATCTCCCATTTATTTTTTGTTCCAGTATCAGAGCAGTGTTGGGGTCTAAACCTCTGGGATTTTGGATGATCTGCTCTGTTTGTACAGTGCCTGTTGGTGAGATGTGCTCTAGGAAGGTGGATGGGGAGTTAAGAGCTGCCTTATCCCAAGTCTGAGTGGCTCTTGGGACAGTTTCTCCTGAAGTAGCAGGGCCTGTGCTTTGAGACTTTCCAAATTAGTTAATTCCCATTTATCAGTTATTCCACCTGAGGCTAGAAGAATCACAGATTTATTGTCCATATACAGTGCCTTTGGGTTTTGGTGGTTTTTTTTGTTGTTGTTTTCTCGTTTGTTTTTTTTCTTCGGGGGTAGGGGGGCGGCATGTTCTGGGGTGTTCGTTTGGTTGGTTTTGGGGGGCGGGGGGTGTGGGTGCCGGTTGTCTGTTTATCCTTTCCCTTAGTACAGGCGTTCCTGGCATGTACCGGAGCGCGTCTCCTCAGAGCTGCCTGTCCCTGAGCCCGGCTCTCCCGTGCTCACCCCGGCACAACGCTCCCCGCGCTGAAGGGGCCTCCAGCAGCCCCCGCCCGGTACAAACGGCGCCGGGGCCGCGGGGCCCGCGCTCGGCGGCGCGGCGTTGCCATGGCGGTGCCCGGGGCGGGCCGCGGGGCGGGCCGGGCGCTGCGGTGCCGCTCTGGACGCTGCGGTGCCCGGGCCGCTCTGGGCGCTGCGGCCGCCGGGCCGCGGCGGGGCGCGGACTACGCTCGCCAGGGTGCTGCGGGCGCCGCCCCGCGCGCAGGCGCCGGCCCGGGCGGGCCGGGTTGTTTGTGACGGCGTCACCGGCGGCTGCGGCCGCGGCCCCTCGTCCGTGCCGGGCCCCGCGAGGGCCGCGCTCAGGTAGGCGGCGGGACCGGCCCGCGGGGGCGGCCGCCCTGCCCCGGCCCGGCCGCGGGGAGCTCCGGGGGCGCGGCGGCTGCCGCGGGGAGGGGCCGCCCGGAGCGGGGCAGAACCCGGGGCGCCGGGGCCGGGGCCGGGCGGCCGTTCCTGGAGCGGGCAGCGGGTGAGCGGGGCCGCGCGGGACCGCGGCGCCGCTCGGGGGGCGAGCGGGCTCCGGGCAGCGGTCACCGCCGTGCCGGCCCCGGACGCTGGCGATTGCCAAGTTCCTTCTCTGTCAGCGTCTGCCGCTGCCTCGGCGGCTGATGCAAGGTGCTCTGTTTCATAAACACTGCGCTGGCGCTTTAACTGCGCTGGCGCCGAGCCACGCTCCGCTTCAGGTGCGCTCCAGGAACACCTGCGCCGTACAGGGGGTAGGGACTGAGCAGGGAATGCCCAGCCTTGCGGGAGTCTGGCTTTCCTTCATAACAAGGAAATATTCTATATTCAGAATGGGTTGCTAAATATATTCTAAGCGAAGAATGTTACTTAGGGGAAGAAATTACCACTTAGTAGAAATAATAAACTTCCACGAGAAGTTTAATAGCACTGATGTCACAGACATCCTTTTCACTAAAATCCTTTCTTTAGGATTTTTTCCTTCTGAGAAGCTGTGGCCTCAGAAACAAGTGTGAACAATAGGTTATCTGCTGCTGTGGAATGCAACAGGTCCGTCTGGGTTGGCCCAGCTTGGATGTTTAGAAATAATGGCCAGTCCAGAACGGAGCTCTCTCGGACACAGTCCGAGAGAGTGGCGTTTGTTATTCATTCTTTACTTTTCTATTCTTAGCTTAGTAAGCTTCTGAAAAGCTCTCCTGCTTTTTCTTTGTAGTATAGTTATAATGTAGTATATATATATCATAAAATAATAAATCAAGCCTTCTGATCATGGAGTCAAGGATCTTGTCTCTTCCTTCACCCAAAAACCCTTGTGACCACTGTCACACGCTGAACCTCTTTTTATTTCTGTTGTGCAACAAAGAATCAACTGTAGAAGAGAACGGAGAGTTTTTACTTGGAATGACAACACAGCAAACTCTGTAGAACACATTCATATTCCTCTTGGTGCCCATTACTCATCTTTGTCAATACTTATTGAAGGTTATTTTTTTAGTCTAGGAAATCTTTTTTTAATATGATTGACCTTAAGGGTTTATTTAGACTGGAGTGGTCCTTCTGTTTAAGACTGGTATTTATTTTACTTCACAGTAGATAAATAGGATGTGGTATCTCAGATTTATTTTTATATACATATTTGGGATAACTTGGTATTGTGTTATCAACAATACATATGGTTGTAAGCTTTTCCACCTTGTGCTTCTGGTTTACATTTCACTAAGGATAGGAAAATAGTTAATACTTCTGAGTTCCTGCTCCCCTTCCCAAAATGCATACAAATTGCACTCTGAGCATAATGGATATTTAATTTGTCCACACAGAAATTAAGAAGGTGATGCCAGAAGTGGCAATGAAGATACACAGTGAGCATACAAAACCAATGCACCACGGGATTGGTTTTGGTTGGGTTTTTCCCCAGTCTTTCCTTCTGGCTTGGCCTGGCGTACAGGAGACCTGTACCACCCTAGTGTATCCTCCAGTTATCCCTGCTGTTACTGGACTAGAGCCCATTCGTGTCATCTTGATTCATTAGGAAGTTTGAAGGCTTTATGTCTTTTTAATTCCTGCTCAAAGCTATCTTTTTTAAAAAGTTGCTTTCAGGAAGACAGTGGCAGCATTTCCAGCCCCTTTAGGCTGGCTGGAGAAACATATTGGTTCTTAGTTGGTCTTTGTCATTTGCTGGAGAAGCAAACTGGAGAAGAATTTGTGAGTGGGTTCAAATTAGTCTTCTGTTTTTCAGTGTACTTAAGGGATTGAATTTGACCTTGGATTGAGTTATGATTATGTGCATTTTATTAATCTGTTACAGAAATAAGCTGTTTAGCTGATGATTGAAGTTTAGGAACACTGTACCAAGGTAATTTTTTTATTAAAGCTTATAGGTCTTTTTGATCTTTTAGATCTGAGTAATAAAGTGTTTTAAATTTGGTAACTGTTTTACATGTGTATGTTTGCTGAATATATCTGTAGGAATGCATTTAGCCTAGAGATGCTCTTCAGTCTGATGCCGAGCTATCTATCTATTGTAACTTGGCTAAATTTAGCAGTTCTAAGCATAAACCTTAGTGTTCTTCTGATTATTCTTTTAAAAAATCCATTATTTTTCTTAATATTAAAATATTTAATATTTAAAATTATTAATTGAAATACTAATATAAAATATTTTCTGTTTTGGTGGTTTGTCACCTGTATGCAGGTAAATGTGCACTTTTGGTGTAGTATTCTGGTTGAATATAAATAAATAACTTCTAACTCAAGGCCATTTATCAAGACAAGCAAGCAATAGGAAATGATGATTGTTTGTCTGCTTGTTTCTCTGTTTGTTTATTTAATGTGTTTTGATGATGTTGGTACCCAGGGAGGTCTTGAACTTTTGTGTGGGATGGGAAGACAGGTGTTTATGTGGAGCCCAAAGCCACGGTTGTATGTTCAGAGCAGAAGATGCCTTTGTGCTTCTGCAGTTACCTGTCATTGTGTTTTTGGCAGGACAGGGAGAGCAGGATGGTGTCTCTGTTGTGTTCACCAGGCCCAGGGTGAAATGCTGAGTTAGCTGGAGGAAGAGAGATGTTGCAATGTCCAGCACAGAGTCTGCTGTGACAATTTGGGATTTCAAAATCTGTAGATGCACTGGTATCAAACTGTACTGGTGCCCTGAGGTTGTCTTTTAAGAATTCAGATTTTGCAAGGCAGCCAGTGATATTTCTGCCAGGTGACGAGTACTGGTGCTGGGAGTTCCCTTCCTGTGAAAGGAATGCTGCTGCTCCTGGATGCCCAGTCAAATTTAGAGTAATTAATGACAGCAAGCAGATGTCGTTGTCACATGTCAGCTCTGAACTTCATCTTAGCCATTTGGGCATTTGTTATTTTGATGATTGAAGAAGTATAATTTAAAAATAAATCACAATTAAAAAAAAATTGATCCTTTTATGCAGTGTGATTTAAAAAAACCCAAACAACTCAAACCAAAATAGATTTCTTCCCACCCCCTCCCAACCTGACATACCCTGGTTGAGATTCCAGGAAAAGCACTAATGGAGGAACAAAAATATCTACAGGAAAATGACAACCATATTTAAAGTAGGGCTTTATAAAAACCCAGAAATTCAGTTTCTCTCTAAGTTTCATACCTAAGTTGATTGTTAGTGAATATTTGTGCTTAAACTGTTGTTGTGATTGTCAACATTGCCTTTTTTTTAACAGAGGAACTGTAAATATATTAGTAGGAGTTGATGAGAAAATAGTTTTATCTTAGAAAAACATGCAGTAACTACCATAATGCAGAGATATGAGACACATGTTTACTGTGCTTTGAGAGAAACCTAAATGGAATTGGGGGTTTTATATTTTGTTGCGCCAATTTCTAGCCACACTGGTGTACTTAGATGTTCTCATTCAAAGTTTTATATATAATTTCTGTGTTAAGAAACCAGGAGTGAAGACAGGACTGATAATAAAGTAGAGAGCAAATAAATTTAAACACATAGATGCTTTCCTCTGTGTTCTTACTGGAATTAACTCAGAGTGGGAAATAAAGCAGGTGTCTGAAATTCTGTGATAAAAGCTTTATTGAACCATGACTTCATTGGCTGTTTTATTATGTTGATTCATAATATAACTGCTTTTGGAATATTTTTCCCACCAAGATGAATCCATAGTAAATTTTATATGACAATTCAATATATTTTTTTCAAGGAACAAAAATTGTTTTAAACTTCTTTATAAAGCCTTTTTGCTAGGTCAGGACTTGAAAAAGTGATTGAATATGATGTTAATGAATACTCTGTATTCCTGGTAAATTCCTGTTAAAAAGGAGAAAAGATATACAGGCAGCTGCAGTTCTCTTCTGAAAGTGGCTACCAGTCATCTGGTAATATTATTAAAAAAAAAAATTATACTTTGAGTTATTTTCGTTTTGTTTTTGTAGTTGCCGTGTGCTCTCAATTTTCCTCAGAATCAGTGTGAAGGAGTGAAAGAAACAGGAAACATTGATTTTGCCCAGTAGTTGAAGAAAATTAGTTCCAAAAGATCCTAATCTGTTTCTTCTCAAAAAAACCCTCATGCTGTTTTTCTTGAATAAACTGTAGTTTCTGTGCATGTAACAAAGCAGAAATTATTTCATGTCTTAAAACTTGTGTCTATAGCATCATTGTTTTACTTTAATGATTAATTTATTGACTAGCTTTGTGTGTGTGTTTCTAGTCTAAGAGCTTTTTGGCTGGCTGAAATAAGTATGTGCCTAGCAAAGCTATATTTACTCCAAGTATAAAGATAGTAGGAAATAAGTAGAAAAGAATATATTTTCTTTCTCAACTTTTTTTCTGTTTTTTTTTTCCTCAATTCCAGAATAACAGTTTGTGTGTTGATATATTCTTCTGTAACATCATGATTTCCATTCTTCTGTTTATTTATTTTTCAATAGAGCAGTGAAATTGTGTGTCTTGCATATTGAAAGAGTCTACTTTTACCTGCAGTGTGCTTTGAAAATGTCTGAAAATTCCAGTGACAGTGATTCGTCTTGCGGCTGGACTGTCATCAATCACGAGGTACCCAGTTTCACATTGGTACAGTTCTGTCATCTATAAGCAGCAAAATACTATTTCAGCTTAATAATTCTTGTTTTGTGTGGATCTTGCATACCAACAGAGAATAGAGAAGAGCAATTTAGAAGTAAATTATGAAACTACTATTTTAAAAAGTGTATACTTTTACTATAGTTGATACAGATTTTGATATTTACAAGAATTTTGTTTTCTGCAAAGGTTTTACTTTGAAGAGCTGATAGAATTTTAGTGGCATGCATTCTTCTGTTCCACCCTGCCTGAAAACATTAGCATTCTATGTAACTTGTCTGTTGTTGCTAATATATTTCTTCTCCTCCTGATAAATCTGTACCCTCACCAAAACAAAGAAATTTGGGAATACTGGGCAGGAAAAATATCTTGTGCAGAGGGAATGATTCCATGATTTCCCCAAGTTTTTCTGCCACTAAGGTATCTGATCCTAATTTCAGCAGTGGCTGTACAGGTGCAGCCCTCTGTCCTTACATAGTCTTCCTTACAGAAAATTAGGATAGGGACAAGTGTATATTCCAGCACTATCATGGGACACGTGTCTGGATCTGCTGTTGGGTTCAGAGTTTGCATTGTGTGGATGAAATCAGTGCTGTCAGTGGAGAGCAGGAGTCTTATGGCAAGGTCAGCCCTTAGGTTTGATCAAATGACTGCCCTGACGGTGCTGGTTGACACAGAGCCTTCAACACCTGCTCAGGTACAGCAGACACATGAGTGTAGATAAGAAGAATGTTTTATCTTCCCTTCCCACAGTGGAAGGGTTGCTCAGAACCTCTGAGAAGCCTTTCCTGGCAGTGTGGGTATCCAATATCCTTTCCTCATTTAGTCCTGAGGATTTCTGTATCTCTGCAGGTCTTGGCTGATGTGTGAGTGTAGGATGGGTGGGTTGGTTTGCTTGTTTAGTTTAGTTCTTATGTATTTAGCATTGTCTTGTAAACTGAGGAGGCCATTGAGCCAGAATCCTCGGGACAGATGGATTGACAGTTTTCCTGGAATGACACTTAGTATTGCCTGCATCTACTTGTTGCCTGCCCCAGAAAAGAATTCAAGGACCAATGCTTGGGCTGTTTCATTCAGAGGAGGAAAGTAGGAAAAAATGACTGAAAATCATGCATAGTGTTCATCTTTTCTTCATTGCACACTCCCCTGTTTTGCAGATTATAATGAAAATGGGAAATTTGGAACCAAGCTATTACAAACCTGTGATTGCACTCATGTTTTGACAGTTTGTGTCACAAGTGATACAGTTTGAAGTTTATAAATATTGGGCCATGCTTTCATTTCTGTTGGCAGAAAAGTGGTATTTAAGAGATGGCTGAAACTTCTTTTCCTTGTTTTTGGCTGGATGACAGGTTGGGAATCTTGTCACCAAAAGAAACAGAAAACTCATGCACTCCATTCCTCAAGGCCAAGTGGGCTACAGGAGTGTAACAGGCTGCTGGACTCACAGAGTTCAGATAAAAGTAAAAGGATTTAGAGGTTGAGTTCAGCGGTTGAGTTATTCAGCTGTGAAGTGCAGACTTTATTTTCATTCTTGGGATGGTTATTTTACACTGTAACTGCAAATGAATTATACTGTCTAAATAAGTTAACATAACACAAGATTGTAGGATGGCTGGGATTTGTCTAGTCAAAGCAGAAAAGATTTCTGTGACATGGAGATTTTGTGTTCCCAGTCATTCATCCCTGATTCAGCGAAATAAAAATGGGGCAGCACTGGTGTTTAGGAGCTGCCATTATTACCATTCTTCTGGTAGGACAGCTTTGAATCTGAGCATAAAGAAAGTAGAAATGGATGAGATGGCCAGGTACCCTGCACACAGCTACTACCCATGGAGGGGGGATGTGGACTTCTGTACACTGCAGTGAATTGATCTGGATTTTTAGGACAGGGGTAGAACTGTGAGTTAGACAAATTTGGAGCACTGAAGTATGATTTTCTCACATGCTGTTGTGACCTGTATTGATGATGACACGGTGGAATCTGTTTGTGGACACCTTTTGCAGTGAGTCAGGGGCAGGAAATGGCTGTTGGCCAGGCTTTGGCTGTAGGGAGCTGGCAGCTGTGGGTGCTGCACTGGGTGTGGGCTTTGGACAGAGTCAGAGTGCTCTGCATTGCTGGGCTGCTCCTAAGAAAGGACTTGCTAATTTTGTGTAGGAGGGTAGGGAGGTGACAATATCTTTTCTTGACCTCTTTGCTATTGCTGAGATGGAAGAGTGATGAAGGTCCAGCATCAGATGAAGTGGATCAGGGAGCTCATGCATTCCCACCTGTGTGTGTTACCATGTACTCAGCTAGCCCATTAACTTAGTTTTTTAGCTAAAATTGTAATCTGTCTTAAGCAATACTCCTGATGTTTTTCTTCTTGTGGAGCCTGGGCAAACTGAAATGTTGTTGTTGTTGTTGTTGTTGTTGTTGTTCACAATTTAAGAAATGAAAGTAGTGGTTCTATCACACCAGAGAAAATTGTCACATAAAAAACCTGTATATCTATCTATAAAACCCAGCCAACCCAAAAACCCAAAATAACTTTGTGTTTTCTTTCCTGAGATTTCACTTAGATTATGGTAAATGACTTGTAAATGAGAGGTGAATTTCTGCAAAACACATCAAATCAAAGTTGTGATATTTACGTAGTTGAAAGGGAAAAGGATACAATGTGTTTAAAAAAAGAAAAAATATACACAATGTTTAACAGTTTACCAAAGGAGTTAATTTTTGAAGCCTTTCAAAGAAACATAACTTTGTAACATGATTATAGAATGTATCTTACGAAATTCTTCTTGAGGTGTCTGATCTTCCTGAAGTTCAGTCTCCAGAAAAACAAAAGCATACATGTTTGCTTGAGTCCTGTAATGAGACATCCAGGGAAACTGATCTGGAAGTATTGCTGCTACTGTAATTTCACACCTGCTGTTGCAAAAATAACTATCTCTGTTTACAAAAACAGCTCAACTTATTTATGGATCAGAGTGACTTAGGATTTTTTCAGTTATGTTTTGCATGTTTCTAGTTTGCTAATAGTCTTACTGGTGTCTCATCAGTATTTTTAAACCAAAATTACAATATAAAGATTAAATATTTGGAATTGTCAAGCATATTGCTTGACTTTAGTACCCTGCAGTCTCCTAGTGTTGTTTATTTGCAGCTCCTGTTGTGTTCTGATGTTGTTGTTGCCTGGCAGCTGACTAGTAATGAAGGCTCCTTTCTGGATTAAAGACAGAAGTCCAATCTAGAGTTTGTATAAATATTTGTTTTTGAGGTGTCAGAGATGTACTATATAAGCAGCCTTTCAAAATTTCTCACAGGAGTTGAGATGGAGTGAAGTTATACATAGTTTTTCCTGGTAGTAGTAGTTATTGCAGCTCATGTTGATATGCTTGAAAGTTCTATTTTTGGGAGGGTGAGTGTATATGCATACAATAGATGGACCTGGGAGCAAGAATTAGATCCCATATTCAAAACCTCCTCTGTTTCTCTAAATTCCATTTAATAAACAGGTCTAATAAAGATTATAAAAATAGTTATTTAAAATACTCAGTGTAGTTGTTAATTAGTGCCTCAATTGCTGTCATTTTCCCCCCTTAGAATTGTCCTTGTCTAACTTTTTTTAACCTTGGCCATGAGTACTGCACACTAAGACTTGTTTCACTCTAGTTAATTAGTTGGTATTTCACTTGCTCTTCTTAGCTCAAAGTCATCTTCAGTTTTAAAGGCTCAGTTTTTCTGTTTCTGTTTTTATTACTAATATTCTGTTTTCTTTGTGACCCTTTCTTCCTACTTTACTGTTGGAAACCCCAGTAACTGTAATGTCCATTTAAACTCTTCACCTTCAGGGTTCTGACATAGAGACAGTGACCTCGGAAAATGGAAGCACAAATGACAACCATGAGTTTGTTTCAGAAGAATATGTTTCCTTGCAAGAAGAGGAGCAGGCAATTGATGTGCAAGGTAAGATATTAAAAGAGGAGCAGTTTCATGAAATAGGTCAATATTTGTTGTAGCATTGGCACAAAATTAGTATTTTCAGTAGATTTTTATGTGCTTTTTGGACCTCTGGGTATACCCCTCAGGGTATTTGCTTCACCAGTGTTAAGGAAAATATTAAATCATCGACTTTATAAAAGTATTTTTTCCTGAAATATGTGAAATAAGTAGAATGTCTTTCATTTTGTCCGCACTTTAGATGTGTTATAGAACAGTGTGCACTGGTGTTGCTGTAAGATAGTTTATAGAAGTGTTATTGATAAAAGAAGTATTCCCTAGTAATGTCATAGACCAAATTAGAATAATTTGGAAGGAACCATCAATGGTTGTACTCCTGAAAAAATGACATAATGACACAGAATTTTAGTATTATATGTTTATGGGCATAATTCATGGTTGCTGCTTTTAATCTTATGTTTGTTTGCTTGTTTATTTCCTCTTTTTATTCATCTAGCTCAGTGCAGCAATGATGAAGAGATCCCAGCAGTAGATAATACTCTGTCTGGTTTTGAGGAAGCTCAGACAGTTCCAGAGGTAAATTACATTACAGACTACATTATTCAGAAGCTTCTCTAAGCCCCATCTGTCAGTGGCAAGAAAATTTTTGAAGGCATTAAAATAGAGTCACAAATTTTTCCTTTCCTGAAGTTCCAACAGTTTTTGGTTATTTGTTTGTTTGTTTTAATTATTTCATGTTTTTTGTGTCTGAATAATTCTCACACTGTCCCTTTCCCTAGGAGAATAAAGAAAAAGTTCCTGATGATGGGTCCTGCATTGGAACTATTAGTGATGATTCTGACATTGTTACACTTGAAGCTCCAAAACCAGAAGAAACTCAGAGTCAGGAGGAAGCTCCAGCTGATGGTGAAGAAGCTCAGAGTTCAGAGGATTTTAACATGGGTTCCTCCTCTAGCAGTCAATATGCATTTTCCCATGTAGAAACTGGTAAGTGCAATACAGTCCTAAGCAACTGTGTGCAAAAATGTCAGCAGGGAAAAAACCCAATCCCAGTCTTTGGTTAGGGAGCCCACTTTTTATGGAGAGAAGAAAAAAATAATGGTTTTGTTGAGTGCATATCCAAGTATTTGCAGTCTCTGGAAAAACTCTAGGTGCTCTCTACAATTTTGTCTAAATGTATGTCTGCAATTTTTTAATTGAAAGCAATCTCTTTCATTAATTGTTCACTGTTTTAAATGGAAAGTTAATTTGTAGCATATCTTGGAGAATTAAAATTACTTTTTGTTCACAGAATAATTGTAGGTTTTCTCTTGGCAATATTTTGGGCTTTATATAGAGTTGGCATAAATGGGGGAGAGGATTTTTGGTGCCATGAGGACTAAGCAGTATGACTACAAAAACTTCGTACCACCCTCATAGCTATGTAGTGTATATTTATATATTTAAGATACTGCCAGTGCTTGACTGAAATAAGCAGTGCATTATAATCAGGAGGAAGAGGATGAATATTTGTCCAATGAAGAACCACAAACAAAACCCCAACAAATCCAAACCAAAAACTTCCTGTTTTTTTGCTGTTCTGTAGTTCTGTAGTCTTCCTCTATAATTCTTTTTGGCTGCTTGTTTGTAATCTCTTCTATTGTCTTTGTTCTCTATGATACCTTTGTATTGCTGATTTTTATCTTTCAAATTAAGTTTATTATACAAACAGGATTTTACCTAAAATACTGTTTTATCTTAGAGTAGGATGCAGCATCATTAAATGTTCGTGTATCTGCATTGGAAACAGAAAGTGACAACTTAGCATCTAATTAAAACCAGTGAAGATTTGTAACAAAGTTGTCATCTTTAAGTCTTCTGACTTAAAAATTTAAGTTAAGATTTAGTTGACTTTGTTTTTTTCTTTTAGGGATGAGTTCTAAAAGTGTCTTTTTTTCCCCCCTGTGTTTTTGTACACAAAAGTCAATTGGCTGGAGAAGCTGTGGAAGATTCCTGATTGTGTAAGGGGATGGGGAAATGAGGTGAAAGAGCATGTATCTCGCAGTCTTCCTTTTCAAGGTGGTGTGATTACATTTGATCAGCTTGTGCAAAGCTGATTGCTTAAGGCTTGCATGGAGTGTTCTTACAATTTTTGATAGCAATCTGACTTGATCTTGTCATAGTCATATTCTAGACAGATGCTGAAAGCCAATCTTCACTGAAGAACCTGGCTAAGCTCTCGGTGTCTTATGTGCTTCTTTAAAAAGATGTTAACCTTGCATGTAGGTTTGGAGCAGACATCAGTAAGGTTTGTAATACATTTGAATGTGTGTGCTTGCTTGTTTCAATGGATAGTTCTTGTTGGATTCCAAGCCTACATGTGACTGGCAAAAAGAATTTCTTCCTTCTAACATAAGCTGATTTCAGCATGGCCTTTAGTGCTGGGCATTCAACTGATCAAGTATTGCAGAAAATGGCAGGAGTACTTTTGCAAGTGTTTTAAATGCTGAAGTTTTAGAGGTGACAAAAAGTGGCAACAGAAATCTTTGCCATCCACTTCCTGTTGAGTGTTCTTTTGTGTTAGAAAAGGATGAGCCTCAGATTCTTCCCAATGTAGATACTAAAGCATTCTACAAGGATTTTCTGCCTCTTTTTGCAAACCAGTTCCTGTTTAGATTGCCTTCATTATGCAAACAGAAATGTTTTAACATTGCTTCATAAATGAAGTTCAGCAGAAGTACCCATATGCTACAGTGAACTGTAGCTAAGCTATGTCTGCGCAGAAATGTCAACTGACTTAATCTGATTGCTGGTATAGATCTGACACTTCAAAATCACAGTAGAAAGTAGAATTTTGGGCTGCTATTGTGGTCACACTTGGTTTCATTTGTAGTCATTTCCATCCTGGTACTATTAGAGCACAGCTTTGTACTGAATTCTTACAGCAGCTGTAAGGCAGTGTCATTCTTGCCTGGAAATGTAATTGCTGTTGACAACTTGGCTGTAAGTGCTTATGAATGGCTTTAAGTATCTTACAGCATTTTTCTTTCTGATTGTATTTTTTTTCTCCTTTCCTATTCTTTGCTGTCCAGTGTGTATCAGAGAATTTTCCCATTTGGCTAGAAGCAGCTCTTGTTCCTTAACCACTTTGGTATTCCATGTGTGTAAGCTTCTTTGGTTGTTGAAAAACCCTAAAAAACCCCACAGATGAGCAAGAAACACATCTCCTTACTAAGTTTGTCCTGTATATTTTTCTATAATGTCTGACCTCTGCATTCTAGGAATGCATTCTGAATGTTTGCCTTTGTTTTCCAGGATTGGGAAGTATGCATCTGCCTAAATGACTGGGTCTAAATGGTGTCCTTCTCTACTAAGCTATAGAAATTCATTTAAGTGTCTGCATGTCCAACTCACTGTTTAAGTCTGGTTTGACTGATTTACTAAAATGGAGTTTTTTATTAAGGGAGAAAGTTGTCTTTCATAATCTGTCATGTTGCTTGTCCATGGACCTAGAAATTAGAAGTGTTCCAGATGCTAATTGATAATCTTTTCTGGGCTTGATGCAATCACCTCTATCAAGGTGTAATTTATTTTAAGTGAAAATCTTAAGTGGTAGTGCATTTTATAGATAACAGCTAGCATTGCTTGGCATTGTTGTCTGTTCAGTGGTGTGTGCATGGCTTTGCTCAAACAAATGACTTTTCAATTGTGAACTGTTCAAGGACAGACTTTCTATATTTGTATTTTTACATTCTGAGTAATGATGTCTGATAAGAGAATGAATAACCATATTTCTAGGAGGGACATTAACATTGGGTGACTGTGAGCAGCAAAATTAGTGTCCAAACAGGAGCACTTTGTCATGTCTAGAGACTTCACTGATCCCATTGAATTTATTCCAGACTTATGAATTAGGTACAGAATGTAGATACTTCAAAGCTAGTTTTCCACCCTACTGCTACTTCTCCTTGAGATTTACCTTGCACGTGAAAGTTACATTTTTAAAGGAGGGAGATTAAATAATAATTACTTATATACTGCATTATATAAATCTATTTACAGTATATGCAGCAAACATTTGTACAACTGGGAACAAGAAATTACAGCTCTGTTGTTATTTTCCTGGTTAGAATATGTGGCTTTTGAGCCATTAGAACATGAACATATAAATGGTATTATAAATATAATCTTGCAAAAATTCTATAAAAGGTATTTTTTTAAGGTTAGAATTTGTTCTTATCACAAATCTTGTCCAGTTTACCAAAACTTCAGTCAGATAATAGAAGAGTGTTGGGAAAGAACTAACAGAAAAGCACTTGAGTGGATTTTTTCCTCTGCAGTAGTGGTTGAAAATGGCTTTTTTGAAAGGTGGGTAAAGATGTTAACAGGCAGTATATGGTAGATATTAAAAGTAAACAAAATTGCATATTTAAATAAATTTATGTATTGATTTTGAATATTTCTAATAGCTACATTAATGGAACTGTAACAGAATTTTTTCTGCAGTTGCATGCAGATCACCAAATGAAATTTTTTGAGAGTATGTAACAAAACCATGTCTGTCTTCTAGGAGGCTTTCTTTTAGCAAGCCTTTATATTACTCTTTCATTATTAAGTATTTCAGTTTTAATAGCTGCAAGAGAAGGAAAACAGAATTCTTTGTCTTTTTACTTCACAAGAATTTGCAGGGGCAGTACATGTAGATGCTTTAGGAGGCAGGGTTGACTGAAACACTTTTTAAGGAGTGAATGATAAGGTATGGGGAAGTGCCATACAGCTTTTTAGTGATGATTTCTTGATTCTCTATCATTTAATTTTAAAAAATTAATTTTTAACTTTGAAGAGCACACATTCCTTGCATAATTTCCAGCACAAACTATATAATTAGAATTTTAATTTCGTTTTGTCAATGTTCTCAAACACCAAATCTATTTTACGTAAATATTGCGGATCTTGATAGTCATTTTGCTCTTTACCACAGTACTCAATGCATTTTAACCACGGCTGTATGTTGCTTTTCAGTGTTCTCCTCCCAGGCCAGCCCCGAGGAGTCGAGCAGCGACGAAAGCAGCAGCCAGGGCAGCCCGGCCGTGCGCAAGCGGCGCCCGCGGCGGCGCGGGGTGTCCGGCTCCGAGCCCGAGGGGGCGGCACCGGCACCGGCCGAGCCCGAGGCGGAGCCGCCCCGGGACGAGCAGCAGCAGCGGCAGTTCGGCAGCGGCCTCAACAGGTGCATCGTCCTGGCGCTGGTGATCGCCATCAGCATGGGCTTTGGGCACTTCTACGGTGAGTTCAGGGAGAGCAGAGCACACACAGTGCGCATCTTGTGCAGCAAATGCTGTTTTATTGTGGCTCCGATGTTTTATCTTGTTCTCTGCTGACAACCTAAGCCTGAAGATGAGAGAAAGCATCTGCAGCTGTAGTGGTAATACAGGGAGGTCCTTCAGCAGTGCAGCTGTATGTAATATACACTACTTTGTACAGTAATGGGGTAAATAGTGATTTTTCCTGAGTAGCTCTAGTTTTATATGAAAATATGCCTTTCTAAAAAGACATGTGATTCATTGGAGATGGGGATATCATTCTCTTTGGATTTTGTGTTGACCGATTGTTAGGGATTTCAATCTTGGCACTTCTTTTGAGATTTATATTAATTTTCACTTGATCCCATTTTTTTTTATTTTAGGTAAACCTGAAGGTAAGAGCCTTGAGTGATGTACTGTGGATGCTGTGCTTGCGCTCAGATTTACTTCTTAAACCATGCGTGTGTATGTGTACACACACATCCATATATGTATGCATACTTACATTGGGAAAATAAAACAATGAATCAGGATAAAACAAAGTCTCAGGAATTGCTAACATGTGTGGGATTATAGGAGCAACTAAGCCAATCATACAAACTCATTTTATGTAGTAGTTACTGGTGTGAAAACTGCTTGATGAGCATTGGCATGCTAGAGGCATAGAGGAGCCCAGTGACCACACCAGTCTGTGGTAGTGCTTGTGGGGGAACATGAGATCTCAGTTGATAATCACTTCACTGTATTTAGTTTGGTGTCAATAATAAATACTATCTTTTTAAAGAACTTGGAGATCTGTGGATGAAAGATACACTTTGAACGTGGACTCAAGTTAATACATTTTTTAAGGAATTCACTTGTTCATTCATTGAATCTGAACTTCTAAATAAAAATTGTCATCATTGATGACAGTGATGGCAGCATTTTTCAGCAGAAGGAAGGCAACTCTGTGTGGCTTCAGTTTTTGCTTCTTCAGGTGAAAGTTCTTCATGGTTATGGGATAACTTATCTTTCTACCACTAGAAAGAAAGTGAAGTTCTGCTTCCATCTTCCTGTTTTTAGGTTTGTTTTTTTTTCCAACACAAACTTGCAGGGAGAATCCATCTCTCTAGAGGACTACTTTGTAATTTTGTGGTTCAGATTGGAATGAATGTTTCCCACAGCACTCTTCTACTGTTGGCTAATTGTCATGTAAGAGGATTGAAAGTGTAACTTTTTTTAAAATTACTTTCCTTTTTTTGGGTCAATATCAGGATAATATTTTCTGTTTAGCTAGAGCTCTAGGACCCCCTTAAGACTTTCAGAGATGCAGAAAGCAAGTAGATTAGATTACTTAGATTAATTAATAGATTTTAATCAACAACTATATCCTAATCAATATTAAACTGAGTTAACTGGTTTTGTGATGCTCTAGGAAGGAGAACTGAATGAAGGCCAACTTTTCAGGTAACAGGTGAAGCTTAAATTAGGTAGAAGGTCCTTGCCAGAAAAATGTCTCCTTATGGACATTCAGATATTTAATTTTTTTCTTTAACCAGAAACTGCAAGGGGAACTATAGCTATAATGCTAGGGATTTGGATTGGTTACTTAAAGAATCTGAAGCATACTGTGACTTAGAGTACCAGCTGGAAACACAAACCAATTACTGAGGAATGGCACCTCAATATGTTAATTTTTAGTGTTGCTAAATGTCATTTTTGCTTATTGTACTTAAATTAGGATTTTTGATAAGGAGAGAAAGAGAGCTTTAAGTGTTTTCTGCAATTCAGGTTCTACCCAACATAAGCCCTTTATGCTAAATGATGATTTTTCAGTTGCAGGCTTTAGATCGTTAGGATTGATGGACTTCCTCAAAAGTATCTATAAAGATAAATATTAAAACCAAATTTACTGTCAGTATACTTAAATTCATTTATGAAAGGATCTGTGCTCTCAAGTCTGCAGACTTAAAATCATTGCTGTAAAAATGTTGCCTTTGCTTAGCTGAATTGAACTATTATAGTTCAGCTTGGTTTAACAGAACAGTCTTTTTTTAAGGTCACACTTGACAATAGATAAAAAAGAAGAGAGCACAAAACATTCATCAGTGTAAGTGTACTTAGAGTATTTCTTCTGTTTACAATATGTCTCCCCCTGCCTTTAAATACAGAAATAGATCTCTGATTATGGTGCAATGGTTTTGAAAGAAATACCTAAAAATTGCTGTTGCCTTCTTCTCTAGAGTCAATTCAAGAGAATCTTAAAAGCAAATATATAAAAACTACATCAGTGTTAGGATTTAGCGAACATGTGTTAGGTGAGGAAGTACCAGTCAAGAAGCTGTTCTTGACAAAGAAAATTTGGTGGCTAGTATGGCAGAGATACTTTTTCTGAAAACCAGGGTGTCTCAGCCTTTGTCTGACAGTTGAAAAACAGGACACTTGCTTACTCTGCAGCCTTTGCTTATGGATAGGAAGGGCAAGACAGGGCCTGAAATACTTGCTGCTTTGTGAGCAGTGTGTAATAATTGTATTTCTGCATGAATATTTAAACACTGTGATAATACCCTCTTATTCATGTAATTCAATTAACAGTCAAGGTTGGAGTTCTGAAGTGGATAATGCATGGTCCAATAGTCTCCCTTTTATCCTGGTTGATTAGCATGTTTCTAAAAAACTTACAGAGAAGTCACAAAATATTCTTTCCTGCATTACTTGCTTGTTTGGATCTAACTTATTTCTATGTAGTCTTCCAAAATTCCTTTATTTATTATTAATGAAAAAAACAGTGTAGAAGCAAATTTTTGGGTCTGAGAAATGGTTTATCATTGAAGGAAACAATTCTGTTACAGCTAAAGTTACTGGTAAGGACAGGGCTGAAATGGCAAGGTAAGAGTGCTTTTCAATTTGCAAAGAGAATGAAGATAATGTTTAGGTTCCTCTGTTCCTCTAACTGCTTACTCTAAGTCAGTCTATCAAAAGAAACTTTTTTTATCTTTGTAGGTACAGTGCAGATCCAGAAACGGCAGCAGCTGGTGACAAAGACACGTGAATTAAAAGATCTGAAAGATGACCTTTACCAGTGCCAACAAGAGCAAGGAGATCAAGTGCACCACAAAGGGGGGGTAGGTGTGAGCTTAGCTGAAGTCATTGCATAATTCTGTTATGTGTGTATTTTGCTCAAAGTGAAATTAATTTCTCACAGAAATCCATTAAATTTTTGTCTTTAGCAAGTTCTTTCAGAGAACTTTCTCCATGATTATTGACAAGTATTTATGTTAACTGAATTTGCTCTTTGAATGTGTTTAAACATACTGGGGTTTATGTCTGTAGTCTAGGAGTTATCTGGACACAGAGACTGTTTCCCTGTGATACAGTGCCAGGTTGTCATCAATGAGGACAACTGAAGTAGAAAATGCTTGTAAAAACATGTTGAACCTACAGGTTTTGTGAATTTCCTTTCTAAATTATCAATAGTTATTAATTTTTTGAATACTTAAGCCATACTTCTGGTTTTTTACTGTTGCATCATCCAGAGAGAAGATTAGGGAGTGGGGTTTTTTTTAGGTTTTCTTTTATGTGTCTGTTAGCAGCATTTGTCATAATTCAGTATGTTCTAGAGCTTGTCAATGATGCCAAAAGACTAGAGAGCTCTTTTTGTGTTAGTGTATAGTTACACAAACAGTATTTTCAGATTTGGTTCAAAATCAGTTTGTGAATTTCTGCCCCAACAGCTAAATGCCTTTGCTTCTGCTAATTTTTTGGTAATCTGTAAATCCAGTTTGCTGAACATAAATCAACAGCAAAGTTGCACATTTTGATTTCCTTTGAAGATGTTAGAATTCATGTACCTAACTGACTATTCTTTAGCTAGTTAAACCAATACAAGTGAGGGGTGATGACCTCTGGCTGGCTGGGAGAGTTTCTCACATGGTGTTTGTTGCCAAGAACGTGTGTGATAAACAAACCAGCTCTATTTTTGCATCTTGGCTGTGCATGTTTCATTGCATCCAGAATAACAAGTAAGCTCTGTTTGGGCTACCTTGCTTTTTCGTCTTTCTAGCTAAAATTGTAACAATTCTCATTGTAGTATTTCTGCTTGTTTTCTTTTTGTTTCTTTTAGTCACTCAAGGGAGATCTTGACACATGTTTGACCTTTACTGAGGTGGAGAAGAAATCCTTTGATTCTCAAAAAAAAAGTCTTGCTGCAGAAAATCAGCACTTAAGAGAATCTCTAGAGAAAGAAGAAAAAGCTTTGGCCTCACTTCAAGAAGAATTAAGGAAGCTAAGACAACAAATTAGAAACTTAGAAGATAAAGGTAGTAGCAGTGAATCTATTGTAATAGAAAATCAGAAACTAAGGGAGCATTTGGAAGAGGAAAAGCAAAGGAACAGCAATTTTCTCAGGCAAAAGGAAACACTCTTTGCGGAGGCACAGATGCTAAGGCGAGAACTGGACAAAGAACGTCATGTTACAGAAGCTCTGAAGAAAGAACTAGAACACTTAAGTTCTCGTCAAGCACCTCACAGTGCTGCTGCTGCTGATGATGAGACATTAAGAGAAAATCAAGAAATAGAAACTCTGAGAGGAAGACTGGCAGAACTAGAAAAGAAGCTGAACTTTGAGCAACAACGCTCTGACTTATGGGAGAAGCTGTATGTTGAAGCAAAAGACCAGTCTGAAAAACAAGAAATTTATGAAAGTGGACAAAAGAAAGGTGCTAAAGGGCAAAGTAAGAGTAGAAAGAAATCAAAGGAGACATTTTTTGGTTCAGTTAAAGAAACTTTTGATGCTATGAAAAATTCCACAAAAGAGTTTGTAAGACACCACAAAGAAAAGATTAAGCAGGCTAAAGAAGCAGTGAAAGAAAACTTGAAAAAATTCTCTGATTCTGTAAAGTCTACATTCAGACACTTCAAAGATACCACAAAAAACATCTTTGATGAAAAAGAGAAGTCATCAAGTGATAAAAGATATGAGGCAAACAAGAAAGCTCGAACTTTTTACCGAGACCATAACTCCTACGAGAATCTGAAGCACATGCATTACAGGGGACCTCACATGCCCAAAGAATCCAGAAATGGAAGGAAACATCATTTTACAACATATGAAAAAGATTCAGATTCCCAGAAATGTCTCAATGATCATTTGTGTAATAGAAAACATCAGTTTGCCCTAAAGGGCTGCTCTGGTATTTTTGAATGTGCTCATCAAGAATTCCTTAGTCTCTTTAACAGAGTTTCGGATCCCATCAGGGTGGATGAATTTAATCGGTTAATGAGAAAGTACTTGCAGCAAGTTGTACATAACTTTCATCACTGGAGAGAACTAGAAAATTTCATCAATAAATTTTTTCACAATGGATTGTTTATACATGACCAGATGCTGTTCACTGATTTTGTTAATGACGTCAAGGATTACCTGGAAGATATGAAGGAATACCAAAGTAATAATGAGAAGGTTTTTGAGGATTTGGACAAATATGTCTACAGATACTACTTCCATTATGATAATTCACCCCAGTATGGACCCAGGTTTGTTTCCATGTTTCCTGTACTTGATAACACAGAGAAGTGTTCTTTGTAAGGACAACCAATGTCCTTGTTGTAATGCATGGTCTTTGAGCAGGTATGTGTATGTGTGTGTGTGTATACATATACACACACACATATGCTAGAAGACTTTCTGAAGGACTTAGTGGAAATATTAGATTATGTTATACAAAGTGGATCTGTAGAACCGTTATGTAAATTTTGTCTGTGTGTATATCTGATGTTTCTACTGGGTTCTTTAGAAAACTGGAACTGCCAGTAGGATTTCTTTAGACCAAACAGCCCTGATTGCCTGTCTGATGGAATGAGGAACTGTCTTGGAGCATTAACTGGGGCTTCCTTTTTGTCCTTTGCTGAATGAGGTTTTTGAGTGTATTTAAGGTGTGTCTGAGTTCTGTTCTGGCAGATACATGTCACTACTCTCCTGTAGATTAGTGTAATACTGGGTCAGTCTGTATGCCCAGAGCAGAGCTCATCAGACAGCAGGCTTTAGTTCAGATCCTGACCCTAAGCTTTGTTCAGACTTGCTCACAATGGCCCTTTGTGTCAATTGTTTCCTACATTCCTTTCCTGGATCTGAAGGTGTTCTCAGGACTTTACAAATTTACACTTGAATTATTTATCATTGCATGTACTTTACTGCAGCTCAAGTCTGAACTATTAACTACTTTGGGGTTACTAAGTATTATGTAACGTAGCACTTTCTCCTATTGAAAGGTGAACCATGAGGGTGATAGTCCTATTATCAGCTACCCAGTTCATTTGGTTTTGGCAAACACATAAGTTTATGATTTTATTTATAGTCCATCTTCCTAATTTATTATCAAATGAAATTTATTTTTGAATTAAATACCTAATTTGTGAGAATTTCAGGTTGCAGAAAAACAATTCCAAATTCTTTTACTGATACTGTTATACAAAAGCTTGTGATACCAGCTGCATTTTTATTTTTAGAAAGCATTTCTTTTGTATATACCATCTTATTGGTGATTTAAACAAAGAAATGCCTCCACCATTTTTCTTACAAGCTAATGGACTACTTACTACTGATTTTGTTTTCAATGAACCTCAGCATGTTAAAAGCTGTACTTGAAAATGTAATTGTGTTACAAAATGCTTTTAGTAGTAATAAGCTTTTGTTTACTCCTTGCAGTCGACCTAAAAGACCTTTTACACAAACTGAAAATTCCAGACATGAAAAACAAGCTCAGAAGTACCAACACCGTAATAAAAGAGAAGGTAAATGGCATAAACATGGTCGCACTAATGGAAGACACATGGCAAATCTTGAAATAGAATTGGGGCAACTACCCTTCGATCCAAAATATTGAATAATTTATTGTAAAAATTAAGATTAAAATTCACATGCTCTCTGGAAACTAATTGTTTTTCAACAAAGCAGCAAAATGCAAATTTTTTTTCTGAATAATTTGATTTTTACATATTTTTGTTAACAGGCAGAAGTCAGGCTTTCTGATTTGCATATTCTGTACCGTTGCTTTAACTGTTCTTTGGAAGTGAAGATAGTTTGGGTGCCAGCAGTATTGTTGCAGAAACTAGGCATGCCATGACCTGT
Source organism: Camarhynchus parvulus (assembly GCF_901933205.1). Taxonomy (NCBI): domain Eukaryota; kingdom Metazoa; phylum Chordata; class Aves; order Passeriformes; family Thraupidae; genus Camarhynchus; species Camarhynchus parvulus. The sequence goes on from NC_044580.1 coordinate 7,542,339, forward strand.
GTATGAAAAAATGCTTAATTGCATTCCATTAGTGTAGTTAAAGCTTGAGCCATGCATAATGTACCAACTACTAACTCCAATGTTTGATATACTAACTTCATCTCATCCTTCAAAAAATAGATCAACATTGTGGTAATGTATTTGTTAGTGTTCTGTAACCTTATATTTGCTTCCTGTCTTTGGGGGGGTTCAAGAGCCTGTTGAATTGTGAAGAATTTGCTGTGCTGCATTCTAATCAGCGTGCTGATTTAAACACTTGAAACGTCTTGCATATCTGCATATTGTAGAAGAAAAATAAAAAAAGAGACATTGTGGGTAAAAGTCTTTTATTATAAAAGAAACTCAGCAAAGCTGTACAGTTCTATAAAAACGGTCCAGTCTTGTCCGTATTTTATTGCTTAAGTACTCATATGGTAATTTTGGTCTTCCCAATGATTTCTAGTGTTGTAAGGTGGATCAGGAACACCACCCTGCCCTACTGCTACTGAAGCTGCCTTCAGGAAGAGGTTTTTATGCTTGCAGGCAGCCACTGGCTGCCTCATGGGACTGCCCCAGTTTCAGACTCAGTGCTTTCTCCTTTCTGCAGTGCGAGGTGTAAGCATAGCTACTGCTATGCAAAACTGATCTCCTTAGGTCCGGGCTCTAGCCTGATCTTCAGGGATAATTCATTTCAGTTTTCCTCCTGTAGATGGAGATGTGGCTTCCAACTCGTCCTTGAGGTACATGAGTGTGGAAGATAGTGGCTGTTTTCTCATAGCCCCTTAAAGCTAGAAATGATGATATTTCCTGCAAATGAACGTACATTAATTTCCACAGTAAGAAAACACAGCTGGGAGCATAAGAATAGTGTTCCAAAGTCTCATGACAACCATCAGTTCAACTGTCCCTGGGAAGCTTTATCCTTTATTTTAGGAAAGCCTGCTAGAAAAAGAAGCACTTATCCTGTTTGATCCTGTCTGGAGCAGATATTCACCAGCCACCATTGTTTGAATTCATGGACTTCATTAAAGATTTGAGGGGTTAAAAGGTACTGTGACTGCAGGTGTTTTTAGTTTTCATTGTTGCTTACTTAAAAGTGCAGTTTCTGGGAATAGATGGCACATTTGTTTTAACATTACTTTGTGGCCTGTAGAATTTGCACAGAGGAAAGGACATACATGAACATTAAATACATAGCAGTGGAATGATTTCAATAATCTTATTATGGGCCAGAGGGGTCAATTTTAATATAAGCTATGTTTTAAAAAGTTGTGAACAACAATTTTCAAAAATTTTAACTATAACTCTTCCCTAATTTATTTTGTAACTTATCCTCAGAAGCAGTTTGTTTCATCTTGGTGTTACCATACCTGTTCTAGCACATTGAAGAGGATCAAGTGACTGGGTAATAATGTGTCATTGTAAAACTCCTTGTTCAGCCAGCCAAGTGGGTTAGAGTAAAACACATCTGCTTCATCAACGTAGCTCACATTGCCAGTTAGGTCTGGGGGACACTGAAGGAATCTCATTTTTAGAGGACAGTGAACATGACTAGGGAGAAAAACAAAAACACATTTCATGATAAACTGACCAGAATCAGAGATTTGAAATGACTCATCACTTCAAAAGACACCTCAGTCAAAACAAAAATCAATTACATTTTTTTCCTCAGAGTAGTACTTTCTTCCCTTCAATACTTCATATGAAAGCAAAGTAGAGCAAGCAGACTCAGCTCCAAACTGCTGGGACTGTGTTGTTAGCAGTTAACAGAAAATACATTTATCTTAATAAAAATACCATTTGCACAACATCAGTTTCTTAAAAAGGTACTTTTCTATATCAGCTTCACTAGTTATATCTGCTTTAACATTTTGTTTACTTGCCAGGATCTACTGAAAACCTTTTGCAGTGACCTACGTAACTGTTGTAATGACATTTCTTTACTGCCTAGCAGCAGAAGTAAAATTAATAATTTTGATTGTAACAATTAGTGTTTAATTTTGTTAAAAATGTTATCATAATGAAGAAGTGTGACATACTTAACGAAGTCATTAGACTTACTGCATATCCTCATACGAAGCTATATCACAAAAATGAGTAAAGCTTAGATGCTGAATTTTATTCTGTGGTATAAACATTTGGCTCATGTCCCCTATTCACTCTGTATTAACTGTATGAAAAATCAAAACTCTTCCTGTATACATTTATATATCTCAATTTATTAAGCCTTGGAAAAAGGAAATCTTGATTTCTGATTAAGAGTTTGGATTTTAGTGTAGGGCACTGTTGACACTTTTAATACCTGTAAAATGGGGTAGAGTGGCATGGCATCAGGATGAAAACGAAAGCTTGTGACTGCTGAGAGTGATTGCAGAGCTGCTGGATGTGACTCATAACATCCAGAGTGCCTCGCTGGTGAACCAAGCCTGTGTACAGGGCTGGGACTAAATTGGATAACAGCAGGAAACTTGCTGCAGTTTTCTTCCATGCTTTCAGGTATCTCAAAGAATATCCTACAGAAACATTGGAGTAAGTTTGGGAGATAAACAATTCACGCATTTTGAAAGCCTAATACAGTGGCAATACAATTTCAAAATCAGTGCTTTGTCTCTTTAAATTTAATTTCTTGTCGTGAAAACCAGTCCATTCAGTAGTTTGGATGAATGATATATGGCAACTTGCTGATGTGTTCTGATTCATGCAAGTCCATGTTGAGCCAGAATAAATGGTAACTACATGTGCATGGCTGTGGTATTCTTTTTCTCCAAACTGCTGAAAACTACAGCATTCCTTTATTGTTATTAAATTTTGAGCTTCTGGCTTTGGAAAAGCATATTCCATTTTTTTTCCCATCTCCAATCAGTGCCCCTTCTCCCCACTTTGCTTGAAGGAGGTAACAATGGGAAAAGGCACACAATTGTCACGTTTTTGCAGGAATACTTTTATCCATGCTAAGGATTCTCTATCTGTGCTACAGTCACTTGCTCTCCCTCATCTTTTTTCTTTCTCTTTTTAACTAGCTGTAAGAAAAGGCTAGGCTAATTCTAAGAATCCTTTATCAAATACCTACATTGACCATTAACAGTCTCTCTGGGTAAAAATCATATCCAGGTAAGGTTGCAAGTCATTTGAAACCAATGCTTACCACAAAAAATCATGCAGAATGGCAGTACTGGATAGATGAACCTGAATTCCTTATGGCTCAGTGTGCTGTAAGAAAACATACAGTAGTACAGCAAGAAAGTTAAATGCTTCAGTTCTGTTGACAAAATGTGTTTTAGAGCACAGGGAAGAAGAGCACATGCATGTATTAAGAAGCTTTTGGTATTGAAGCAGTTAAGAGTAAAAATCCAAATTGTCACTTTTGAAGAACATAAGTACATTCAAATTAAGACTATTTGGTCAGTTTAAACCAAGCACTGTTAAAAACTCCTGGCTATTACAATTGAGTGGTCTGATTCTTTGACAACTAGATGTAATTTAACCAGTACTTCACCAATCTGTTTTCTGTAATAAGACACAATAAATAGTGTGGATGAAAAGCTAAGATTCAAGTGCTCCTTTGTATCTAGCAATTTAACCTCTGCTAATACAAAAATATACAATTTCCCATGACAACTTTTTGGGCTTTTTTGGGGATTACTGCAGCTCTCAGGTCTTTGGACTCAAAGGGGTTCTTACAAAACTAAGGGAGGTAAAAAAGTCCTAAAGCCAATAAAGCTACTTCCAGTTTTAAGCTGGAAAGAAGAAATTGCATTTCTGGTCTTGCTACTGTTTTGCTGTAGTCTATTACTATGATAGTATAAAAGTATTTATTGCTTAGTATTTATTTACCTGCTCTATTTTTTCATGTCTGAAAGTGTCTCTTCTGTTTAACCTACAGTTAATTCTGATGCTTTAGAAAAAACTTACCTTTTCTTACACTTCCGAGCTTACAGTGAGAAATACAGCCCTATGGTAGCTAAGAGCTGTGTATAAACTTGTGAATGGAGTAAGTTTTAGAGGTCTAAGAATCTCTCATCTTAGTGGGGATGTATTAAAGAACCAAATGAAATGGTGTTTTCATTAACAGGCATCTAATGAACTCAGTTTTCTAACTAGTTCTATTTTTGTTTAAACACCTGCTGGGTGATTGAGTGTTGGCTTTGGGATTTTTTAAATTTCATTTAATGATGAATTATTTTATTCTTTAAAGGTCTAATCAGTTCTAAAGATACATGTTGGTGACAATACAGGAAGCAGTATTACACAAAATTCTAGAACCAGTTTTATAACTGATGGCATTTCTTGGAGTGTTTGAACAGTTTCTCTAAGTTTTCTATCACTTAACTGAATACTACGCTGCTTTGTTCTGGAGAGGACAGGAGCTTTGCCAAGAACACAAGCAGTGAGAGGCAGCAGTTCCCCTCAGCAGAGATTACCTGTACACCAGCAGTGTCCAGATCAGTGCCAGCAGAAGGATGCGGAACCTCCTTGGTGCCAGCGCACAGCCGTGAATAAAGAACGGCAGATGGGGACCCAGCACAACTGGCAGTCCCTGAGTCAAGTACCAGTGCCAGGGGTGAGAGCCATAAAATGTTCCCAAATTCTGCAGCACGTTGAATTTCAAGAAGTTCAGCTGAACCAGTACCCACTGGGAGATAGGGGGGAGTTAAAACACAAATCCAAAGTCAAACCCAACAGCTACATTGAATTACACAGTCATCACTGGCCCTACAGAATACATTTTCACTCCTATTTCAGGTTGGTTTTTTTTTTTACTAAGACTCAGCATGGAGTTCCTATATTTAGCAATTAATCACAGAAGTGTGTAAGTTTGTAGTTTGTTGATAACTATTGAGGACTGAGCATACTTATTTTATGTCCATCATTTGAAATACCTAAGAAGTCAGTGTTCAAGGATTTGTGGCTTAGGATATATTTAGGGATCACAGACCAGACACTGTCACAGAAACAAGAGAAGTCAGAGAAATCTGAAATATCCACCAATGCTAAAATACTAAACCCCAACCTTCTTATAAGTCAAGTTTAAAACAGCTTACCTCACCAAAAAACACACGGTCAATTATTAAAGAGGTTCCTACTGTGACCAATCTGCAAAAATGGAAAGTTTGTTGCACTGATATTGCCTGAACTGCTTTTGTTATCTTCTCCAGCTGTCAAAACTCTGATTCCTAGTATTTTTGAGGTTATCCATACTCATGGCCATTTTACAGTGGCCACTTGCCATCACCTGGTATCCTTGGCACAATCCCAGATTAAGCTGGAATGCTGCTCATGTTTCACCATCATGAAATCTTTCCTGGTGCTTTTTGCAGCATATACAACAGTTTGAAGGAAACGTGCCCCTTCCTTAAACTTTTGCAAAAGGACTCTATTTGTTCTCTTTTTTATTTAAATGCTATCAAGTTTTTTGGACTGTCTGCCTTTGCAGTGGTAAAACCAATCTTAAGATGTAGCTGTGCACAGTCCCAGTTTAAACTGAGAAAGAACTTACCCAACTGGAATGCAGTTGTGTAGGACAAGGTCTGCTTTCCTCTGTTCTTGCAAAAAATGGCTGAAGACCAAAGGCATCCATGGGATAACAGCAGTGGGACGAATAATAATTGCAAGCGCAACCAAAGCTAAATACTTACAACTAGAAGGAAGAAACATAAAAACCCAGCAGCTTATCAAAAGGTCTGGTCAATTCTTTTGCAGACAGTGACATTTCAACAACTGTCATGTCTCTGGCCAAAAGTTTTTCATACTGCAGGTACCTTTGACTCTCTGAGTGCAGATACTCTCTCTTGCTTAGAAGGCTGCAACTCTAGAATTGCTTTGTTACAATAGAGTTGCTAACTAGAGGTACCTACTTTAAAATAGGGAGTGATAAAGAAAATTGTGACCACCAATTCACCTATATCTGACCCCAAAAAGCTTTAGTTATCTTTTCCCAAGTTACTCTATGTTCCAGTGTTTTAAAGTTTAAAATAAAAGCTTCCTATAACGTCACACTTTGCAAAAGGAAAGAGGGGAATAGCTAATTTTACATCCAGCTATAACATAATCTTAAAAATATACTTAGAGGAAATACTAGAGTGTTCCTTCCATGGGACAGAACTCTTGCTACATGAATGAGGGGGCTTTGGTTGCCTTAGATGTTAAGAAAAAAGTTAGCATTTTAAACAATATCAGTAGATTGGTGTCATCCCAAATCAAAAATTATCAGTATTGTTATGAGAAAGTTTCTCACCTGTTCGCCATCTTGGAGCCTTTTATTGGATAGTAGGAAAGAGCAAAAATGGTAAGAATAGTCTCCATGGTGTTTGTTAGAGTTCTGGTACAGGAATACCATGTAAACCAGGAACAGAGTTGGCTGAAGAACTGAAAATAATTATGAACACATTAAAACAAGTTCACCTAAATGAAGGTGGTGATTCTTCAAGGTGTGACATATCATTTTGCACTTATTTACACTCACTTATTTTACAATGCAAAACCAGTGTTTATTACCATGCATAATTTTTTAAAGGCTGTGACTCACCACGAACTTTGCTGTTTCTGAATTTTCAAGGTGTTGCACTAATGAGTAAAGCTTCACATCAGCAAAAGCAGCCAGTATTGCCTGTGCAAGCCTAGGGACCCAGATCTGTGTAAGCAGAGAGAAAACTGTACTTGCAACAAACCAAGTTAAATTCCAAGTTTTAAGAGAGGACTGATTAGTGAATGACTGTTCAAGCATGAAAATAGTGAATTGGTGAGTATTTTCTATAGCTTTTTATGATTTTAAAAATGAAATAGTAAGGGCCTTGGGTAAGGATAGTATTTCTGCCAAAACAGAGAATGTTGGAAGTTCAACTGAAAGTGTTCAGAGATGGAAAGTAGAATTATCTGCTTTACATCTCCAGTAGAAATCAGAAGGGGCTGTTAGTTCTTGTGGGTTGAGTGCAAATATACATTGCTAAACACTTTGGAAAACTGAACTACTGTGCAATTATGATGTAGTGGCAAACACAATCAGTATGAAAATGCAAGAGATTGACAGAGACCTCTGCACTTGCAGGCATCAGTGTTGTGACTGGAAATTTGTTAAGGCGTTCTGTTCCCATGGGAAGTTAGTGGGATCTCTGTGTTCACACATCTCTAATTGCCAGACTCAAGGCTTTGCATTTTACTTGAACAATGATAAAAATACGCTGTGTTTAAATACAATACTTTAAAACTGAATATAAATAGCACATGCACATTTTTTTGATTATACTCACCAGCAGCTGAACATTATCCTTAGCCAGCAGCTGTAATGCTTTGTACATGCTTGCAAAGATCAGTGGGTACGAGTAGCCCCTTAAGTTACTTGTCCATTCCCAAGTCAGGTAACCATAATTACGAATATTAAGGACAGATAATGACCAAATGAAAGGAAAAGCTTCACCCGAGCCATTCGGATCGAGACCTGTCCCTTGGGCCAGAGCGGTGGGGTGTATGTTGCTTATCAAGCCGACACCTTATTGTCGGGGAAAGCCGTACCCGAGCAGCCCCGCTCAGGGCACCGCGGGGGGCGCGGGGAGCGATGAGAGGGCGGGGGGGCCGCGGTAGGCGAAGGATATTTGAAGACCATGCGATGGGCCACCTCCAGCGACTGCCAGTACTCGTCCGGGACGAAGCTGGTCTGGACGAGGAAGCAATTGAGGGTCCGCAGCGCCAGGGCGAGCGCCAGCAGCGACGCGGGCGCGGCCGCACCTGCGGGGGCGAGGCTGGTCTGTCACGAGCCCCTCGGGGGCCGCCCCCCAGCCCTGCCCCTGCCCGGCCCGGCCCCGCTCACCTGCGCCTCGCTGCGCGGCAGCCCCCCCGGCTGAGCTGTACAGCACCGACCGCCGCTTGCGGAGCCGCACCGCCTCCGGCATCCGCGCCCGCAGCTCCCCCACCGCCTCTCTCGCCGGGGCATGCGCGACCGCGGGAGGCGGGACAGCGCCGGTACTTCCGTCCGGTGCCTGCAGCCAGCGGCAAGCCGGGGCTCTGCCGTGTCCCGCGTTCAGGTGAGGGCGCCGGGGCCGCGGGCCGAAGCCGAGCCGGGGCCGCGCCGCAGTGCGCACCCTCCAGCCCCACGCGTGTCCGTGAGCCCGGCAGCAGCGCCTGCCAGCATGAGGGGGCGGCTGCCGCTGCAGCACGTGGCTGTGGCCGTGGCGCTCGGCGTGGCCAGCGGGCTCTACATCTACGGGCCGCTCTTCCAGCCGCCCGCGGCCCCACACGGCCCCGCCGCGCCGCCACCGGACGCCGCGCCCGACAAGAGGCTTTGAGGGAGGCGTGCGGCGCCGTTCCCGGGCACCGCCTCGCAGCCCGGCCCTCGCACGGCGCGTCCGTCGGGGGCAATGGAGCCGCTCGGAGCCGGCGCGCCGTCACCTGCCGGGGCTGTCACCTGCCGGGGCTGTCACCTGCCGGGGCCGTCCCGCCCGAGCCGCCTCCGCAGCCTGGCCCCGCGCTGGAGCCGCCCGCCTGCGTGTTTGGTACCAGACTCCGAGACGTCAGTGTTGAATCATGGATGACATGCTGAATGTCTGAAGGGCTGTTTCACCTCTAAATTTAAATGACATCAGGAAACTCGAAAAAGAAAGCTGCTGCTGTGTGGTTATGCTTCATGGGTTTTGTTGGATTGCCTCTGATCTGATCCTCCAAGTGATAAATACCATTTTTCTCTGTTTCTCATGGTGTCAGTTCTTAATATGTCAGCTCAGTTGGGAAAGCAGTTGTGCAAATGGCTGAGAAGGGAACTGCACCCGACATTGGTAGCTTATCATCAGACCTGGCCATATGTACATAACACACGTACCACATGTGCTTATACACAGATGTCATTCCTGACAGAGTGAGGCTACAGTAGATATTGAATACATAAATCTGCCCGGAAAATGGGTTGTCCTTAAGAAGAGACTCAGTGTGCAGCTCAGGAAGGAAGCATGGCTCTTGGAGTAGGTGTGGGTTAGTCTTACAGAACAGAATCTCACACTTGGGGAAACCAAATCCGTAGATATGTCAAGACTTCAGTAAATCTAAAAAAAGATGCCAAACCCAGGAGATCTTGGGACAAACGCCAGGTTTTGGTTTTAACACAATCTTGTTTGGACAGAATGAGGGAAGAAACCAGTTGTTTGTGTGTCTATATTTTAAGCCAGGAACAATGTTGTAGGTGGAGGCAGTAGTATAGAAGCTGAGATGGGAGGATAACAGTAGAAGGTGGGCTAGGAGGTGCAGTTGAGTGCAGTAGATGCAGTTTGGACATGACATTAGATGGGCAGTGGTTTAAACTGAAAGAGGGCAGGTTTAGATTAGATATTGGGAAGAAATTTTTTACAGTGAGAGTGGTGAGTCACTGGCACAGGTTGCCCAGAGAAGCTGTGGCTGCCCCATCCCTGGAAGTGTCCAAGGCCAGGCTGAATGGGGGTTTGAGCAGCCTGGTCTATTGGAAAGTTGTCCCTGCAGGGGGTTGGAACTAGATGGTCTTTAAGGCCCCTTTCAACCCAAACCATTTCGTGATTCTATAAGGAAATGCTACATATTGCCACAAAACTTCAGTGCCATTACTGAATTACTGCAGTGACTCCAGCAGCTTCCTTTACAGTACCACTAAGTATTGAAAAGGCTATTTTGAAGAGGTCTAGAAGGTCTAGAAGGCACTTCCTTTGTAAATATAATGACTGGAATTGTCCATAAAGATGACAGTTGAATTTGAAAAGCCCAAAGAAACAGGGTGTCTGAAGGGATGCAGGTGGAGAAGGTTATTGATGCAACTGAGCTTACGACTCTGCTTGCTGAATTCTTGAGGCTGCTGGATTTAAAGCGTTTACTGGGAAGCTGCTGAGAGTGAAGAGCACTCTTCCCTCGCGGGGGAAGGCAGGCAGCCAGCAGGCGGCAGGAAGAGCTCATTAAACCACAGTGGTGTGCATTAACCAGGCACCGCGGATTTTCGCTGCAAAACCTGTTTTGCCTCTCATGAATTCTTACTAACCGCGCGAGATCTTTCAGGGAGGTGAGGAGGGAAGGGCTGAGGAGCCGGCCCGGCTAACGCCGCTGAGCACCGCGCGGTGCTGCCCGAGGGCCGCGCTCAGCCCGCCCAGGTGGCCGCGGCGAGGCCGGGACACGCCGGGGCGGTGCCGCCCGGCCCGCCCCCACCTCAGGCTGTACGGGAAGTGATGTTGCCTTGACGGAAAAGACACGGTCGGAGCCCAAAAAAAGGCAGGTGCGGCGTGACGCGGCTGCGGGAGTTCCGGCGGCCGGGAGGCGAGCAGGTAGGGCGGCAGGAGAGGTGAACAGGGCAGCGAGTAGGGACAGCTCGGCTGGGCTGGCAGAGGGCTGGGTCAGAGCCCCGGGACAGTGTTTCGGGCGGGGAACTCTGCGTGCCGGCGCTCCGCGGCTCCGGAACGGCGACCCGGGCTTTGACAATGGGGCCTCGCTCCGGAGATGAGAGCGAGCCGTCCTTAGCCTGGGCCTTGGGCCGCCCCTCAGGTGCTTCCCCTCACGGCGGCTGCCGGGGGCGCCGGCAAACAGCCCCGCTCGGGCCTTCCTTCCCGCGCCGCTGCTGCTGCTGCGGGAGCTGCCAGCTCCCACCCTCTACACCTGCCTTTCTTCTACAGAGAAGGAGTGCACTGCATGTCTGGTTTAAATTTTTGAAAAGGCTTTAAAAATGGTCAGTCTTTGTGAGAGCACTATAATAATGTTACATCTGCCTAGCCGGGACTCAGATCTTATATGTGATTATCAACCTGTTGCTCCTTGCTGAGCACTGCGTGTTTGTGTAAGGGAGGCTTCGTGCTGGGAAGGCCTTCAGCCTGATTTCTAATGCTTGGGCTGAATTTACACTTTGATGATCTTGGATCTAAAGAAATCTAAGCCCATTAGAAACACCTATTGATTTTCCTAACTCTGTAAGTAACTAGAGTATGTTAATATATAAGTGGTATTTTTGATGGTGCTAGCAAAGTATAAAGGACATGCTTACAACTGTTAAAACCACTCAATTTTTATGTCTTAGACATGTATCAGGAATTTTTTGACCTTTCTGACTGTTTGACTCTTCTAACACTTCCCTCATAGATGGTGCTTAGGAGGTTTTCATCAGGATAACACATACATGTTTGGAGTTAGTTCTGCAAGGTGGTGTGTTGCTGCACGTACAGGTTTTTCTTTGAAACTCTGCAAAATCTATACTGCCCATTCTTGGAAACTTAATCTGACATAGACATCTTCTCTCAGCCCTTCTTTCTTGTCATAGACTTTTAGTAATTTTGTGAGTGTTCGAAGTATTTTCCGGCCAGGGAATAGCATATACTACAATATGCATTTCAAATGTTGACAGGTAAATGTAGGAATGGTATTTGTAATGCTAAATGAGTGTCTCAAAAGCTTGGTTAAAAAGATGGAAAAAAGAATAGCATGTTCCTGTGTTTCTCGTTCAGGGTTCTGATTTTACATCTACTTAATCTCTTGCACAAAGGAGTTTGGGAGAGAGGGTGTGCTACAACTTACACTGGTTTAATTTCACAGTTAACAAAATTTCCCATGAGCAACCAGATGTCTAAAACCAGACTGTAAGTTTGTTTTATCACTATCGTTAAACATGGGAACACATTAATTTATCACTCGATTACACATTTCCTTTTCTTTCAAAGAGAAGATAAGGTGAGATAAAAGAATTCTTAAGTAGCATTTGACATTTACAGAAACAAATATTACGTGCAGTAACCCCTGTGTGCCTTTGAATTCTTGCTCGTGCTGTTCTTGCCAGGGATCTCCTGTGCTGGTAAATGACCATAGGTCTCTCAGTTTCCAGCATAACCCTACACTTGCAGATCAACACCATTACTAAGATCAGTCTGTCACAGCCAACAGAGGTAGTTAGAATTTAGTTTAATCTGAAAAAACAGGCAAAATTGGTACTAGAGGTGGAATATAAAGAATGAGAACTCCTTTTCCCCTGTTGATGTCTCAGCAAATAATTAAGTTGCATTTATAAATAATTAAGCATCAAATATTTCCATCTGTATTAAACCCGCATTATTGTGCTCTGCACATGTGGTGGGTCCTGCAGAGGGTTATTTAGATACTTACAGGTGAACTTTTCCTGGGCTGGGCATACACAGTGCTCTGGAACTTGCTTTTGCTCCTCTTGCTTTGTAGACACCACTCAGTGCTGCAGATACAATCTTTGAGTTTACAGCACTGGCTTCAAACATGCCTAAAAAAGTTGTTTAAGTACAGCATGGATAGATAAATTCTAACCTATAAGGCAGCTTTTTTAGCAGAACCACTTTTTTTTCCTATTTATACAAATATATTCCCAATCAGTCTCTCTGGATATAGCATCTGGCTATGAGGTTTCTTTTCCTCATTTTTTTTTCTCTTCTAAGTCAGAACTGCATCCCTGTCAGGAGGCAGGACTAACTTGAACCATGTTAAATCAGCTGAGATCACTTAATGATTTAATGATCCTTTTATCTCCAGTGGAGCTTTGTGAATAAGTCCTAGCCTGGACTTTCTTTTCTGGAACACCCTTACATTGTTGTATTTTCATATATAAAGCATCAGAATTTACTTTTGATTTATAGTAATAAGTAGTCTCAGTGTCTGTGATTTATTTTCCAATCTAATAAGCCTTATGGCATGTAGATTAAAATATGACATATAACCAGCATACTTTTTCCTGTGCTGTTGGTGTGGCTTCAAAGGGCTGGGGATGCTTTGGGGGCTGTGTGACAGTTTTGCATATCCTGCGTGGTGGAATTCTTTTCACATACTGGCACATTTCAGCACTCTGGAGCTGACCTAACAAGTTCTTCAGTATCTTAGTCTACAGGAGGAAAAAAAACCAAAACAGGCAAATGTCCTTGCTTCTATGGCTCTGAGGATAATATCAAAGTGTACACCAGTGCAGTGATATTTTCCTGAGTTTGCAAACCCATTTCTCATAGCTGTTTTCTTTCTCTATGTCTGATACTTTTACTGATGAGAAATGGGTAAGAATAAAGCCCAATTTCTGACAAGTGTCAGAAAAAGGCACTTGTGGAAATCAATGTGAAGACTGGTAGTAAGGTGGCAAACGGGCAGGAAGCAGCAGTGAAGATACAGACTCAGCAGGAGCAGAGCTTTTCTAGAAATCTGTGATTTGCAATGGACAAAAGAAGTTAATATGTAATCAGTGTTTTAAAATTAAAAGTCAAGTTTGTGGGCACTTGCAAAAAGTATTTTGAAGATAACTGTACACTTCTGCAGTAATTCTTTGTGTAAATGTGATATGTGAACGAAAGGACTGTGAGGAGTACACCTTGCTGAAATATTTTCTGTGCAAATGGAACACTGGGTATAAGGACACTGCTACACAAATCAAGTAGCTGAGTCCAAATTAAGTTTGGAGATTGTGACTGCAGTTTTGCAGCTGTGTACTGCTATTGGTTTAAAAGGTGATAACAGGATAAAGGAATAAATAGCAAAGTAGATAAAAACTGACTCTTCAGTAATACTTTCAGGTAAGGAGAGCTCCATGGGTAGAAGCAATGCCTTTTATTAGGGCAGTTTATTTAGCTAGAAAGGATAGGCTTTCAGGTATGTAAGCTTCTTTCAGGTTTGAATTAGAAACAGCAGAATGTAAAGCAAAATTAAAAACAATGGATCCACAATTTTTATAATACTTTTATTAAGCTTGTGTCATTAGAAGGTGGTGAAGGTTCTCTGGAGACGTGCTGTTGCCCAAAGTCAGCCCAGTCTCACTCTTAAAGCATGGCTCATTATTTTCATAACTGTGGGATATTTCATTTGGTTCCCTTATCACCCAAAGACTGTAAGGAAAATGGTTGCTCTGTGAACTGAAAGGAGGAAAACAATTCATTCCAGTAACAACCTTGGGGAGAGGGAATATGTGAACTAGAATGAAGGCTGCTAGTGGTGATAAGGACTAATAAAGCATGTGTGGTGGGTAGGGGGCAAAGAAAATTCATTTTTATGAATAAAAATGCAAGTTTTCTGTTTCTCTGCTGTGTCTCCACCAGTCTTGCTAGTATGGTATTTTATGTTGGTAGTTGCTGAGGGAAATGACCTTTCTCCTGGAGATCCCTGCTGATAATTGTGTGGCTGTCATGGAGCGTGGTGCATTTTGAGCATTTCAGGGTATCGCTCAAGGCTCACAGTTGTGGGACTGCTTGTGCTGTGGAATGGTTTTATGCAAGGTTTGCATGAGATTATTTGCTGCTGCAGGTCTTGCCAGTGGCTGGTGCTTTCCATGTCTGCTTGGAAACCCAGATAACATTCAGAATGCAGATTATAGCAAAAAAACTGGATAACTGGGATCTTTTTATGGTGGCTTGTTTTTTTTTTCAATTGCAAAGGCTAATCATAATTCCTCATCCCCCACCCCCACTTGTTTTGTTTTAACCAAACTTTATGCATGACTGAATGTGACCCAAAATACAGGTATCAGGGTGGTCCTAACCCTGCTGGTATTATCCATTTCCAACAGATTTTCTCATGCAGCACTTTCAGATCCTGTGCACATAACTGCACATGCTCCACTGACTTTCTCCTCTAACACTGATTTAGCTTGACGGGTCTTTTCTGTCAGGGCATGAACTCTCTGACTAATACTTAATTTTTCCATACTTTTTCTTGGAATGGTGTCAGGATAGACATCTCTGTACAGAGATGGTGTTAACCAAGTTTGAAGATAGTACTGTCTGATTTGATTGTGTTTCTTCTGAATTTCATAGCAAAATTCTCGTAATTTTAGATTTGACAAATGTAAGTTGGAGTTACTAAATTAAGTTAGAGTTGTTAAAGTAGTAGTTTTTAACATATTCTTTATCTATGAAATGGAAGACGTGAATATAAATATGTGATAGTTTTTTAGAATTGTCAGTTTGGATATAGCCCATGGGGCTGGAGATCCTGCTGTGTGTCAGGAGGAGCTGCAGAGCAGGCTTTGGAAGGCCTGTGAAAAGAGCATGCTGCAAAAGTGCAATCACGCTTTTTAGTAGGTTTTGATACAGAAGACAACTCCTCCTCCCCCAAATCTGAACTGCTGATCTGGCAAAACTCCACTGGTTTTATTCCATTCACTTTTTAATAATAGATGTGCTTAAATTTAATTTGCTTTTAAAATAGATGTAGTGTCTTTTAAATCCAACTTGAAAGTAAATGTAAAATTGAATGACTGTCACAGTATGTGCTGCAGCAGGTACAACCTGGGCAGCTGGTGGGTTTCCCTTGCAGAACTGGAAACTCTGCCAGCTTTCAGGGGAGGCACACATCCCACTCTTCCCTTTATCCAGTCTGCCTTTTTTTCACCATTTTTCACAAAATGTTCAGGAAGTTCAGATCTTTGTGGTTTCTTCCTCTCAGTAAAGGAGTGTTAAAGCTGATCAGCAGATTCAAATGTTGGGAGAGAAGGTAGAAATAATAGAAATTCAGTGTCTCTGCCCCTCTCTAATGAGCTTTGTTTCCTTAGGAAACCAGGCTAAGCGGCATGTTCTCATTTCAGCTTTGTTTTTTGCATTGCAAATTTGGAGCTTTGTTCCAAGAAGTCCTTATTGCATTCATAATCTCGAGTGTGGTGTGTTGAGCCTTAGGGAATTTTTCTTCAGCATAGCATCCTGTGGGAGCATGAAGAATGGGAGCAGTAACGTTTTTACTAATTGGGAACTGAAAGATCTACTTTGGTCATGTACTGCAGAATCACCACCTTTCCAAGCCCACCCATTCCTCCTGCACACCCTGAAGGAAGGCAGATCAACCAGTCAGGTTAGTTAACCTGGGGAGTCACTGAATAAATGGGAATATGAAGGAGCTCTCATGTTAATGGTGTTCATGCTTTAAGAAATGATAGGAAAAAATAGGCATCACAGGTGTTTAATTTGGTTTCATGTGCTTTATTGCATGGAAGATCAAACAATACACTGCAGAAGCAATACTTTGCTGTAGCTCAGAAGCAGCAGACTTCTCTGTCTGCCACATAGTTCACATAATTAACCTTTCCATTTTTCCTCCTGAGAGCAGAGTTAAAGTGCAAAAGGCACTGTTGACAGCTTGTGAGGAGAATGATGAACCACTTGCCCTATTAAGTAGATCAGAAAAGATGTGAACAGGATCTTTTGCTGGAAAGGAAACCCAGCTCTGCTGAGATTGGTTTTTCAAATAATATGTTGGATCAGGTAGTGCCAAAAATAAACACATATCCATTAAGCTGAAGTGTGGATAGAAATATGGCAGAAACTTTCAAAGCTGTATTAATATAGGATTGTAAAACATTGAAAATGCTTTCTTAGGTAGCTGTAGTGCACATGTCCCTTTAAATGGGCACAGCAACTTCCTGTAAAGATACTGTTTTTTAATTAAAAATCTGACTTAGTCATCAACCCTTTAAAGTAGATAAAGATCATTGATCTAAAATGAGGTTTGTAGCTCTACAGGCTGAAGATAGAGACATCAGATTATTGGTGTGCTTTTACAGCTTCTCACCCAGAGCAGGGCTGCTGGTGTCTCCTGCAGTGCTGCTCCAGGTGCTCTCTTCGTGCAGTCAGGCCTGCACTTTGTAGGTCTTACAAAATGTGAACCAACACAGTCCCACAGAAGAACTGTAGCATGTCAAATAATTAATCCATCTTTAGGTTAAATGTTCTTTTGAGTACAGATTATATAATTTGAGTAGTGTGAATGTTGCCAAAAGGCCATTTCCTGCGTACAAAATGATGACATTTGCTCATTTCACTCAAAACAAATAATCATGTTTATTCATACACTTTTTATTGCTATTTTAAATAAACCTGGTTTGACCATTTCTTGGTGTTGTATATCTTATACAAGGACTTGTACAATAGTATTTTTAATACTATTTTCTTTCTGATACTTCAGAACTGTAATAAGAGAGAGAGAACCTGGTTCAAATATTGAAGGGTTCTTTCCTTCCCTTTTTGATTCAGATCTGGAATAAGCATCTCCACTTGGCTTTGCCTTGGGACAGACTGCATAATACAAACTGGTGTGGAGGCAGAGGCTTGCAGTTCTGACAGAATTGACAGATCAATTAGCTTGTTTGGGATAATTTTACTAATCTTTTCTGAGGTCAACTATAACCATATATAAATCTTATTTGGGAAGCAGTCTTTTGATGTTTTCTTCTGATGACAGAGTTTGGTCTAAAGTTTTTTGAAGTGCTGATGTTGAGTGCCCAGCTGCTGCAAGGATTCCTGTCGTTAGGCAGTATGATGTTCCATGGAAGCAAAATTGATGATTTTCATTTGTTGATTATTTTACTGTTAACTTTTCATTGTTGAAGAGACCCTGGTAATTCTTGGTAGTTATCTGGAGACTCTCTTGGAATGGATTATTTTTAAGAACTTCCTTTTTATGTATAATGCTGCAGATCTTATATATGCCAATGCTTTATCACATGCAATGCTAAAAGAAAGCTCTGTCACCATTACTAGAAATTGCCTAGATTGGCTTACAGCTGAAAGAACATAATGAAAGTTTTACTTTACTCTATGATATTACTAAATATTTAGCAGTTGTGCCTTTGGGTAGCAGGAAGGCCTGCCTGACCTACTTTTATTTTAATCACTGAAGGGATATTTCATTATTTGGTCCTGGCAAAGTTCAGCTATAACAGTTCTGGTGTGAAAGCTGACTTTGTGAGTGTGAGTTTTTTTTTTTGTTTGGTGTGTTTTTGTTTTGGTTTGGTTTTTTTGTTTTTTTGTTTGTTTGTTTGTTTTTTGTGGAAGGATATTGGTGAGAGGAAAGCAAAAGAAAAAAGTCTTTTATATGGAATTTATCTCCTCCTTTCAGTTCTGCCCTGAGGTACTGGCATGCTACTGCAGAGCAGGGGCAGATGACACTGATGTTAGGCACTGCTCTTGATTTGAAAACAGTTTTGTAGCATTATCTGAAATGGGCTGTTATTAGATCCAATTCTTCTCCTAGTCCTCTCTCCAGTGGCAGATGTCTTTATTTCTGCAGTCAGGTAGCAATCCAGAATTTTTCTTATAGAAGAAACATCTGCTACAGGACAGTTTGGACACCTGCAGCTTTTCTCAAGGGTATGGAGCGTGTGAAGGCAAATATTCTGATGCTTATACTGAAGAATTCTCCACACTGTTCACTGTGTTTAACTCCTCAAATTTTCTCCTAAATTCCTAGGCCTGTAAAGCATAGAAAAGTTTTACAAGTAAACCATAAATTCTGTGCATTCAGATCCTCTTGTTCATAAAACTTTTAAAAATGTTGGGAATATTGAATAACTGAATAGATGGGTATTCCTTTGTAGAGCTGGAGCTTCAGAACTACATTTCACAGTTTTAGTAATTTTGATCCCCTACATAAAGTAAGAAATTGTCCAAGCTCTTACAACCCCCTGGGACTGGGGTAGCAGTGGGCGGAAGGCTCACCTTGGGCTGCCTGCAGTGGTTCCTGTTCCAGCTGTTGCTGCTTGGTTGGTGTTTGCTTCCTGCCACCACAGCAGGGCTGCCTCAGTTGCCTGTGCAGCACTTGCTGAGAGGCTGCAAATATGTTTGTTTAAAAACAGAGACTATAAATAACCAAACATTGATGTCCTTCTGGTTTATAAATCTCCAGTTTGAAATCAACATAACTTTACCCTCACAAAGAAAGCTTTATTTCAGCTGTACCTTTCTGGCAAAGTCTTACTGTTGTGGATAAAACCCTTGCCTGGCAGGAAGGAAGGAAGGAAGAATTAGTTGGTGTTCCTCACACCAAGTTGGTGAGAGACAAGTTAAGCAGCCTTATTTCATCCTGAAATAAACCACTGAAGTCTGGGGATTATTTATTAATTATTTTCCCACTAAAGATGGCAAACATCTTACTGTATGGAAGAGTTTGAGCTCCATTTACATTGAGAGAGATTGAGGTTGAGGCTTCCAGACAGTTTGTGCTTAGTGTGTGTAGTTACCCCCCAGGGCTGTTTGCAACATGGCAGGAGAACTGCTGCTTTGTCTGTCAACGCTTCTTATCCTGTTCCTCCTTCTGCACAGGAGCAGTTACCAGACATTCTAGTGTGCTTGTGGTCTGAATATTTCTTCACAGTTAAGCAAATGTGCTGGTATTGATCAGGGAAGCAAGCAGTTACAGATTAAAAATGTGCATGCTGCTGAAAATTGAGCACAATTCTGTTTTTTAATTGCATGTGGGAGCAAAAAAGGGCCTTTTCCTATAAAACTGGTGACATTTTCAGAAGATTGGATTGAGCCAAGAATGGATAGAGTTTTAAAAATTACAACCTGTAACTAAATGTCAAAGAAATGGATTTTAGTTAATGCTGGAAAAATGCTAAGGCAGGGCATGAAAAAGTGTTCCAACTCTGTATAATAGAACTTAGATGTTCACCAGGGCAAGGAAAATAAAAATTGCTTTGATTCACATGAAAAGAGTCAAGGCAGTTGAGCAGTGAAACAAGTGAGAGTTAAGAAGCTTGTGGAGTTGTCTTTGTTACTGGTAGATGAATCCATATGTTGAATATTTGTAGCAGCCTGTCTGCAGCACTTCTTAAATTATAAGATTGGAGACTAGCTGGAGACACCACCTTAATTTCCTTTCTTTGCTGCTCTTGAAGCAGCTTGAGGAAAGAAACTGAGACAAGAAAGGATTGTGCAAGGACACTTGTCTGCAAAAGCTCACATCAGCTAAATCTTACACGGTGAGTGCAAAAGTTGCTTTGTCCACAGCTTTCAGTGCTCTCCTGTGAGCATCTCTAATGTTGGGGTGTCTGAGAGACCACCCCCCTCATGGGGCTGCAGGGGCTGTGAAGGTCCTGTCTCATCCCAGTGCAGGGCTCTCCATCCAGTGAGTGCCTCGGTGCAGACACTGGTGCTGAAACTGGGGCAGACCTGTGGATTCTGCCTCTTGTGAACTGACTCACTGAAGAGCTGGTTTACATGTTAAAGCAGTAGCTTTATTTCCTTGAAGTTATTTAAATGTTTAAAATGTCTGCATGTGTCTCTTAGGACTGTGCAGGGACAGGAGCTTGTTGGTTTAGTGTCTGTGTTTCAGAAAGTTTCTGGCAGCATCCTCACTCTGATCTCTTCTTGGAGCTTGTTGCCATCAGAAGTGGTTCAGCAGAAAGGACTGGACACAGATGCCTACAAGGCCCAATGGTACAGCTGCCACTGTCCTCCCAAATCCTTTCAGATTCTGCTCACATGGTCTCTCTCTGTCGTGTCTTTTGCCAGTTTTGTAATCAGTAGCTTTTTCTGCTGTCTGTAAAAGTGAGAAATAAAACCAGTTTGGGGAATTTTGGTGCTTGCTGTATTTCAATATAGTAAACTACTGTGTTTGCTGTATTTTATTTTTTGGGTATACTTAGAAAAAGTTGTGCTCCCCCATTGCAACTTCCTCTCCCTAAGACAAGGAGGAGGGTCAGTAGTTTATGCAAAGGTTCGAGGTGTATTGCCTGGTTTAGGGAAATCTAGTTAGCTACTTTGCTCACTTTTAAAAGGGGTAAAAGAGATCACTTGATCAGTCAGCAAGACCACATGACAGGCAGCTGAATGTAATTAGGTGGGGAGGGTGCTTGTGTGGGGCTGGCAGCTTCCCATGCCCTGCGAATGTTAGAGCTGTTAGTCTGAACTACACTATTTTGGTTTTATTTCTTTCTCTGCTGATGCTTCCTGTAGATGAGAAATGGCTCTTTTTGCATGACTATGGTATTCAAGAGATCTGACCTGTGTCAGGAAACTTGTCAGTGAAGCACATTTGGAAAACTACAGATCCATTCACAGCTGTTGAATATAGGTATGTAAACACTTTCTCTTTTCTGTTTATTTTCAGAAGATTTATTACATTGTTTTCCTTGAGCTGACTGTGCCAGCTGTTCTGTTCAGAGTTTTGAAACACTGTTGCTGCACTTTAATAACAAGCTGCCTGGAATATTCTGATTTCGAGAGTTCAGCATTTCTACATCCTCCTGTTCTAGAGGCAAAAGTAAAGCTGGGGAGTACACTTGGTTTATGTAACACAGACTTTGGGGTTAAGTGACAAAACTGCAGCTCTTTTGTATGTATTTAGTCATTGCTTTTCATAAATAAATCAGTCAGACTTAAATACAAACCAGGGTAAGTTTATTAACAAAATAAATAAAATGACTGCAGTGAGCAATGTCTGGATCCAGGAGCCATAAGATGCCTGTTCTGGTCCCAAATCATCAGCCTACATTGTCTTCTGTGGCAAACTTGTTCTGCAGGGAAGGTACAATTAGACCCCTGATAGTGAAGTGTGCTGTGCAAAAAATATTTAAAATACTGAACAAAGTAACTCAGTATTTTTAAATGTTGCAGTGCTTGAACTTTTTCCCCCTCTGTTTCTTCCTGTGTTTCTATTAGCATTTAAAGATAAATTATACTGAATAAAACAGTCCTTTAGAATGGCAGGGTTTTTAACTGCATTGTGCACCAACATGTTTGTTATCATGTTTGCTAAAGGGATGATAAAAGGTGTGAACATGGTGTGTTGCACAGGCTGTTATTTTTAATGATAAAAAAAATTGCTTAGCAAGGAACCATGAAAGGTCATCTAGTTCACATTCCTTGTTCAATCATATAGTAATGACTTGAATCTTAAAATTAATTATCATAAAAGCAATAGGAAGGTGGGCTGTTATTACTGTGTTTTGTATCCCCTTTGGAGTAAACTCAGAGTATATGTACCCACCTAAGTCATGCCATGCCACCCCAAGAATGATTTTGTAATCAAGCATCCTTTCTAGCCATGTGTTTACCAGCATTTTCCTAGTCACGAACCAAAACTCCAGTTTTTATAGACTGCAGATAACCAAGGAGGAGTTGTTCAGAGAACAGAAAACACTATTCTTCTCCACTTCTGTGGAGATCACAAGGCTTTCCCAGGGTTTTATTTGATGTCTAGCATAGAATGTCTTAAGATGACTTTTCTCCGCTGGATCATCAACAGCTGACTTATGTTTATAACGGAGAAGTAAGGAATTAATAAATGTAGTTCAAGAAATATATTTTCTTACTGTTTCCTTATAGTCATCCCCAGTGTATGAAAAGTTTGTATAAAATAACTGGGAAAAAGGATTTTGTAAATAGTGATGCTTGGCTTTGTTTTTGTTTTTCCTGTGCTGTTTGGATGGATTGGTTGTTGTAGCTGCTTCACTGTAATTTACTGTTACATAATACTTTCATTTATTGCACTACATGTGCATTTTGAATGTGTTACAGAAAGTATTTCTAGCACATTTTAGTGCAGTGATTTCTAATAGCCTAAGTTATTTGAGGATTAAATTTTGATAATGTTGGAATTCTTTTTTACACTGCAAAGCAATATGCTAGCATTTGGTGCTGCTACCCTTTCCTTCACCACAGTCTTCCTGGATTTCAGTATATTTGCATGTTTCCAACATCTTTCATTTATAACACTATCTTAAACAAAATAGCCTTAGTAATTAAGCCTGGTAAAGACAAGCTGGGAATCTAATTCAGCTGGGCTTCTTTAAGCATGTCATTAACAATGGCATTAAAGAGAAATAGTAACTTTTTTTCCTTAAGAAAAAAAAAGTTAAAAAAAAAAGACAAACAAAAATTCTGAAACTACAGAAAACTTAGAATGACCTCGAAAAATCTTAAAAGCAGTTAATGGAAAAAGATCTGAAAGTATCTTAGTAGATGGAGAAAAATAAGCTCTCCACAATGGGAAGGAGAAAAAGGAGTAACTTTTATTTGGTCTTCTAAAATGTTTTACTTCATAACAGTAAGAAACAGTGTAGTTCCTGCTTCTGAATTTGTTTAAACGCTGTGACATAGGGATAAAATTTCTTTTAAAAAAATCTGTTTTGATACATTGTGATGCAACTGTTGATATAAATAGAAAAACTGGGATCTTGGTGAGGCAATTCTCTGGGGAGTGGGTTGGTTAGCACAGCTCCACTATAGGCACTGCAGCTGTACTGATTAGTGCTAACTGAGATTTTCTTTTTTCACAAACTTAATTTATTTTTACTGAAATCTCATTATTGGATTCTTAGTTTCTTCTATAGTAAATCACATGCACTGATTTAAAATCCAACCAAATGCTGCAAGCCAAACCAGTCTTTTAGCAGATGAAACACCAGCACCTACTTTAATGAGACTTTTCATATAGAAACTCTTGTGGGACAGTACCATTGCAGACTCCCATTTTCTTGTGACTTGTGCTCAGAAGGGCATAGCTGAATAGATTCTTTCTTATTACTTAACCTTTATATTCCATTCTGCATTTCAGAGGTTTGATGCCTTTCTCAGTTATGGTGTAGAATTGTTCTGTGAAGTTGGTTTGGCAGTTTGTGTGAGATTTTGGAGTTCCTCACAAGCATACAACATTTCTATCTGGTGTCTCACCAAGCCAGCACAGTCTGTATGCACTGTATGGTGTGATAACTGCATACACATTTCCCTGACACTGTTTTTGACAGGAAACTTGCACTGCTTGGATTAATTAGAGCATTCTGACTGGCAATTTATTTTCATAGAAAAGCTTTGTATATTTTTTCTGGAACTTAGGTTATGGACGTGGTTGTCTGTAGGCTTACTGCTGCCTAAGCCATTTATTAGCTATAAACAGAACCATTCTGAATTTTAATTGAAGACTTCTAAGGGTAGAGGTAGGGAATTGCCTGCTACTGTAGGTCAGTTTAAGTGAAACTTGAGGATGCTTTTGTGCATGAAATGTTATGAAAGAAAGAAGGAAGGCACCTACAGCATGAAAAGCTGACAACAGCTGCCAGGTTTCAGGTGAGGCTTTACTCTACATCCATCTTGGGGCCCTCCCTCCATCTGGGAATAACTAAAAGGAAAGGTATGGGCAAACTGTGGCATTAGACCTGTACTGCTTTTTGCTTTCTTTGCTCATATATTCCTATATAATACCAATTAGTGTAAGAAATTCTGGTTTGCTGTGCTGTTTATCTCAGGAGTCTTTGCTGTGTATCAGGATTTAACTATAATTCATGCTGTATTATGGGATTCTGATCTGAGCAGTGAGATAAATATTGTTGGCAACTCAGGTTGAAAAACAGCAGGCTTTTTGAATGGAAGCTTTGTGTTGAGCAGATCAGGCTGCTAATCAGTGCTTCTTTTGAATTATGCCTTCCCTGAGGCTCTAGAAAGCTGTGCTAGGACAGGAATTGAAGCCAGCATTTTGCCAAAGCACTGTCTGAGTAGTTTGGCAGACAGCAGGGCCTCAGGAGAAGGCTTGGGCAGTGGTAATTTGTGCTGCAGTTCCAGAGCTGTTCAAGGGAGGATAGGGTGGAAGTAGGGGCTTGGCTTTCAATTCCTAAAAGAAAAGCCCACTCAAACACTGTAGTTTCAGCTTTGCTTTAGTTTGAGTGATAGATACTTTTAAGCCACAAGCATGCTCCCAAGTGCCTGTGTCTTGCTGTCATACAAAGATTTCTGTGAAGATTTCTGCTTTGCTGTTAGTGACTTCCCCAAGAGAACAGGCTGCGGCCTATTGAATACAGCCTATTTCAGGCAGAAGTGGTGTTTTATTCTGTAATGGGCATGTTAAGTTATGGCCAGCAAGTTATTTCTAACCTTTTCATAGCATTTATGAGACATGGAAGCATCACATACACTCACTATCTCCAAACATGTTTACTGAACGAGTCCTGCTCAGTACTGGCTGAAAATCTCTTTCTCAGACTGTAGCTATTACAGACTCTGAAATTAAAGGCTTTTGAGACCTCTTAGGAGCAATTATTCACAGCTGCCACCCACCTGTCAAACTCTTTGAAGTGTCTTGCTACCAGCCTGTACTGCTCTCACTGGCTCCCCATGGCAGCATGACCTCAGGTAGGTCCGGTGAGCTCTGCACCTGCAAGAATGCTTCTGTCAAGATTTTCTGATCTTTAAAAGATTGGGAGAAGTGAATGCTAGCTGTGAGCCTCAGTTTTATCAATCTAGATCTATCCTTCCATCTCTGTCCATTGTGTACCCTTCCTAGCTTAGCATCTCTGACTGTCCTGTGATGCTGGATTTGAGGAGTAGAAGAATAACCTTTTCTAGTTGCTGGACAGGGTTTTAACTGACAGTTTCCCATGCTTTCCCACAGATAACTATGAACTTACTTTGTCCTTTTTGTTACATTCATTTAAGTAATCCCACTGATTAAATATTTTCACCAGTAACTTATTATTCCTAATGTTGTGCCTGATATTCATAGATAATAGAGTTTTCCATCTCACTAGAAATGGATATGGCTTAGTTGTTCAGTCAGTAACTTTGATAACCAGTGAATGTTCTGGGGAACAGGATATTTTCACTGGCTGCTGGAAGAATGATGACATTAGTCCTGCTCCAAAAGGCCATGATGCCTAGTGATTAGCTGCTTTCAGAAAACTTCTGATGGACTTAAAAAGTTTTGGATATTTCAATGGCACCTAAATAATGAGAAAGCATTTAACTTGCTAAGAAATAACTAGAAGAACAAAATGTTAGAAATCCTCTATACTGTGACCCCTGTTAGTTTACATCTCAATATTACAGAAAAGCAATAATGCTAAAGAATGGCAGTGACTGCTGAAAATAAGGTTGTTGAATCTTCCAGTTAACAACCAGATTAGCAAGGAAAAGTGTTTACTTCCTATGAAAAACAAAAACCCCATGTATTTCCCAGTCCAAAGGATGAAAAGGTGGATTAAATTCTGCACTGCAGTTCTTTCCTGCCTCTCACCCTTTTGTTTTGCCACATCATGTTAGATGAATGATGTAGTTTTATAGTCCCATTTGTATCATATTTGTGTGGTCTTCACTTTTATCTAACAATGACTAGGAAGTATCTTCAGGTGTATCTTCAAGTATTTTCACACTTTCTTTAGCGTGAGTACCTGCACATGTTTTCTTTGAGATGCCATTTCATTAATATTCTATCTGCACATATGAAACTGCTTCGTTTTTCAGCTTTTAGATTTTTAGCTTTTTTAATTATTATTATTATTATTCCTCTTATTCTGCATTTTCATGTGTTTGCTTACCTGCTGGAGGTCTTCATCTCCTGGAAAACCAAACCATTCGTTAAAGAAACATGCAATTCTTACTATCCTGTGTGGTTCTTATTCTCTTCTCCTTTACCCTTTGGTGGTTATTTCTGTGGGCAGAAATAGAAGTGTGCTCTCTTTTCTTGCCCTTCTGAATTTGAAAGTGCTGCTGAATCACTGGGTGGTCAGACTCATGGATATTTCCCACCTGTGAATATGACCAACTTTGTGGGTGAGACCCTTGTGGCTCCTGTTTGTCAGAAACAGTTGGAAAATGTGTGTATCTGTGTAAGACTGTCCTTCATAATTCCTTGATCCTGTGAAGAGTAGGTACAGTGCAGTGATGTATTCCAGATGTTAAGGTTGGGCTGTGAGGAAGGAGGTGGGTCCCAAAGTGGTCAGAATTGTCACATTAGGGAGGATGCTGAGCATTGCTCTGAATTTCCTGTTAAGAAGCTAGTGAAAAAGCACGGAAGCACACTTGGAAGCCAGTGTGGCTTAATGCATTTATTAGAGGAAGAGGGGAATGGTTGAGGATCAAGTCAGTAGTGTGGAACTGCTTAAAAGAAATTCAAAATGCTTGCTTTACTTTCCCCAGTTACTCTGGAGTTGATTCACTTCATACAGATGTTTCAAAGCAGCTTCTGATGAGAGTGCAGAGGCAACTTGTGAGGCAAAAGCTCTTGTTCCCAGGAGGGGGACAGATGAACTGTTTTCATCACATAGCATTGCAAATCTTCCTTTATCTACAGTATTTACTTCCTAACATGTTCATGCTTACCATGGAGCATGAACATGTTAGGAAGTGATGAGGGAGCAGAGATGGTGCTGTGTTTTTTGCACAGAAGTTGAAGCTGCACAAAGATCCTCCTGTATGAGGAGTGTTGAATAACCAACTGCAACACTCCTGCCTTTATTCTTTATTTTTTTCCAGTTCCATGCTGCTTTTCATTCATTTGTGTAACTGAGATAACCTTTGAAATCCAGCTGCCTGATTGTTGGTTTGGTGATGCTGAAATGCAAATGCAATTGCAAAACTATTGTTTCATTTCCTGGTTTCTCCATTCCTAGTGTCTCCTGGTTTTCTGGAAACATAGTCCAGAATCTGCTGTTTCCTTGCCTGGCCTGTTGTGCAAGGTTCTCAGCACATCAGACCTGCTGCTCCCCTTTTGTGCCCCCTTCTGGGTGGGATTATCATTTTCTGTATCTCCTGTAGTAACTCGTTCTCACAGTGCTTTGTGTGCCCATCAGTTTGTGCTCTCAAAATGCTGCAGTTGCAGCAATAGTGAAAAATGGTTGTAGAGCACCTTCAGCCAAGTAAAAGTGACATCAGTGTTTGGAGGCTAAAACTTCCCAGCCTGTGTTCTTGTACCTAGTTTTGCAGATTCTTATGTATTTTGAGCACCCTTAACATTATTTAGATCTTTCCAAGAAAGAGGCACTTCTTGGACACTGATCCTGCAATTCTTTTGAATTCGTCTACAGTTGAAACTAAAAACATTGTAACAGTAAAATGTCAGGTAAAGCAATTGAAAGTAACCAAGGATTTTTTTTCATGTTTGTTACAGAAAAGGCCCAGAAGTCACAGAAAGTGTCATTTTGACCAAAACTAAAGTGTAAGCCAGTTCATACCTTTTCCTAAGAAAAACAATAGTGCAGTTCAGAACATTTTGGTGAAGAGCATATTCATTAGTTCTCTTCCCCCAGCACAGCAGGTACTTGAGTTTATGAACAATTGTTGTCATGATGTGCTTACATTCCATTTGTATGGATCTGGTTTTAACAAAGCACATCTAACCAAGTGCTGACTAAGCAGGAACATCATTGAAGTGTCTGTCCCTTGTTTGGACAGAGCTGCCTGGTGTCTGACTGACCAGTTCTTCGAGCACTCAGGTGCTGCTGGAGCCTAGAGCAGGGTGAGGCTGAGCAGGAATGTGGTTATTGCCTCGCTGCAGTGTGGTGGCAGTGCTGCTGTGACAGGACTACTGACTTACTCCTCTGCACTCTGCATCACTTTCTCAGTTTTTCTGCTGGAACAGATGGAGTGACACATAAAACATTCTCAAAGTGCAATTTTGTGTAGTGCTTTGGTGAAAAAAAAATTGTATGAATTGATGTGCACTTGCAGAATAATCAAATCTGTACAAATCCCACTGAGAGACCTGTAGTGTCTTCTTTTTCTGTCTTGGGGGGATTTTGGTTTCATTTCTCCCCAATGCCCATGTCAACTCTAATCACCAGTGTGGAGCCTCAACAGAAAGGAAACAGTTTACATTAAATACTGCTCTATTCTCAAACCAGACGTAAAAATGCAAAGCTATAACTGAGCAGGTGTGATCCATCATTATTGCATTTTTGAATGAAAACCCCTACTGGGAACAATGTAATTGTTTAAAGATGTGTGGGTGATTTTGAAGCAACTTTAGATCTGTTCCAAGGCAGGTCTTGCACAAATCTCTTTTGAAATGCTGTTTGCCTCTAGGAATAAAAGGGACATGTGAGCTGTGTAATTGCTTGCCAGCCATGCAGTGAGGCAGCACCCTCCTAGACACAGACATGGGCACACCTCTTTATCTCTGAGCACCCATCAACGTGGATGCAAACAGCTGACACGTAAGCCTCTTGGCTGTGTGCTGAAGAGGTGGTGCTGGAAAAGTACTCCTGCTGGAAGTACTATCTCCAGCGTGCCCTAACTATTCCTTTTGCAGAGTTTGGGGTAAGTGGTATGCCTTACTTTAAACTGATGTGCTTGAGGATTTCCTGAATTTTACACTGTGTATGTATGCATGTTTTTATTTGCAGATCAATGCTTTTGGGTTTTGTTTTGTTTTGTTTTGTTTTTTTTTTTCTTGCTTCCATGTATTCATCTCTTTTACCTTCTTCCTTTTTCCTTCTTTCCATCGGCTCAGTAGCAGCACAAGAGTTGCATGTTTTGTGTAAGGCCAGTCCAGTTCAGCAAGCATATTCCCTATTCCCATACTACACGGGGGAAATCCTGCATGCCAAGCCAATTTCCTTAATTTGTACAGGAGCAAATCTGCCATAGTCTGGAATATTTTATCACACAATAGTGCTGTCATATCTGTGTCCCAGAGGCAAAAAGATGAACCCATTAACACTGCTGTCTGTAATGTGAAAGTATCTCAGACTAGGAAATGCAGGGAACAAGAAGAGCACTTGATTTGGAGAGAATCCCTTCTTGATAAGGCCTGATCTCTGTGTGTGTGTGTGTGTGTGTGGAGGCCCCAGGGCAGCAGCTGTACAGGCACAGCTCAAATGCTGGCTGTGGGGCTCCTGTCAGCCATGGAAAAGGCCAGTGGAGCTTTTCCAGCACTTGTTCATAGCTCTTGTCCCTCTGCATACCAGGCAAGATGCAAAGCCAGAGCTGAATGGGATTTCAGAAGGGATTTACAACGGG
Organism: Camarhynchus parvulus; assembly: GCF_901933205.1. Taxonomy (NCBI): domain Eukaryota; kingdom Metazoa; phylum Chordata; class Aves; order Passeriformes; family Thraupidae; genus Camarhynchus; species Camarhynchus parvulus. Next base: position 7,571,735 of record NC_044580.1, read on the forward strand.
CAAAACTGTGGAGGGCTTGATGTGGAGCTTAAAACTGTGTCCATTGGTGATTTTTTTTTTAAACCAAGGAGTTCTTACTCTTAGAAGCAAGATTTGGGAACAATTTTGTTTTGGTGACCTGGTGAATTCTAATTGTATCACTAGTTTTTTTCAGAATCTTCCTTTTCTACCTCCTACTCTCCTGTTATATGAGGTATGGAAAAGTGGAAGAAAAGACTGGAAAGTGTGAAGCAATAAAGCCTAATTAAAAAAAAAAGCAAAATTGGAAGGAAAAAATGGGGTGGGTTTTAGTAAGAGGGCCACGATTTTTGAAAGCTTCACAGCAGTTTTGCTGTGAATATACTGTACAGTGAATCTGTTCTTATTTCTGTTATGTGAAACTGAATGTGTCTGGACACTAGGACTGCAGGTCTCGGAAGTGGAGGGTGGAGATCACTTTTTAAATATTTGTACAGGGAGGAGGACAAGGCTTGAAACTGCTATGAAAATAGCTCTTTACATGTCTCCGAGGGTAGGTTCACTCTGCAGGGTTTCACAAGAACCACTCCCTGGAGATATTTGAATAATAGATTGACTTTGTGGGGTGCAGTGAGAGGTGTGTGCATTTCAAAACCAGAGGAGAAAATTTCCTTCTCAAGCAAATCTTTTAGAAGACATTTTTAGAACCCCTCCTGTGAAGGGTTCCTCACCCTCTGTCAGTCCTTTGGAAATTGTATTTTGTACCAAGACAGGGAGAATTGAGTGGGCCAAATGATGAGGCATGTTTGTCCTGACAGACACTTTACAAATCAGATATGACACTAGGAATACCTTTTTTTGCCTAGTCTTGACCTTTCTGCTTTGGCCAGAGCTTTCACACAGCCCTGTCCAGTTGAAGGTGCAGGTGAACTGTAACAGTTCCTACAGCTCCATGGCAGAGCTGCAGTGCCCTTCCTTCCTCTGTGTGGTCTTGCTGATGGTAAATCAGCAGTGATCAGCTGCACTGTCATTGGTACTTGTTAGTAAAAGTATCTTCTGTACACCTATAGCCACCCAACAGAAAACCTCTGTGCAGGTGGCATAGCACAGTAAAAGGCATGAAACAAGCTTGTCTTTGTGTAGTATACTGGCTCTAAGATTTACATCTAAGTTTTTTAAAGCAGCAATCAATTTAGGGATCTTGAGACTGAAACATGTGCTTGAGTAGAGGATGAGCTTATACAGCTCTTAGCCCTTTGAGAACATGAGGGCAAAGGAAACACCATGTGTTAGATGGAAGTCTAAATAAAATGCAGTCTTTAAAAAAATCCATGTCTGTTTTTAAATACTTTTCCTTTTCTTCTGATACATTTCAATGAAAAGACTTTGGCAGAGCTACAAGATACGTGATCTGGTTTTACTTTTTTTTCCCTTCGCCAACAGGAGAGAGGATTTAAAAAATGAAACAAGCACCCCAAAATTATTTTTGCTGATACATGTGAGTGTGTCTAATGGATCAGGGTTCTTAATTTCTTCTGAAAATGTTCTTATGTCAGTGTTTGGGCTGCCTGTTCAACTTGCTTACTTGAATATGCTGTTCTTTCAGACCTATGTGGTGGATGCAGTCCTGCAGTTGTGGTGGATTTATGTAAAAAGCTCACTGATAATTTTTGCTGCAGGGCTCTCCCTTTCAGCCTTCTACTCTATTGCAAAACTTTGGTTAAAACACAACAGTAGGATGTGAATTAGCTGGCTGTGGCCTAGTGGTGAGTGTGAACTCTGTCACCTAAACCCCCTTCCTGCAAGCTTTTACTGGCATTGATGGCATAATGTGAAATACACATTGGCTGGGAAAGGGAGACTTCAGTGCTTTTCAAAAATGGAAAAAAGTGTCAGCTGCTTTCCACTGACTCTTCAGCTGGAGAATATCTGGGGTAACTCTGACCACTCTCTGCTTTTTAGTAAGCTGCTTATGGCCACATCAAGCAGACAGAGTTCTGACTTGTAACCAAGAGCGGGACCATTATAAAGGTGTGAAGCTTTAAGATGGTTATGGTTTTAGCTGAATGGTGGTGATTGACGCCCACATGCTGGAGACACAGTTTGTTCAGACCTCAAGCTGTGAGTTGATATTCAAGAAATTAATTGGTGTTTTGCCATTGATGTAAACTACTGCAGTGTTTGACTTGAAATTAATATCTTTTTCTAGTTCAAGCTACAAGTAGTTTCAAAAATACTTACAGTTGAAACAGCAGATATTACTCTTTCAAAATTTTATTTCATCATCTATTTTTTTTCTATTTTTGGCATCTTTTTCTGTCCTTCATAAGAGGCAATTTTATGCCGGTTTTCTGTTGCTTTTAGAGTGGTTATTTTAGGCTTATCTTTTCATGTTCATGTCTTTGAACACAGCACAAGGCAGCTCTCTACTGTTTGTTTTGGGGGAGGGAGGCTCAGTAGCTACTCAACAGGAAAGTGCCAGTGCACTTACATCAGCTTTTCTAGTACATGTGAAATTTCCCGGTGATTTTTGTTACACATTTTAGTTGTTCCTGCACTTAGATCAGACTATAGAGAATATGGTTATTTTTAAAAAGGCAGAGAAAAGAGAGAAATTTCTTAAATGCGTAATGAGCCATGGAAAAAAATGTGTGTGTTTGCTTAATGTCAATTCAGGATCAAGATTTAGTTTGAATGGCTAGCTAGCATCACAACACAAACTTTAAAAATTGAGAATTCTTCTTCAAAACAAAAACCTCAAGAAGAAAGTCTTATTCAAGGCTAAAAAATAGCTATTAATAGAAAATTACTTTAAATTTTGTTTAAATATAGTGGACAGTCCAGGAAAAAAATTCTTTTTTTTCATATGTTACGAATGCCATAGTGAGTAGGAGAATTGCATTGCTAGTACAATTAAGTAGCTTTTGCCACCTTCCAGGAGGATTAAAAACAGTTCTGCAGTTTCTGTTCCAGATACCTTGAATAGTTCAACCTTGATTTTCAGTCTTGCCTGAAGAAGTCAGAATTGTGTTGCCTTCCCTTTCCAGTAAGAGGAATGTAATAAAACTAAAGATGCATTTTTCAGTCACAGCTGCATTTGATATTGGTAATTTGTGCAATTGAGAGTTTAAAGTGAAGTTGGTGTAAAGGAGCACAGAACTGGCCCCACCACTTGCTGCTTTGTAGTTCAGGGAGTGATTTGTGTTTTAAACACATGTCAGAAATCCTGGCAGAGCTCTGGACTAACTGTTCCTTTTTGCTTTGCTTTTGAAGGTGCCGCCTGAATTCTCACTATGTCTGATGGGGACTACGATTACCTCATAAAATTCCTAGCACTTGGTGATTCTGGAGTAGGAAAGACCAGCCTTCTTTACCAATATACAGATGGCAAATTTAATTCCAAATTCATCACAACGGTGGGCATTGACTTTCGGGAAAAGAGAGTGGTGAGTTTGTATGAAATGTGCTACTTGAAAATGGTGTCTGTCTGTGTGTAGGCCTGCAATCAGTGTTATTGTGTGCTTCATTTTGTGACAGGAAAGACCTCATCTGACCTGGCTGTTTTCGTCATTGCTGTGTACAGACTCATTTCCCCAGAAGTTAAAGAGCTGACTTTAAGAAACCATTTCTTTCTGCTCAGCAGGTGTTGATGAGTCTGTCAACTCTGTGACTAGTGCACACAGGACCTGGAGTAGCACTTTTACTGTTGAACTCTTTTCACAAGGAAGAACTGAACTGTAGTAAATTTTGCTGGGTATGAACTGAAATGGCTGCTGAACAATGGTGCAGTTTTTAAAACATGTAAATGAAATGGTACATGCAGCTGATCTGGCTTCCTAAGCAGTCGCCACTAGCAGAGAAAAATTATGAAATATGAGGTTGCTTTTTTCAACCCCTGAATTGTTATTAAACTAAGCAAATGTACTTCTCATATGAAGCTGAGCACTAGAATGCCATAACCAATTGGATGCTGGTCCTTACTGCTCTGAGAAATGGAGTTGGCACAAGCTTTTTGTTGTTACGTACAGGTATTAAATGTCTTTCATTGTAGCCTGGTGATTTCCTGTGTCCAGAAATCTGGAAGGGGTAATGGGCATTGTGCAAACTGGTTTTTGGTGCATGACATGCACCACAGTAGTTCAAGGAATAGATATCAGTAAAATGCCTAACTGGTCTCTTGAATAAGTCATTGTCCCTTTAGTGGGATTGTAAACATGGTGCTTTACATGATCAGCATATTTGATAACTCAGGACAAGGTTTAGGCTTCAGAGCTTGAATCCTGTAATACATAAACTTGCTGAATTTGTGGAATTCTAAAGATCTGTTTGTAGCTCTTGTAAGCTTAGACACAATGACATTTGAAGGTAACGAAGATAACTTAACTTGAAGCATTCTAAACAAGAAATGAATCTATTTTTATCTGATCCTTCCAAGACTAATAAATGCCCTTATTTGTTTTTTCATGCCCAGCAAACTCTTCAGCTTTTATTTTTATCATCCAATTTCTGCTTTATAAGCTGTGATCTGATAAGACCTACCCTCAGCAATTTTTCAGCAGCATTTTGGCAGCTAAGTGGAGATGTCATTATCTCTTGAGCATATCCTGTTTGCTAATGAGGTTCTGCTACTACTACAAATACATTACCAGATGGCATTGTTGCTTTCTTATATTTTATTTTGAACATGATGTAAGGTAGTAAAAAACCCAGAAAATCAAAATACGAAAATTAATTTTTTTCTTGTGGCTCTAAATATCTGTCTGGAGTCCCTAGTCTATTGAGCCCTGGTTTTGCAGTTTCCCTTTTACCCTTATTTTTAAATATTTAATTGGATGCAATATTAAAATGTATCTCATACTACTTTTGCCTTACAAAGCAGAGGATTGAGTTGTTGGCATCTGTGCATCAGCAGTGCTAATTTTGCTGCATTTAATGACTTTAAATGTCAGTTCTTTTGTGTTCTCTAGCAGCTGGACTCATAACAGTCCTGCAAATTTACCTCTTCCAGGTGTATAGACCCAATGGGCCGGATGGTGTTGGTGGCAGAGGACAGAGGATCCATCTTCAGCTCTGGGACACTGCAGGGCAGGAAAGGTATGGCCCAAGATTGCAATGGGAGCTTACTGTAACAGCAATGGAAAGCTTCCTATGAGCACCCGTTAAATTCTAACTATAATTAACACAAAACCTGTAATTCTTGCTTTTTAGTCTTTTTTTTTTCATAACCATCACATATAGACACTTTTAAAGCTTGTCTTTTTAAAGTTCTCTTAAATTTCTGTAAATATGTTGATGTCTTGTGAAAGTCAGACAGGCAAAAGCATCTCCAAGGATTCTTTTCGATTGGCCTATCAAAAGACTAGCATTCTTGTAGTTGTTAATCTTACATTCAAAGACTGATGTGTATAGGGGATAAATTTTTGTTCAAAGGTAAAATTTCTATATTGTTTTAATTTTTGAATCTTGATCAAGGCATGCTTTATAGTAGAAGACTGTTTAAAGCTCTCACACTCAAGTCTCCTTGATGCCTTAGGCCTTGATTAGGCCACAATAATGTTAGCAATTTTTCTTACACAGTCTCTGCTCAGCAAAACAACTATGAATATTTCCTTCTGGCTCATTCAGTCTTAAGTTACCTCAGTTCTTCTGTGACTGTAAGCAATTTTGTTTTCAAAGTAACTTGTCAGATGAGCAAATTAATTTCTTTTTGCTGGTCTAGGTTTCGTAGCTTGACTACAGCTTTCTTCAGAGATGCCATGGGGTTTCTTCTGCTCTTTGATCTGACAAATGAGCAAAGCTTTCTGAATGTCAGGAACTGGATAAGTATGGCTTTTTTTTTTTTGTTTACTTTCTTCTTTGCATGGGTGGAATGGGGTATGGGGGTTATGTTTGTAAATATGGAGTCTCACTGAGAATTAGAGCTTAAAATACTGTTTTTATGGCTTTCTCAGTAAAATAATGTAAATGTTGTATTATAATGTAATAGCTGCTAGTGATGGCTTCTAGGGCTCACCTGAAGCCTATTGAACTTGGATTTTAACCTATATAAAAGAAAGCTGAGACCATATCCTATCCCTGGCTCTGGTGCTGTTCAATAGTTTAAGTGTGTGGGAAGCCTATGCTAAAGTATTTTGGCTCACCTGAAGCTTTGTCAGCAAAACATAATGGAAGGCAAATCTTACTTGGCCGGTATATCCAGGCAAAGGAGTTCCCAAACTGCATCATCCATCTGGAGAGGGAAGCAGATCCTTTCCTGGCACTCACTGTAGGTGCTTAGTGAGTGTAACTCCTTCAGCTGCAAATGCACAAGTTGCTGTGCTAACTCTGCCCAGCTTCTGTTTCCTTGGGTTTTTCCCTGGGTATGTGACCGTGGAAGGCCACCTGTTCTCTGGCTCTTCAGGACCAGTGGAGAAGGGCTGTGGGCCAGCAGAGCAGCCTTGGTTTGTGGTGGTGTTCCTAGGGGAGTGTGTGTGACAGTGACTTGTGACCCTCTTCATGTTGTGCTGCCAGGTCAGCTACAAATGCATGCCTACTGTGAAAACCCAGACATTGTGTTATGTGGAAACAAGAGTGACCTGGAGGACCAAAGGATGGTGAAGGAAGAAGATGCTAAGGAACTTGCAGAAAAATATGGGTAAGTAACTTTATTCCAATTATTGCTGTGTTTAGAGCAGAATGAGATATTTTCTGTAATGCTTTTTTCTGTATACTGAAAAGTTATTGTGAGAATAAGCATTTTAGAATGATTAACTGCCTGGTATATATCTTTTTTTCTGTCTGAGATTAGTATTTTCTTCATTACTTAAAAATAAGTGCTTAGTATTGCAGTAATCTTGCACAGGAGATTGGGTCATCTTTGCTTGGCAGTAAACAGTGTAAATTTTCACAAACTTTCTGGAAAAGAGAGAGAATTTAGAGGCAGGTGAATAATGGAGTCACTTCTTTGCTCTTACCTGTGCTGAGGCATCTGCACTCTCACAGGCTCTCAGGGAGTCTGAAAACCAAGTCAGCCCAGCAGGAAGGCAGGGTAGCCTTGCCCTTCCCCTTCCCTGCCAGGCATGGGTCATGTGCCTCTGAAGGAAGTTTGTGAAATCTTTTGTTCCTATCAGATATTAATTTGCACTTTTATACTCCCTTAACTCTTTCATGGGGCTTATCTTTAGATTACCTTTGCTTTTCACTGAGAATCAGAAACACATTTCTGAAGGAAATCATCTGATGCATTTGTTGTGTTTTAATTCACATAGTGGAGCAATTTTCTAGCACATGAACTGGACTCTTCTCAAAGGAAAGCTAAGTTAAATGATGTGCTCCAACCACTAATCCACCTTTGTCTGGAGGGATAGAGTAGAACTGCTCCAAAGTAAATCCCAAAGGACAGGCAGTAGTGGGAACACTGGCTCCTCAGTGCAAGCTGCCTTGTTCTGCAGGTCTTCTCTGTGTCATGATGTTTACTAGGCACAAATTAGTTTGCCTTGTCCTTAAAGAATCATTGGAGGCAAATCAGAAGCAATCTGTCTATGAAAGAGAAATGGTTTAGTGCAGTAATACCTTCTTACCTTTTCTTCTGTGAAAATGCTTGTTTGAAGTCAAGTGCATGTCACACAGATAGCAGCAAGTGCATGTGGTACTTTAACCAGCTGTAAGTGACGGAGCAAGAAGTTTTAAACAGCAGCAGATAGCATGTGACCATATCTTAAATCTCTTTGCATGTGACTTCTGAAAATTATTTATTAAGTATTTATCTTTGTGGCTGAAAATGCATCTTAATTTAGGAATAGTGAGCTAAAAAAGCCAAGTTTGTGGGTCACATCCAGTCTGCAGGCAGTTACAAAGTTCTCTGCCCTGTAGAGGTGAGACAGGATGGCTCTAGGAGTCACTTTCTCATGAGGGGAGGCAAGATAAATCCTGCTGCAGGGAACAGTCTTCTGGTGACTAAAGTGTGAGATAGTGAATGTCCCCTTCTGTGGAAGGGCCTTGTATGGATATGTGATGGATCTGAAACAGATTGCAAGAGACCTGCACAGACACAGCAAGAGACTTTTGGCCACTCATTGGGTCTTGCAAGTTAAGTAAGAAATACTTAAAATTCTGAAGTGATGGTATCAGTTTCCTGGGCAGGAACACAAATGCAGCCACTGTAGCACCACACTGTGGGGAGCACTGTGTACAGAAGGCAATAGCTACAGATCCACAGTGGAACATCCTGACCACAACAGTGAAGAAACAAGCAATGTACTTTAGAAACCAAGGTGCCAGAAACATTTCTTAACAAATACATAGGTGTTCTGAGCACTGAGATTTCTTCTTTTATGTAAGAAAGTTTAGAGTTGTGGTGTCAATAGAAGAAAGTCACGTTCTGTAGTGATGAGTACCACCACACTGTGATTCTTTAGTGCCTTGTCTGCAGAGGAATGGCTGTAGCAGCGTTCCTTCTCCTACAATTACTTTATATGTCCTTGTGTGCACAAGTGTTCTCCTCACTGATTTCTGTGCATATCAGCTTTGGAGTAACTGCATCTCTTGCAGGGAATGGAGTTTAAAAAAACAGACCTCAGGAGCACAACTTTGGGAAATCATGCTGACAAGTGCCTCTGTAAATTGTGGACTCCATTAATGTTTGCCCTTCTGCCCTACCTCCAGTCAGCCATTTCATTAATTTCTTTTGCATTTCAGACCACTGAGCACTTAGTGTCTCTCTGCTATGGAGTAGCAGTGACAGTCTTAGTGTGAGTTCTAATTACATGGCAGTAATACTGTATTTTTTTTCTCCTGTGAGCGACAACTGTATGATGTAATGTTATAATTTTTGTCTCCTGCAGAATCCCATATTTTGAAACCAGTGCAGCAAATGGGAATAATGTAAGCAAAGCCATTGAAACTCTGCTTGACCTCATTATGAAGCGCATGGAACGATGTGTGGATAAATCCTGGATCCCTGAAGGGGTGGTGCGCTCCAATGGGCACAGCTCTACGGAACAACTGAATGAGGAGCAAGAAAAAGGCAGATGTGGCTGTTAGCCCAGTTACAATTAACTTTCATGTGTATGATACAGTACAGTTGCAGCTTACCTGTTTAACTTTGGGACAAATTGCTTTGTGTAGTTATTTAATGAGCTATATTAATTCTTGATAAGAATTTTTGTTTGCTTTCTCTCAAATAATGTTGATCTCCACTTGCAAGGTATGCAGTTTATTAGCTTTGGGACAGAGGTTTAATTTGGTTTAGAACTGGATGTTCCTCTAATTCTCTGCTTGGGAGGAAAGGGGAAGAAAGGAATTTTCATTACCAAATTCAGAAACATGTCTCTGTGGGCAGCCAGAAAGGGTAGGCTTGGGTTGAAGGGTTTGCAGTTGCCCTTGGCAGTCTCCATTAACTACACAGAGTAGGCGTTTAGATTAGATATTGTGACAGCTCTTGGTGTCTCCTAACAGCAAGATAACCAACTTGCTTCTTGGTTTTAAACAGAAACATTTAATAATTTCACCATTTAATAACAATCTTAAAGAGCACATCCTGTGTTTTCCACAAAAGCCTGAGAGTAGTTTTTCCTTGCTCTCCTAATCCATCAGTTTTCAGTGATGAAAACCAAAGGGAAGCACTTCAGTACAGAATAAAAAGCTCCAGAGGAGCACAGGGGTGTGCACACAGAGCACTTGGGGCATGTCATATAATTGAACATGTAAACTACAACTGTACTATATGAAATACATCCAATGTAGCCTATGACATCTCCTGACATCATTTGAATTTCTAGAATATGCATGTATGTAAATTTATAAGTAAATGGCATAACTGTGCATCTGTTATGTTTCTTTCATATTGCTACTCATGTTTTAACAGGAATGTAGGGCAACCTAGATGTCAGGAAAATTTCATCAGAGTTGGTGCTTTGCACTGAATTTGTTTTACCAAACAGATTGAGAATGTTCCTTCAAATTTGGATTGAGAAATGAATGATTATTGTCTTCTGGTGAGATGCAGCTAAGATACTAGTCCTGTAGGTCAGTATTTCTATGAATTTGTAATGCTCATTTTATTCTGCCAACCTTTGTGTCCTGAAGATCTTGGTTATCATATAGTAATTTATGGCTTGTTCATTTCCTTTAGAGTGTATTTTAAAAATAATATAGTTATTTTTCTCTCCCCCAGCTATGGATCACATAAATGTAATTTTTGGTTTCAGTGGATCGTGTTACTCTAACCATTTTTATTTATTCATGTGACCTAGGAAACAATCAGTATTTTTTGGGCTTTTGCCCAGACTGATTTATAAGATGTGCCTACCAAACTGTTTTCTACCCTGGCAGAGGTTGTATAATTGTAAGGTATTGCCAATTAAAGTCATAACATGCCAAATTGAGTCTTGTTACAGACCTTCCGGAGCAGCTTGTTTACAGAACTCCAAAGCTATTGCTTCTTTAGAAAGTATGTATTTATTTATTTAAATATTCTAACTACTGCAATTTCAGGCAAGTATTGATACCAGTTATGAACATGCATCATTACAAAATTTTTGAAGGAAGGACCAAAAATGTTTCTAGAATAGGCTCTAAGGAAAAATATTTGATGTAGCTTCTGGTTATATTAATTAATACAAGAGTAAGTGTGTAAACTTGGTTCTTAAAATATTTTACACAGTAACGTATTGTTCTTTAACAAACACAATGTGTAAATATTAGATTTTTATCACAGCCTACACAGAATATTTTAAAAGTGCAATATAATTTGACTGCTCTGGGGCTAGGACAGAGGTAAAAGAAATTTATATGAGTATAGGGTTTTGGTTTTTTCTACTCCACTTCTAAAATGCTTGTAGACCGGAGTTACTGTAGTTTAATTCAGAGTGCCTTTTGAAGTTACCATCATGTTTCTGACCAGTAGAGTAAGAAACTCTCGTGTAAGACACAATACATTTCAATGTACTTCAGTGTCTGAATTTCTTTTAATGTGACTCTTTGGTTTTCAGAGGGTTGCAGTGGAACTTTGTCATGCATTAACTGAAAATGGGAGTTTTTGTGCTTATAGCTCCATCCAGTTCCTGAAGACTTTAAGGATTATTGCAACCAGCTATTGAGCTAAGTGACTACTGAAATAGTGTAAAAATATTTCCTTTTGAATACTTATGTTTAAATTGGATATTAAATATTAAATACTGAAACTGTCACATTTGTGTCATGCCTATTATTTCTAACTATTTGCAAAGAGGATCTACATAAAATTGCTTTGATGTCAGCCTTTGAAATGTGCCATAAGATTTATCTGTTTGAGTTATTGTGTGACAAAATTTTTGTTCCCTTTTAAACTCTCATGAGAAATCACACTAAATGTTTCTTGACAGTAAATTACACTGTTCTTACTAGACTAGTACTGGTTTAAAGAAACAAGAATTCTTAGGTGATGTGAAACTGTTATTTCAAGACAAGTTGTTTCCGTTCAGTGTCAGATGGAGACATGGATCTGTAATTGAACAAAGTTTTGGAAAGTGTTTCCATTAAGATGGATTGTCCCAGGATTTCTTAGAATAATATCAAATAGTTAAACATTCCTGACATGAACTTTGCCAGCACTGTTGAACTGAATTGTAACATTTCCTGTTGTCTCAGTTCAATGTCAGTCTGTGTCCTGCGCTGTCCCTGTGTGTTGTGAGGATTCTTTGTTCAGATGCATCCAAGGTGTGTGCTGTGGTTGAGGTGCTGGGTGACCCTCTCTTGCACTGAGCAAACCAGTCAGACGGGAGCCTGGTGAATGCTGGGTGATGCCAGGAGGAGCCCAAACCCAGAGAGGACAATGGAGACATCAGTTCTGTGTTCATGAGATGTTCAGAATGCTGCTCATCTGAGCATGTTGAGTGCTCAGAGCAAAGGGAATCAAGCAATACATTTTGTCAACTTTATTGCTTCTACAAAGGTAAGGAGCCTGTTTTTTCAGAGTAACTGCTTCCATCAAGTAGTGTCTATTACCAGGTAGGTTATAATGTGCTGGAGGACATTGCTGCTATTCAGAGGTTCCTTGACAGGCAAGAGAATGAGCTGAACTAAACCTCATTCAGTTTAAAAAGGGCAAGTGTCAAGTGTCACTGGGTATTCCCCCTGGGCTGCAATAATAATATCCCGCCCTATGCAGTAGTGCTAACTGAAAAAACATTTTTCAGATAAGGGGATGAGCATCCTGTTCCAAAGCAGGCTGACCAAAACACAAGGGTGTGCTGCTGTGGCAGGGAAGGCCAGCTGTATCCAGGGCTGCACTGGTAAAATGAAGGTGGCAGGTTGGGAAAATCAGTCTTCCCTTATATTCAGTAATTTTAAGATTGACTGGAGTTCTGTGCCCTCTTTTGGATACCTCTGTAAAAGAAAGGAAAGACATTGACACATGGAGTGGTTCAGCAGATGCCACCAAGATCAGAAGGCTGGAGCACAAGGGGTAGGAAGAGACAGAACAGAGTTTGCTTAGCTTTAAGCTAAGGGAGACCTTTCTGCTGTCTTGATCTCTAATGGGTGGAGCCAGACCCATCTCAGAGGGCACAGGGATAGGAAAGAGGCAAGAGAGAAATGTTCTCTAGAAAATTAAGATTAAATAGTAGGAAAAGATTGCCACTGTACAAGTGGTCAGAAATTGGAACAGGAGCTCAGGAAGATTATAGAGTCTGTCCTTGAAGACACTAAAAACTAAATTGGATATGGCCTTGAGACTGGTATTAATTTGATCTGCTTTGAGCAGGGCTTTGCTCTAGATGACCCCCAGAAGTGTCTTCTACCCAACATGAGCATATGTCTCTGAACCTGATCCTACAAGTGCATTTGCCTGACAGTTGTTTATTCTTTCACATGGCTGTATGACAGTTTTACTTCTATTAGGAAACTTCTACAAGTATGTAAATACTTGCAGATCAGAGCTTTGCTATGAGTTTAAGGTAGTGAGTTGAGATGTTTGGTGAAACAGTTTTTGCTGTAGTAATCTGCATCAAAAACAAACAAGCCACTTGGTTTGCTGCAAAATCTCTTCTTCCAGCGAGGCTGTTTTTCACCTGGATACCTAATTCTGTCTGTGAATAACTATTAATGGAGCAGAGGTACATATTTGTTTTCTATAATTAATCTGGATTCTGTCACCAGCAACCTTCAACCTGTATTGCCTTTTAGTCAGGGAGAAACACTTCAAATCTACAGCGTAATGGCTTGTAGAGGAGATTGGTGCTTTGATGTGAAAAAAAGAGCTGGGAGTGACAATTTAATGGTAAATGCTTGTATTATCACTGTGCACTCACATCCTGTCTGCTGGATGTATTGGTGACAGTCTGTAATTCAAAGTGTTTAAACTGCAGAAGCTACCAAACACTTCACCACGCAGTGCTCTGCCAGGCAAAGTGAAATAAATACAGCCCACGGGGAAAAGAATGGCATAGGCAGGAAACTCAAAGTAATCAAACTGAAAAAGGAGAACAGCCAGGACCTAAGCAAACTTGTTTACTATTTGTTTGTTTCCTGTAGCTGTAAACTTGTCCTCATAGCTTCCCTGATAAAATTGGATTGTGTGTGTGTCTTTAGCATCTCCTCTTCTCGCCGGGGTTGCCATCCTCAGTCCCACCTCAGAGCGCTCACTGGCTGCAGTGTGAGAGCCACTGATGGCCTGGCCACTCCTGAGCTCCAGCCCCGCTCCCTGCAGCAGACGGGGCTGAAAGACTGGAGACAGCCTCTGTGCTGATAAGGTGACTCCACTGTGCTAAAGCAAGTTTTCTTTCTTCCTCTGATATTTCTTAATACAGCACCAAGCTGACTGCCTTTCTTTTGTTGTTCTAGAAAGCAAAAACTGCTTTAGAAGCACGTGCAATTCAACACATGGATTTTCCACCAGATACTCAGGGAGTTAATTTCTTTTAAATGGAGAGGCAGGAATTGTGGTGGTAAAGACTTATGTGGTGAGGAGGATTTCAGACTCCGAGCTGGGACAGCATCCTACAATTGAAGAATAGAGAGAAGACCTCCAATTCCAAACAATTTGGAAGGTACAGGGCCTAGTATTTAGGTCCTTTCACAATCAACAGGTAACTCTAGGAGAGGGAACAGAAGGAGTAATAGGAACTTATCTATATGATGTGCAGAACTATTGGCTTTAGACAGGACTTCAAATTTTGCTTAGATTTTTGATTTTACAGATATGAAAACAGCACAGAAAGTGTTGCCTGAAAGTTACAGTAAATTAGATAGATTTAAAAATCTATGTCTAAACCCGTTTCCTTTCCTTTCTTTTCCTTGGGTTACTCTGTCTATCCTTCTGTCCGTATCGAGTCGTTAATTTCTCGCCCTTGGAACACAATTTTTCCTTTGTAAACAGAAGCCAGGGCCTCGTGCCGTGTGTGCGGCGGCGGGGCCGGCAGGGGGCGCTGCGGCGGCGCTGCGGGAGCCGGGCCCGCCCCGCGCCGCCGCCTCCGGTCAGCTGAGCCGCGCTTCCGCCCGCGCCGCCGCCGCCGCCGTCGCCGCCATGCGCATCGAGAAGTGCTACTTCTGCTCGGGGCCCATCTACCCGGGACACGGCGTCATGTTCGTGCGCAACGACTGCAAGGTACCGCCCGACCGGCATCGGCACCGGCCTCCCCCGCAGTGCTCGCGACCGCTCCCTGCGCCGGCCCGGCCCGTGCGGCGGGCCCCGGCGGGGCTCGGTGGCACCGGCCGCTCCTCACGCGGGGCGCTCACTGCCGGAGCCCCTGTCCCGGGCCGGGGCCGCTGGTGGCGGTCGGCACCGGGCCCTGCCGGGCTACGCACGCATCGCCCGCGTGCGTGGGCTGGCGGGAGCCCGAGGTGAGCGCGGCTGCTCAGAGCACGGTGCTGAGAACACCGAGGCTGTGTGTTCGATTCCTACACGGGCCATTTGCTTAAGAGCTGGAGTCAGTAATCCTCTTGTCCGTCGGTCCGTTCCAACTCTGGCTATTCTGTCAATCTGCGAAATTCATGTGTTACTGATATTTAAATATTAGGACCTAGAGCGATGCCGTCATTTGGCAGTTGCTGTGGCCGTCGGCAAGAGTGGTGGCTGAATTATTTGTTTTCAGCTTTTAGTAAGAAATAATACACTTCGCAGAGCAACACAGAATGCTCACCCTTTAACTCTCAGACTTTGGCTCCAGGTGGCAGCAGGCTCGGCTCGGGGCAGTGCGGGTTGCAGCGTGCGGGGCGGGCGCTGCGGGAGGAGCCGCGGCTGCGGGATCCGCTGTGCTCCCCCCGGCTGAGGCTGTCAGAGCGGCCCGGCCGCGGCGCTCGGGGCTCTGCCGGGCTGACAGCTCTGTATCTGGGTATCGCCTCCCAGCCTCTGCCGCACTCCGTGCCGGTGCTGCGGGGCGTGGGAGCGCCCGGCGTGCAGCGAAACTTGCGCACATCGCTTCCCTCCCGGGCCCGGGCTCAGGAGGGATGGCGGGCGGAGTCCCAGCGCAGGGGCCGGGCTGGGAGCGCGCTGACTCGGGCGGTGTGCGCACCGCGGCCACGAGGGGCGCTCCTAAAAACATCGCTTGTGAACAGATCATCTGTGAAAAGGCTAAACACCGTGGCAGGTGTGCCTGAGTTGAGGTAAAAAACGTGGCAGAAGAGTGTAAAAATAAAAAAAAAAAGCTATTCGAAGATAATTGCCGTAATTAAAAGTTTCATATTTTCTATTAAATTTTTTTAGAATTTCTATTAAATTTTAGAATTTAGAATTTCTATTAAAATTTTTTAGAATTGACTATTAGATGGGAAGGAGGATATGGCTGTAAAAAATAGAGTTGTCAAAACCTCATGAATAACATGTAATTCTGACTGTTTTTAAGTGAAGAGTCTCTAGTATTCTGTAGAATATGTAGAAAAATAGGGAAAAAAGAAAAAGGCCTATTTAAAGGTTTTGTCATATGCTTTAACAGCTTTCAGTAATTTCAGTCCAGGACTTAACTAATGTGCTTAGGGCTCCTGCAGGGTAATCTTTGGGGCTTAAAACTGCATCCCAGAAAATAGACGTTTTTGTGTTTGTGTTGCATTCAGTATAAGAGGTGTGAGGATTTTTTGTTGTTCTCAGGACGATACTGTATCTAAGAAGTGCTGGCAGCTGTAGAAAATTGTTTATTCATACTACAGGTTTGGTTTTATGGTTATTTTTGCAGATGATTATTCTCAAAACTCAGGTGTATTTTATGTATAATCAGCTTAATTGTAAGTACTTGTGCTTAACCCTGGCAGCTGTGAAATTGACTTTATAATGAAAAAAATATTAGTGCTTGAAATTGTTTTTGTAAGTAGCTGTATTTTCTATAAAAATACTGGCATTTGGAAGCTGAATATAATTTCTGATGAGGAGTATTGGTAGAGTAACCTCAGTGTTTGATATCACACTTGCAGTGGGGCATGAATAACATGATTTGACTAAGATTTTTCTTCTTTATCACCCCCTTCTTTAAGATATTTAGATTCTGCAAATCAAAATGCCACAGAAACTTTAAAAAGAAGCGAAATCCCAGAAAGATGAGATGGACTAAAGCATTCCGTAAAGCAGCTGGCAAAGAACTGACAGTGGTAAGAAGCTGAACTGATTCCCACTTTACGTCAGCACACTCAAATGGCTCTTCCTGAGGCTGGGCTGGGTGCCTTAAAGCATTGTCATTTAATGAAAGGAGCTGGGGAGAAGAGGGATTGTGGAAGACACTGCAACAGTTTCTTGAGAGTGAGCTGTTCATTCAGCTTGATTAAAACCTGGATCTTCCCCCTTTGGGATGGAAGCCAGTGTATCAGGTGTCTGTTGTGGGAACACGTGGTGGCTCCCAAGTCCAAGGCATTTTTTCCCACCAATAAATCCTCTCCACTCTATTTTTACAATTGGTAGTTGTGTTTCTGCACAAATAATCTGAGCTACCAGGTACTTGAGGAAGTCTCTCTATGCAGACCCTTTTAAAATATTTACCTGTGAATTCTCTTTAAAGCTTACAATGTGTAAAAAAAGTCTTTGCATAGAAAGGGATGTTTGAAAAACAGCATGAGACCTCAAATGCAATTTCAAAACAAAGTTGCTTCAGTGGTAAAAGTATTAAACATTCATAGTTGGTGGGACAGTCCTTAAATAATTCAAGAATTATTGTGACTTAATTACCTACTTTTTTAAGAGAAAAAAAAAAGTAAGCATTTTGATACAGCGATTTCCTGCCTTTTGTGGATATTTCAAGGGAAAGAATGTGGTTTTATTTTTTAATGTGACTCTGAAAAGCCATGGTTAATTAGCATCTTCAGTAATTGTGTTTCTTGCTTTTGAGTTGTTTCTAGCTATGTTGAATTACATTTTTGAAAGTAACTGAATTAAAAATTACTTTTCTCATGTCTAAATAGGTGACAGTATGTTCCAATTTTGAGATACATAATGCATTTTAAGAACAAAGCAAAAATATGAACCTAGTGCTGTGTAACTCAGCTCTACCACAACAAAAAACAACCTTTGGGCAGGGAGAAGTCCTCAGATAAAACTGATATAAAGCTAAATGTGCCTGGCATAAAAAAGATCAGGAAACTGTTTTTTCCTCTTCAGCTCATGGGAATGAGGGAACATGGTTAGGAGGATGGCAGCTGTCCCAAGTGCCAGAGGTGTCGACTGAAATATTTCACAATTTCAAATTAGACTGTTTCAGTATTCTTAAAATGAAATGGTGGTTGGGGTATTTTTTTAAAACCATTTCAAAATTACAAGCTATTGAGTAGAGCTTATTTGTCCTGCAATAAATGCTTTCAAATCTACAGGTTTTCAATTTCGCCTTCCCCCTGTCTAATCTGCTCTGTATTTCCTATTCCACGTGGGTTTTCTCTGTTCCTTTAGTCTTGCTAAATAGAAGATAGCTGAGGGTGATGTTGTGGTAAATAGTTCTCTTCAGACAGATCACTGTGGCTCCTGACACTTTGAGGTCAAACACTCCACTCAATTTCCTTCTCATATTTCTCTCTAATGATCGTTCAAGTCTAGGAACTGAGCTTCTGAAAGGGGGAAAAGAATCCCATAAAATATTCAGTTCTGTAAGTGACTGCTACAGTATGAATGTATTGATCTAAAAAAGCTTTTGCATAAGTCTATATTTACTTTTTCTTGATACAGGATAATTCATTTGAATTTGAAAAACGTAGGAACGAACCAGTGAAATACCAGAGAGAGTTGTGGAACAAGACTGGTGAGTCATTACAGGAAAGAAACAGAAAATTAATTTTTTACTTATCATGAATGTGTTTTCCAAAGACTTCTTAGAGTATTGACAGCTTGTAGTGATGGTATTTGAAATTACTGAAATCATGACCAAATTCTTAGTGTGTGGAGGAGGATTGAGGTGTAAACAGGTGTGGAGTTTCACTTGATGGTTTTTTTCAGAAACTGGTTTGAAAATGAGGACCAGAAGTCCTTTATTTTGAATTATTGTCTTAAAACCCCTTAGTGGTTTTCCAGCTTTTTAAGAGGCTCTCAGTGTAAGCCTTTTACATGATGCAGTTGTTTTTGTGTTTGTGCTCATGCCACTTCAGTTTGTTTCATGAAATCAATTGTCATAAAATAGGAGAACTTCTTATATTCGTGTGAATGAATGCCACAAAGGAGAAAATGGTAAATTTGCATCTCTTTTCAAGTTGAGTCAACTATAGACATTATGTGTAGGCACAAAAGTGGAAGCATAAATAAGTTGTAAAATACAACTTATCAGAGTTGCTACACAGAACGTTCTCTTATCCTGCTCTTGGGAGAAGGAATAGTTTCCTCTACATAGTGTAAGAGTTGTCTCTGGTATTTAGGTATTATGGGGGTACTGTTAAGAGCTGCTTTACAAAACTAGCATGGATTTTCTGCTGCAGGGATTTAAGCACATTTAAAACAACTTCTGCTTTATTTCAGTGGATGCAATGAAGAGAGTGGAGGAAATAAAGCAAAAACGCCAAGCCAGATTTATTATGAACAGGTGAGAATTATCTGTGTGATGGGAACCCCTTGCCTGTGCATGTTAGACAACCTTTCCAGAAATGGAATGATCCAGTTTTAAAGAGTAATTTGCTTTGTATATACACAGTCATCCAAGTGATAGGGTAAAATACACTGGGTGGGCTCTACCCTGTGTTATTGGCTGTCCAAGGAAATGCAGCTTTTGCATACTCAAGGGTAACAGCTGTAATGTAGTACTTGTATGTATACAGTCTTAAATTTTAACAAAATTCTGATAGGAGTTGGTACAGTGCTGCATTTGTTTGTGGCTTTGTATCCAGTATTTTCTTGAATTGGTTTTCAAATACTTTTTACCTTTATTTCCTCAAAATCATAGTTATTTACAGCCTGTACATACCTTTAGCGAGAGATATCATGCATTAAAATGAAAGCCTACATCTCCTCTTTGAAGATGATTAAATCTAATTTTCCCCTTTCCCAGATTAAAGAAGAGCAAAGAGTTGCAGAAGGCAGAAGACATCAAAGAAGTCAAACAGAATATCCACCTTCTTCGTGCTCCCCATGCAGGTAAGAACTTGATTTACTGGTTTGCCTACACAGTTTTAGGATGAGTGACTCATTCTACAGATCAGTAATCCTGTACATTTGTCTTACAATTAATTTGTCTGTTGAATATGGAGAATAGTTCTTGCCAGTAAATGTAAATAGTGTCTTAGTTCTGAATCAAATTTACCTTTTTATTTATCTAGTCCTGCATTCATCCCATCTAGTCCTTTCTCTTCGTTATTTTGAGTGTTTTAAATTGCATTCAATACCTGGTGCCGCATGAACTGCATCTTTGTTATCCGATGCATTTATTTTAAGTATTCCCTTTGAACTGGTTAGTTGAACTCAACAGACTCTACCACTGAATGATATAAAATACTGCAGTTCAACTTTGCTGCTTGAATTTGTCAGTCAGTTGTGTAGAACTTACATGAAAATACTGTTCCTTCAGTGAAGTCACATTTAAACTATTTACTTTTTAAAATACACTTAATTAGTGGAGTAATAAAGACAAGTTAAAAACATTTCCATTAGCTCTTGTTTTATAAAAATTACCAGTGATTTTGTTTCTTCATTATGAGATACTAATTAGAAGTCTGTTCTATGGTTTTTCGTAGATTTTTGGATTTTTATCAGGATATATTCACACTTTGTTTTAAGGTTTAATGTGATGTGTCATGTACCCCCGCCTTTTTTATATATATATTTTTATTTTTTTTTGGAGGAAAAGAAAAAGATTATAGATTAAGGTGATTATTTCTGTGTTTGCCTTTGCTTTTATTAAATGAGTGATGCACAGCACTGTGTGGTCCATCTGTTGGTCAAACACCAGCTGCCTTCTTGGTATTCTACAATTCTGACTGGGCAGAGAGCTGAATCAAATCTAAGTCTTGGAGTTTTCTTTTGCCTTGTTTTTCTTTTTGGTCATCTTATTGAGAGTTAGCATTCTTGCTGTCCAACACAGCATTCAGGAGGGCTTTAAATGTTAATTTAAAAACTAGTGGGAGAAGGCCATTGATCTGTAATCTGTAGTGAATTTTTGTAGTCCTTTGCAAGGTTCTGCCAGGTATTAGCAGCTGTGTCAGTTTGTCATAGCAGATGAAAACACAGGTTTGACTGCATTTTAGATTTTGCATTAAAACAGCATCAGCCTTTCTGCTAAAACAAGTTTAAGAGGTGATGGAGGTTAGCAGTAAATACCTTTGAGCTTGATGGATTTGCTCATAAACAAGTCTTCAAGCAATATATTTAGGCTGTTTCACCTGGAATAGGCATGTATATTGTTCAAATAAAACAATTATTTGGGTTTAGAGAAACAAGTTGAATTTGATTTGTTCTTTTTGAAGGTACACCAAAACAGCTGGAGGACAAAATGGTGCAGAAGCTACAAGAGGATGTACCTATGGAAGAAGACTCTTAAAGAGCTTTTATTTGCTATTTATGTCTCTTCAGCAGTTAACAGTTCCTTACTGCCTCACCTGACATCATTCAGAAATGTGCTTACAGTTGAAGAAAAGTACATTTTAATGAATAGTGGTCATTTACAATTTGAATTACTTTTAAATAAAAAAATTATAGGATGGATACTAGTTTGGGCAGTACTTAAAATTCTGCAGTTTGAGAAAACCTTGTCAGCAGGATGGAGAATGAGGCTTTATTGTTTGAGATACCATGTGCTCCTTGGAAAGCTACACTTTTTCTGGGTAACTTTTCCAAGTTCATGCAAATAATTAAATAATAAAAGATGCTGGCCCTGAGCTTTTTAAACTTCGTCTGTTCTTCTTCCATAGTGGTAAAAGCAGATAAACATCTATTTTAATGATTCCAATGTGGGGGAGGATCTGTTAATTTTCATCAGTCCAGTGTGGTCCAGACTTATTTTCATTCTTGTCTTGGGGAAAATTTTTCAATTTGAAGAATACAGTGTTTGTTTTATCTCCTTTCTACATCAGCCACCCCAGGATTCCATTGCAGTTGACACTTGGCAAAGCTAATGCTGATGCAGGGCTTAGGTTTGGAAAATAGTAATGGTGATATCACCTAGCTTGGAGTTGGCCCTGCTATCATCCTCACCCACCAAAATTCAAATCTAATGTCTAATCAGGCAGATGGAAATGCTCAATAAGTCACACTAGAGACTGTTTTTACCTGACTTTTTACCTGCTTGCAGCACCTGGTGAGAAGGTGCCCTTGTGATTTTTAAAATTTTTTTTAAAATTTAATTGCTGTGGCGTTCTGTTTTCTTGTCTGTCAATGGGAGCACCAGGTGAGGGGGGAAGCTGAACAACATGGGGCTGGTGATCATTCTGCACATCTCAGCACAACCCACTGCATGCAGAGACCTTCATGGGGAGCTGCTGGGCTGCAGAGGAGCGGTGGTTTTCTTTTAGGAGGCTCGCTGTCCAACCACATTTCTAATAGAAATTGTTGTTATTCAAGACATTTTGGTGAAAATCTATTTTCTTTGCTTGCTTAAGATAAAAATTTCTTTAGATTTTGCATTTTGTTTACAAGACTTACAGAGAAAATGTCCAACAGAGCAGTATTCTGGTGGTCATGGATAAATACTGCCAAGCAGGAGGAAGGAAATGCATTCCTCTTTCCACTTGAACAGCTCTGGATCAGACAGTGGCTTGCCAGAGGAGCTTGGGGATAGGCAAACGGGGAGCCCCCATCTGCCTCCTGTGTGTGGGGAGGCAGGAGCTGCCACTGCTTCCCCAGAGCAGGCTGCAGAGAGAGAGGACATTTTGTGAGCAGCACATTGTTACTCAGGAGAGATCCTGGTTTAGTGTCATACATCCAAATCACCGGTCCCGGCTGTGCCGAGATCCAGTAGGAGCAGAGCACAGGGTGCCTATGAGAACAGACTTACAAGACAAATGATGATGATGGTGTGTGAATATTTAATCAGAAGAATTATTTATGAATAACTGGTAGTGCTAAATTCCATTATACTGTCTGTCTTGGCATTTACCAGGTCTAACAAACGATTGCTGTTTTGTGTTTGTACCTTATGCAGTCAGGAGCCTTTCTTCAAAACAAACTGATAGGCTCGATCAGAACAAATGTGATAGTCAAAACCAATTTTTAACAAATGCTTTTTAGTTTCAGTTGCTGTCATCTTTTCTTACATAACAAAACCAGATGTATAGTTGTTTTCTTTCTTTTCTCAGACTACACAAGTTGGAAATGTGTATTTTAATAGTGATTTAGTAAGTGTCTTTTTCTCCTATTTCCTCTTTTCCACAATCTCTTAGTGATTTTGAGTTAAATGCTGTTTTTTCTTGGGGGGAGGTCAGCCTCATGCCAACACGTTTGGGCTGCTCCCTCAGTTCCTTGTGCCCGGGGCCCTGAGCAGGGGTTCCAGCCCTGCCCTGAGTCCCCAGAGTGCCCTTTATGTCCCTCACCAAGTCCCCCTGTGGTCTCGGTGTGTGACTGTCCCTGACCATGTCCCTGTCCCAGCCTGCCTGCTCGGGCGGGTGTGTGGGGAGCCGTCACTGTCCGCGGCCCGCTCCGAGCGTGGGTTTTGTGGGGTGCCGAGCTCCTGAGGGAGGAGTGCGGCGCCATTCCTGCGCTTTGAGCTGTGCGGTGCCATTCCTGCGCTTTGTGCTGTGACTCTGCCGTGGCCCCACAGACGGCGGAGGAGCCGCGATGGGGCGGCCCGGGCCGGGCCCGGCAGGCGGGCAGGGTGCGGCTGAGCCGAGAGCCCTCACGGCCGCCCCTCAACAGCCCCGCTGCCTCACTCCCTGCAGGCCTGGCCTTCTCCACATCTTCATGCAGAGTAAGGCCTGGAGATACTTTTTTTTTTTGGCCTTTGGTCAGGGGTTGGGTTTGCAATCCATCCTTCTCACTTTGGTTGTCTGTGGAGGTTTTCTGCGCAGTTTGATCCTGAGGGAGTGACCAAAAGAACGGCGGGTGATGGTCAGGTTTTGGTTTTGCCTGTTTGTTTGGCTTTTAAGAAAAAAATGAAAATTCTTTCTTTCAGTCTTTCCTTTACAAATGCTAAAACAGTGGGGAAAATGTAAAATACAGCTTTCTGTATAATCAAATTGTGCTGAGCTGATGCAGACTTTCTTCATAGGAAATTAGGCTTTCCCACAGTTCTGAGATTTTTTAGTCAGAGATTTTCCTGAGATATTCTTGCATCAGAGTAACAGCACGGTGGAACCCAGTACATGTCTGTGTGTGCCACAAAGAACCTTAAATCAGTTCTTGTGTTGACATGGTCATAGGTGTCCATGGCTGGAAAAGCAATAGACAGCTGCTAATATGTCCAAAGGCTTATATCCCAGGGGATATTTCAACCTCCAGGCTGTTCAATTCCTCAATTACTGTTCTGGCCTCAAAAATTCAATCTCCTTTACCAGCCTAACTTATTTATGGGTTGCACTGAATTGTGACCAGAGAGAGCAGAAAGCTGAAATAAATCAAGCACTGATAAAATTGTTTAAGCCTTCCTGATGGCTGTCTGTCTATTTTTAGATCCCAATTTAAAGAGACCATATGGAGAGAAATTTATTTTGTTTTATTCATGTTGAACAAGCAGCATTACTTGAGATTGGTTAGGAGCAGGGAGGAATAAGGATTTGTGGAGGTAGCTGTGTTGGAAGACATTCTTTGCTGGTTTGGGTTTGTTTGTGTTATTCTCCTCCCTCTTCCTCCTATCCTTAGATTTTTCATATTATATTTTGTTTGGTGAAGTCACTCTTGCTTCTTAAACAGCTGTTTTTTCACCTTTAGAAAGTACTTGGATAACATTTTGTCTTACACATATGTATGGCAGTAAAGATATATTCTGAATGGGGGGGGGGATGTCAGCTCTAGCTCTACAAACAGTGAGATTTACTAGTGATGTTGTTTCAGTGTGGGGAACAGACTCCTGAACGGAAATATATGTGTTAGTTGTAAGGCAAGAATACTGCGCATCCACAAATTACCACTGGGAATCAAGGCAGACATCTCTGGATAACTGAAAAAAAAATCTTGTTTGCAGGTATTTCAGCTGTTTTCTGTAGGCTCTTCTCTGCACTAAACTTGCAAATTAAGAGAATTACTTTGGTAATCAACTTGACTGAAGTGATTCCTGAGTGGAGAATGTGAAAGATTTCTTATTACTTGATAAAATGAGAAGCTGCCAGAGATTCTCCCTCGTGTTGAGGTGAGTTTGGTTACAGTATCTCTGTTTACACAAGTTCCTGCAGAAGCAAGTGTTTTCATTCAGCTCGCTGCAGAAATTGACGCTGCAGAAATTGACTCTGCAGAGCTGCTTGGGATGAGCAGTGAAATAACCAAATGGTTTTCTCTCATTTCCTGCCATTCCCACTGCCAGGCAAATTGAGATTGCATTTCAAATCCCTGTGTTTCCCAGCTTTTTGTACTCCCTGACCCAAACTTTGGGGACACAGTGGTACAGGCCATACAGGTTTAGCTTGAAACATAAAGGTAGCAGACCTGAACCCAGCATTCTTCAGGCCTGCCTGTACAGACAGCTTTTTCTTCTAACAAGCCAAGCAAACTGTTGGTGGGTTTGGAAGTCAGGAAGAACCAGTCAGGCTGCTCCCCCGGGCTGCTCCTGCCTCCTCTGTTTAGTTAGTTGTGCTGGGCACAGCTGGAAAGTCATTCAAGGTTAATTTGATTATCTGTACCCAGCTTCTGGGGATCTCTGTGGAAAATATTTTTTTTTAAATAGAAGATACAGATATCATAATGTGATCTTAATTCGTGGGTGATATTTAGAAAGAAACAGTATTTAACCCTTGAGCTAGGAATACATTTAGAATGTTCTATGCACAAAGCATACTTTAATCCAGATTTCTTTAGGGCATGGCCTTGCTACTGCTTGGGATGCCTCATATAGATTGTCCCCAGGATATCTGGGGAATACTGGGATGCTGCATTTAAAGAACTTTTGCTTTTTCTCCATGGATGGTATTAATCTGGGAGAAGATTGTGCGCCAGATTTTGTCACTGATGCTGTCAGAAGCTGTGATACAAAGGTGACAGGAAGCATTCTTCACTATTCACAGCTGCTGTAGATTCAATTGTTTTGAAGAGGAAGGAGATGGCTTTCTGAAAATTGCTTTTACTGGCTCTTGAAGAATTTCTATAGCAGACATGCAGAATTCAGGTTCTGCTTAAAAAGATCCAACTGTGAGCACAGGAGGCATTCTTAGGTCAAACTAAAGGTGGTTAGCAGGATAAAAACCTGTAGTTCTCTAGCAACAAATTTATCTGCTTCCTGTGTTGATAGAAAAAGGAATTAACAATATTACAAGCTTTTTTAGTGGTCATTATGGTCTGCACACAGTTCAGTTTATTTTCTTATTGTATCATATATAATGATCTACTTGAACCTGGTCACATGAGGAGCAGGTACTCTCCCAGTTTTCTAAGGAAATGCCAACTTCTGTTAAACTACTTCTGCCATTCTGTGTAGACTTTTTGGCAGTCTTTTAAATCTATTTCATTACCTGAGTTTCATCTGCTTGTCCAAAGTCAATAGCTTTAATAGTTTTTGACTTTTCAGGACAATCCTGTTAATTCCAGTTCTGGTAATATTTAAAGCCTTTGGACTGAAAACAGAGGAACTTTAATGCTGGTTTGTATCTAAAGTCCATTTAAACTTGTAGTACCTGTGATGGCCAGTATAGCAGAGGTTTCAGAGAAGAATCACAAAGCATCATGTGAGTGCCCTTTTCCATGGTTTATTTTCCTAAACTCAGTCGGTAATTAGGGATCTCTTTGGAAATTTCTGGTGAACCAGTCTTTTATGACTGTATCAAGTCTAGATTTGAGCCCCTTTATACTTTCTCAATGATCCTGTGATAAAGACTTCACACTTCTGATTATTGTGAGAAAGAATTTCTTTGTGATTTGCATTTTACACTGTTGGGTTTTCTGTCATTCTGGTATTGTGGGAAGCTGAATTACTAATTCTCTTTGCAGTGTTGTGAACCTCTAGTTACCTCTTTTCTAAACCAAAGAGTCCTGATCTCTTATCCTGTTCTGTAGGAAGGCCTTTGAGCATCTTTGTTGCTCCTTATGTCTGTTCTTGTCTGGTTTGTGGGATAAAACGATGACAAATTCCTGCAGTATTCAGTATATAGATGGGTGTATCCTTTATGTCTGCACTGTTTCTCCTTTGTTCTTTGTTTCTTTTGTAACTGTTTTTCAGTATCCCCAGCTTTTTCCAGCATGCTTTGTAGAAAGAAAATAACCTTCACTGTTCACGTTTGTTTAGATTTAGAATTTGCCAGTTCATTCTCTGTGTTTTCTCCTTCAAAATCTTTAGTGAACAGACAAGTCCATGACTACCTGAATGCATCATGATTAGGACTGTGCTTTTAAGAGAAGTGAGATAGACAGCATTATAAAAAAGATAAACACAAAAAATAAAACAAATAAACCTGCAGGAATTAAATTCTGTCAAAACAGATCTCAACAGATGGGCATCAGCTGCTCTTAGCAAGCAGAGAAAATCACCTTGAATGTTCTTCATTCTTGAGAACTGTGACTTGGAAGAGAGTGATGCCATTGTCTTAAATGTTTAAACACAGTTGATTGTAGATGCAGGGAAGTGTGTGCTGGTACGGAGTTTTATGAATCATTTACCTTTGTAGGAGTACATTCTGACATCCTAAATGCAAGGTGCCATTTCCCTTCCCACACATTACATGCAATAGCTAAGTGGTGAGTAGACAGCTACAAGTCAGCAGAGCTGAGTTTTATTCCTGGCTCTGTTTCCCTTGGTAATTCTACTCAAGTTGTTCAGCTTTTCTGAGTCCTCTCTAAAATGGTCTACCTGAATCACGAGGAGTATGTTCTGTCTCTTCTCTTTTCCATGCATGGTAAGGCACTGAAGTGAGACTTACTGAAGCAATTAATGTAATCTTAGATTTCTATGGAACATTTTTAAATGTAATTTTAATCTGACTTTTCCAGCTCTGAAACAAAAAGAGTTCCTTTCAAATGGAGTTTCTTTCATTCATCCTTTCCATCACTTTTTTTTTGGATAGGTTTTTGTCACTGACTAAGGCCTGTAGGGCCAGGTTCAGTCATGAGACAATTTTCTGGTAGCTCTGGAAGTCAGAGGGAATTGTTCATGTGTGCGCCCAGTAGAAATCAGTATGATACCAGTCTGACTTGGTGCCATTCTGTAGTGACTGACTTGGTTGGTCTGACCTGACTGGGAATAAAGCAGCTCCATGCAAATAAGAAGTTGTCTGTTGTTTTACCAGGAGATTGCTAAGGGTGTTGGACATCTTACTTATTTCTGCTTCTTCTGCTGAAGTTCAATAGCTGGTAATTCTTTAGTTCTTAAATCTAGTACACTTTGTAGCTGTGATTTTTCCCTGAAGCCATGTTTCAGAAACTCTCTCTGCTTATGTAATTTGGAAATCCTAACATAGCAGTTTAAGTCTGGCAAGCAACCAAATTTAGCACTGGAAACTTTATATTTTTTATCACTAGGGACAGAAGACAAAAGAGCTGAAATGTTCCCAAGCTATTCACTGAGGATATAGCACAGATACTTTGTGATTCCAAGCTTGCAGATTTTATGATTTGTAGGATGAAACATAATCTGGTATTTTAAAATGTAAATTAAAACTTTTTTCCTTAGCCCTCAAGCTTATGAAGAATATATCTCAGCCAAATAGAAATGCCTGAAAGAAATGATGTCTCACTTGGTCTGCAGACAAGCAAAACAGGTAAGTAGACTTTCACTATTCTAAACCCATTTTTAATTCTGAAACTTGAGTTAATCAAAATCAGAACTGTCAACTCTTCACCTTGTTGATCACAGTACGGTTAGGGTTCAGGTTCGGCCTAGGGTTAGGGTTAGGGTTTTTAAAGCAGAAAGCCCAGAGCTCCAGGCACACTGCAGCTGCAAAAGACATCCCAAGGAGAACACAAAACTGCCACAACATGCCTTCTTCCACAGCTTTTCTTTGGAACTGTCTTGTGGCCTAGAGTGGCCGGCCGGATCCTGAAATTCTGCATTGCGCAGGATGCCTCCCAGACCCAAGGTGGGACCAGTGCCAGCTCGGGCTGGTTTGACAGTGCCAAGTGGCTCCGGCAATCTGCCATCAGGAACCTGAGCTGGTGAGTTTTGTTTGCCAGGGAGAAGGCCCGTGTTGGTGTTTAGGGGCCTGTGGCCCGGAGTGGCTGTTGGAAAATCACTCTTACTACCTGTCAACCCTGAAGGTTTTGATATTAATTGGTTGCTGATCAAAACCATTTTTTTTGCATATTGAAAATTCAGAGGAAGAACAATTCAGCATTCAAATAAAAATATATGGCGTGCAATTCTATCTCACATATTTTCATTAAAAATTCTTAAAATTCCTCATTTTCTTACTTGTTTTAATGGAAGAAGTCCCTGTTAATTGGTGTCAGAATACACTGGAAAATTATGAGGGAGATTAAAACCCTAGGCTGAAATCAGATTGGTGTGACCTGTGTTTTAGAAACTTTATTTGCTTGAGCCATTGCAGCGTGAAAGAAACAAGTATCTTTCTTGAAAACTTGATTATGAGATCCCAGATAATCAGTAACCTGGGGCATACTCCTACGGATGGAGGAAGTGCAGTCAGAAAAGCTTTCCTTGGATGATAAAAACTTGAAATGAGTCTCAACATCCAGTCATTAGCATTCAGAGCCCTATCCAGTCACAGAAATGTCTTTTTGCTCTTTCCTCCTCAGAGCTATATTTACTAGGAGGTAAGAATGTGATACAGAAGCCAGAACCTGAAGGTATAAAGTGTGCTGTGATTCAGCTGCCTGGCAAAAGATCTCACTTTGGCAGTCCCCGGACTGGTCTTGTGAATTATTCCTCAGGGAGGGAGATTTCTTTCCAGAACTGTCCTCCTTTGGTGTGACCATCTGCCTCTATATAGTCATTTGGGCAAAAATAGATATTACAAACAGAAAATTGCTCTGCTGCCAGATTAGCTGCAGAATACACATTGATGCTTTACTCACTCAGGGGGATTTAGTGCCCGGGCTCTTTGCTGGGGATAAAACACTGTATCATATTTTCCCTTCCTGTCGGTGTTGGATTAAAGACTAAATCCTGCTCATTTTACTTTCAGAAGTAGTCCCAAAGGATTTTGGTAGGATTAATTGCATATGAAAAGCAAGTAGGATTTGGCATTCTGTGTACATTGAAAATTAAACAGAGGTAAACATTATCAAAAGTTTTTACTTACTGATGTTATTTCAGCTTGTTTCATGATCTGAATATTTTCTGCTGAATACTTCAAGATGCTCATGGGACTTCAGAAAAGTCACATCTCTGAAAGGAAGAGGGAAGAAATCTCATTGAAGACTTGAAATGGCTGCTCAAGTCCTTCTCCCTTCCTGAAGTTAGGCATGTATGTAGGTTGTTGAACTTGGGACTTAACAAGGAGATCTACTCTTTTTTTTCAATCACATGGACTTTTATTTTTTTTTTATGTAGTTTTTTCTCTATAATATTCTAAGGCTTCTGCTGGGGAGAGGATGCAAAACACCTTTATGATACATTGGGAATAATGCCCTGAAAAATCCTTTTGTTTTATGGATTTAGAGTTTTCAGAACAAATTTTAGTTCTGTGGGTAGTGTGGGTAACTGTAGGGATGAAGAGCTCCAGAAAGTAAAAGTCAATACCTGGTAAACTTGGAAAGTTACAGCATCAGCTGTTCCACATTTTTTTGTGATTAGGGAGTGGAAGAAGTTCTATCAAAACAGACCTAAACAATTTTTTAACCCTCTAATCTTTTGTAATCTGTTCTGTCTGGGTTTTCTGTGACATTATTTCCCCTGCCCCAGTCTTTGACCTTTTTGATGTTACCCCAATTTGTAGTTAAGGGTTGATTTTTTTTAATATTGTGTGGAACCTGTCTCAATTAGTTGCTCTCATGCAGTTTAACTGAGTTTACAGTACTCTAGAAGGATCTTTTGGGGAAGATTGTCTTTCCTAGGGAGGGAATGTAGGGAGTCTGGGTATCCAGGTGCCCTGGGAGCACGTGTGGGCAGGGAGATAATTTAAAAGACTACTTACTTTACCCAAATCCTGCCCAGTGCATGGCCTTAAATAGGGATGCCATCAGTTTTCAAAAACAAATTTCAAGATCCAGAAGATCAGCAGTAATCTTGGATGGAGCCAGTGGGCCTGTGTGAAGGAGTGGGGAGGAAATGCTGTTTGATACCTTTAGCTGCAGGATTTCTGTGTAATGTTCTGGTTCCTTGTTGCTGTTATTCTTCTGTTTTAAAATTAAGGCTAAATATTTCACAGGGGTAACATCCAGTCTGTCTTGAATGACTTGTGCCTTGGTCTAGAAAGAAGCAAACTGCATCTGAGGCCATCCCTCATTCAAGGGAGACTTTGCCTGCAACAGCTTTTGTGCAAGTTGTGTAACAGCTTGAGCAACAGCTTTCAAAATATAAGAAGTTTCCCTTGGACATTCTGCTGCCCTGCAGCTCTTTGCTCCATCCATCACCACTGTCCTCCATAGTTTCTCCAGCAGATCCCTCCATACCTGCCCCCTGTCTCTTTGCATGGCAGAGTGTGATCCTTGCCTAGTCTGTAGGTGTTGCTGTGATAAACACTCTTGGGTAGGAGTAACACAGGATCAATGCTTCAGCTGCATTTTGAAAGGTCCCTATAAAATGAGTTTAAGTGAAATTCAAGTCCATGGTTCTTGGCCTGAATCTTTTGTTCTGAGGAAACATACTGAGTTCCTGAATGAACTAAAATGACCTAAAATGACATAATGTGGCTTTCCCCTGGGACAAGGATATAGTCCTCTACTTGTCTGTCTCTACATTTGCCATCTTTTTCAGTTACCTCATGTATAGCCCAGAAGGTTTTATGGGAGCATAGGTAATAAATCCTATGTGATAACTTACTGCTGTTGCATCATCTGGGGTGATTCAGTGTCACTCTCAGATGGTGACAGACAGCAGAGCAAGCACCAGAGCTGGATGTGAAATAATCACTGTGGTACTCTTTGTCTCCAATTCCAGGCAGCGAGGAGAGCTGAGAAACACAGGCTTAAATGCTGAAATACATAATGCGTTTTTAGTGTTTTCTATGGGAATCCCTCACATTGTGTTCAGGTACTTGTCCATCAGGTGGTATATCAATTGATTATCAAAAAGTTCAAGAACCAAAGGCATAATTTCATGTAGGTTGATATGAAGGAAGCAAAGTGTTTGTGATATGTTGGTATTTTAAACACTTTTGAGTTAACAAACTCCTAAAAGGGGAAGAAATCTTGATATAGTTTCTCAAATTAATTTTTGAGCTTTTCTTTTGAGTTGTGCTGATTTAATCTCAGAAATTCCCTAGTCTTTTGTTTCAGCCTGTCTTCTCTGGACATGGACAGTGATAGATGATTCAATTACTTAATCCTTTCATGCATGCTTTCACTTTCAGCAAAGCAGCAAGGTGCAACATCAGAGTGTGTTTAAGACAGTTTTAGTCCTCATTTTTAGTTATGCTACATTACCTCTACAAGAAACAGCTGATTGTATGTGAAGCATAACTGCTTGAATGAAATCTATCTACTACATCTTTTAATTCTCAGTGCTTGGTGTGTTGTATGCAGAGCTGTTTACTGATTAATATTGCTTTTCAATTAGCACGGAAATGGGAAATGTGAAGAAGTCCTACAGGAACTGCAACATTTTGGAGAAGTAAGCCTGTTATTTCATCCTTCAACAAAGTACATCCACTCCCCACTGTATGAGGGTGCATTTAATTTATTTTTTCAGCTATGCTTTATTGATTCCACAGTTGTAATGTTTTCCATTGAGTTTGTTACCAAATCTGCACTGCTCTGATCTTGTGGCATCACATTTAGATTTTGAACTGCGTCATTGTCTTGCCATCTGTTAAAGCCCTGTGTCTGCTAAGCACTATCCTGAGAGAGGGCCAGTTGCTGGCCAAGTCAGAGAAGGTGACAGATTTTTAATTTTGCAGACAGGATGGGAGTGGTGGGGGATGGAACAGTGAGTGGTGATTGCTCAGACAGTGGTTGTGTCTCTCAAGCAGCCTGCTAACAGCCCTGCAGTCCTACCAGGGGTGGCTCAGGTTGAGGGAAGTGGGCTCCCTGGGGAGAAGCTGTGATTGATGGATGCTTGGTGGGTCAGAAGTCAGAAGCTATAGCTTCTTTGTTTGATACCTGAGAAGGCCCTATGAATAACTCCTTCCTGTGCTTTCCATTGATGGTATTCAGAATAGGCCACTTAGGAACTGATGATGAAGAGATTGGGAGTACACAACCTCTGCCTCTTAGATGCACATGATCTTCAGACCATTTTGCACCAGCAGGTTGCTGGGTGCTCCCTTGGCCAGTCTCCACATGTGGATTTCCATTTCATCAAAGGAGACAGGAGGCAAGAGCCCCAGCAGCTCAAAGCAGGTCTGATGTTTGGTTGGGTCAAAAATCCCCCAAGCTTTAATTGGAACTTGTTCTGCTTTATCCTTTCCATGCCTTGATGAGAGCACTTGGAAGGAAAAAGGGATTAGAAACTTCTGTAACAGCCCTAAAGAGCAGAGCCTTGCAGGGATTGTGACTGTGTAATTAAAAGCCAGTCTGGGGATGGACTATGAGGGTTTATTGTTCCCCTAGAACTACTATCTGTGGGCAGATAGGGCATAGAATGGATTTATTTAGGATATAAGAAAGAGGGGATGCCATCTCTAGGCAGCAAGGCTGCCTGCAAGCTGTCACACTGAGTCTGGGTCCTCTGAGAATGCTGCTAGCACTGCAGGGCCCGAGGGCTGGGACAAGAGCAGAGGCTGTGTACTGCAGGAATGTGATACATCCCCCCCCTCCACGTATAGAGGGCTGGGGAAGAGGAATTGTTCTGATTCTCCCTTTTGAAGCATGACTATGACTCAGTTGGGGCACATTACAGGAAGAGATTAGATTTATGGGCTGGAGCCTTTCACAAGTCCCAAGCTCTCCTGGCAAATGTTTTGAATTTCAGTACTGGCTCCCCTTACTGGAGTGTTTTTAATCTTTTGCTAAAAAACTTGTACTTTTACCTGACACAATGGAAAGAAATGACAAGAAAGCCTGAGTTTTTGTTTTCTTATAATCTCTGCCATTCTGCCACCTTGGGACTGAATGCAGCTGTAAATTAATTTCTTCACTGCCTGGGCTGTGGGATGGCTACAGGTGCTCTCTGCCTACCTGGTGGGTGCTGCCTGCCCTGGGAGGAGGGAGAAGCCTGGTTTCTCCCTCCTGAAGCCACACTGAGCCAGCTGCTGGAGGTCTGGGGATAGGAGGGCCCCAAAGCCCTGCATTTCTGCATTGTGGGACTTGCTGTGCACCCACTGCAAAAGGTTCAGCCCCAGCAGTTTTTGCCAAGAATGCTGTTGACTTGCTGATTAATGCATTAACTGGTTAAAATAAGGGAAATAGAAGGTAAGTTGTTGACTTGATTTCCCTTCTGTTGTGTGCCTCATTAGACTGCACTAATCCATTTATGACTTCTGAGATTTTCTCATCTGTTGATGTAAATATAGTCAATGAAATAAAATCTTTATGGAAATTTAATTTGCTGAGTCATCAGATATCTCATCTTGCTTGATTATAGCCTTGTTGTCAGAGCCAGGCTTAATGTGCTTTAAATTCCTGGCTTGTTACTGACTTGTTTAGCGTGGAGCTGAGGGCATTTTCACAATGTTACAGAGATTGGAATTTACTTTCTAATTCTCAGAGAAAGAACTGTTCCTGGCTGACGTAAGGGTAGCTTACTGGAGAAATTTCAATAAAATTAGGGGGATTCATTGTTTTGCAGCTTGTTTTGTTTTGTTTTTGATAAGGGATATATTTTCAGCACGGGATCAGTTGGAAAGGCATTGCAAATGCAAGCTTCTGAGTCAGCAAAGACCTGTCCAGGTTAGAAACTGTAATGAATGGTACAAATTGTTTTGACAAAAACAAATGAATCTATAAATGTACCTGTTTAGGCTAATAAATGTTTTCATAAGTGTTTGTGCCATGTCCTGGTTTGACTAGCAAAAACCTTTCCTGTTGAAGAAAAAATAGAGGAGAATTTGAACAATTTAGGTGAAATAAGGGCAGGAAAGGAGAATTTAATGGTGTCTTGAAATGGTAATTCCAATAAATTTTGACTTGTAGTCAAAACAAATGGTACAGTTTTACCAATGGGGAGGCACATTTTATCGGATGATATGCCAGGTATCATTGACAGTTTTGTCTGTACTTTCATCCGTGTTGCTAATGTGAATAAGTCTTAAATGAGCTGTCTTCAGGAGATTTCACTCTCTTGTACAGTGGCCTGTGCAAGATGATATCGGGCTTAGACATTTGTCTTCATAACTAATTATAACCTTCTCAGTGTGGGCTCTGGTGGACAATAAATCCAATTATCTCTTCAGATCCCCAGGCCACTACTGGAGGCCTGTGTGCAAAGCAGAAAATGGTACTTGTTATTATTTGCTAGAACCTGTAACAAATGTAACTGGGTTATTTTAACATAATGCTGTTACAGTCCCCTCTATATAAATGATCAGCATATGGGAAGCGTTTCTTTGCCAGGAATATCTGATTTAAAAACTGAAGAAAAGTATTGAATCCTGTCTCTAGATTTATCCACTATTAATATTGCTGGCTCAGCATACTCATCCAGACTATGAACACAGTAAATAAAGTGGTTTTTCCCTGGAAGATCAGAGCCTCTGTGCATCAAGTGTGTGTAGCTGCTGGGCTGGTCTCACCTCTCAGGATATCCCAGTGTGGGGTTGTTTCTCCTGCCATGGTGCCTGGTAGGCTGGCTCAGTACAGAGCCTCCTCCAGAAGGTAAAATGCTGAAGTGCAAGGTTTACTAAAGAAGCAAACAAACAAGTGTGGGGAGTGGGCATTGATGGATGGTGCTGGTGGATGGAGAGAAGTGAAGCATTTCTTCTTGCTTACACAGCAGGAACAACTGGGATGGAAGTCATCAACACAAAGTTGTGAGGGGACTTTTTTATGTTTGTTTGGGACCGTCTATATCCCCATGATAGTGACAGAAAGAAGATAATGAAATCTTTATCATTAAGAGATTCTTCCAGGAGAAAAAAATGTACAGTTTTTATATAAATCGTAATGATATTTAGTTGGGGGGATTAACGACCTTTAAAAAAAGTTGTGAACACATTTCTAGTGCTAGTCCAGGATTAATTTTTTAAAAAAATTTTTAATTTGTTGAGCAGCCAAAAGCCATTTTGGAGATAAACGAAGGAGATAAACCTTCTGCAATAGGTAAGTCAGAGGTTACAAAACATCAGCATTCTAGTGACTGCAAAAATATCATTACTATTGAATTATTTCACAGGGTCATAAAGGAGGTATTTTAAAAAAGATTCTGAACCTCTTAGTGCTTGCAATTTGAATTTTAAATTTAAAGCATTTTAATACACTGTTGTAGGGATAATGACTACTCTTGTCCTCATTAAGGTCCTTATTTGGAAAAGTGAGAGTGGATAATATGTGTGAGTAGGTATCTAGACAGCAGGGTCAGTAATAAGAGCACAACTCTTGTCAGGTAAGGACTGGGAGCTTTGTTGCAGAAAGAGAAATTAAACAGAGAAACAAGGGCTTCTAATTACACAGCTAAAAAAAGCCCTGGATGCTTGTTTACAATACACAGCTGAATGTGTATTGCAGTGAGGGCAGGAGGAGAGATAACCAGTTCTCTGATAAATGGGAACTGGGAATGGGTAATTAAGAAGTACCACTCATATTGATGTTTTGTCTCTAGTGTTGCCTGGTTTCACATGCTCTGTAAAATTTTCCATTGACCCCAGGAATTCTGCACAAGTAAGGAGTGATCTTGCCTGCCAAGGAGGCTAGGAGGTAGAGAAGAAAGAGATTTATCCTGAGTCTTCAAAGAGAATATTGATGTAACCTGATGGTAAATATGGGAAATGTGAGTTAGTAATCTTTGGAAGCTTGATCCTGCTGGCCAAAACTGTCCAGTGTTACCTCTCCTGACTATACTGGTGTGTGATTTGCCTGCCTGCAGGTAAGGCTTAGCAAAGCTCCTTTAGTTTTAATATTGCTGCAGCTGCAAGTCAGGTCTGAAAGTGTTGACACCATTTCTCTGAGTTCTGAGATGGGGAAAAGAACACTTTTAGCTTTTAGCATTACATTTCTAAGGGTTTGGGAGTAGACTGTATCATTAATATTCAGAAAAGGTCCTGACTTGTGTCAAGTTGTCAATTACAAACATATCAGCCAAAATCAGCAGCAGGGAAAACCTTGATAAAACTAATAGAGAGTGGTTTATCAAAGAAAGGTGAAACTTCATTGGAAACACATTTTGGTTGACTGGTGATTTTGATTAAAAAGATAGTGTGATTGCTAGTGGACCTTGTCTAGGACAGAGCAATCGTACTTATTTATCTTGCCTTAGAGAAAGATGCTGATAATCTTGTTGAAGGGAAAAGTAACATTAAAAGTGTGAGAAGAAGAACACAAAAGGAGAGGAATGAGGATTTCCATGGAGAGGAGGTTGAAAGTGGTGGGAGTTTTCACATATGGTCTTATTCTCATGTATAGCTAAAATACAGTTTTAAAGGGAATATGATTGCAGAGCCATCAGAATTTAGTGTTGTGATATATTCAGGAAGATGTTTCCATCTTTTGTGCAGTGAGGCAGCTGTGCTGAGGCAAATATATACTTCAGCACATTATTTTGTTTTGAATGCCCCTTGGTTAAAGTTAAGATACTTCACAGTAGAATTCCTTTTGTGATTTGCAAATCTTGTTAGAGCAAGGGGATAGATGTCAGCAGTAGGAAAGAATGAAAAGATTGGCCTTTATACCCAGAGACAGCCTCTTGTCTGCACTCAACTTGTTTGTGACAGAAAAAGTCAGACAGGTAAAACCTCCAGTGAGGCACTTACATCTCACTTCACAAATCAATTCCCAGATATCCTCAGAGGATTTGCACTCTAGTCCTACACAGACACCCCAAGAGGAGGAAAAAAATGCACTAGACTTAATTCCACTGTCTGCAGTCTATACTTATAGACTCATGCCATGGCCTGGGTCTCATGTAGACTGCTATGAGCTGCATGTTCCCTCTATTTTTCAGGTTCTCAGCAGTTATTAGAACAAGTGGCTTATGGGTTAGTGTGTCTGTCACCAGCCCTCTGATGGATCACATGCCTGGTGTTATTGTTAGCACAACATGTTTGGTGGTGTCACTTGCACGAGTTAACTGATGTAAACTGCACCTGAAACAAAGGGAACTGTAGGAATTTCCACTAGAAAAGATATGTCCCACTGTCTCTGCTATCTGCTAATTGGTTCATAATATATGCTATTAGCAGATGGTAATTTGGACCAAAAATAACTTCCTTTTCAAGTGAGTGAAAATAGCTGCCTCTGTTTTGAAAATGACTTCTGGTGTTTCCCATGTTATCCACCCCACTGGCAAGCATTCTGTTATTGCACCTTGTTATTACATCCTAGTCCAACTTGAATGTCTGGTATCTCAGCTGAAACCAGCAAATTCTTCTCAGCAATGCAATAAGAGAGCAAGGGTCCTGATCTGGAAAACCTTGTTTCCAAATGTGTGCACAACTTTTGCAGGGCATGCAGCTCTCATTCCTCTTTAGGGTGTTCCCTACTATGATTGAACACTCAGCACTTCTGCTTTTTTCAGTCTTCTGTCTTCTCTTTCCTCTCTTCCCTCAGCACAGTCTTCCTCCCTAATAAAATTAAAAATCTCTTCTGTGTCCTTGGCAGTTGGATTTTTCTTTTCCTAGAATTTTCCCTTCTTTTATTTAAAATCTTGGTGTGTTTGTTTCTGGCTGCCGTGATTAGAGTGGAAATGTCTCAAAGAGTCTTGGATGGATTCTTGCAAATCTTGGGGTGTGCAGATGATGAAATGAGGCACAGAGGCAAGTGACAAGGCTGCAGAGGATTCATTGGCAGAACTGGGAACTGAGTTGTGTTTTGGTCATGAGGCCATTTTGCTCACTGCATCAATGAATAAATTCTCAGTTTTCATAGTAACCCTTTAAAAAATTGTCTTGGATAATTTTTGGCTTTGAATTGAGTTCAGAAGTACATGTCCATTTTTTTACAGAGGTCTTGGTTTTGAGGGCAAGTTTCTGTTCTAGATGTGTTTCACAACATGGCTTTTGTTGATCACTGTCCCAAAGGACCAGGAGAGGGAGACTGGGATGGGGTGAGTGGCAGGCAGAATGGGAATGGTCCCCATTCTTGCTTTCTGTGTTGGTTTTTTTTTCCTATTCTTCTATTCCTTTGCTCCCCCTCATTTTCCCCCAGTGTTATTTGCCTGTAACGAGTCCCACTTCTTCTGTTTCCTTTCTGCATTCTTCTCCTATTTATCCTGTTCTTTCCTGCATCACTGGAGTGCTGTCTCCTTCCTATATCCAGGACAGTTTATTGACCTGTCCCTGGAATGTAGCAGACTCTATTTGTGACTCCAGTTAAGGTCAGGAACTACATGTGGCATGTGGCTGGTCTCAGCTGCTTCCTTTTGGCTCTCATGATTTAGCTCCTGTAGTTTATGGGCCACAATGGGACTGAGAAGATGACTTTTCTCCTGGACTGAAAGATACAGAAAGCAAATGTCATACCAGGTGGGTGTTGCCAGAGGGACACAAAGGTACTCACCACTGTTTCAAGACCTTGATGAGTTTTGGCATTATTGTCCATGGGGACAGCTGCTGAAGGATTTCAGAATCTGGCATGCAGACTCTATAATGTATCATCTGTATTTCTGAAAGAGCAAATGGCAGACAGCGATGGATAGAGCATCAGAACATAACTGAAATAACCATATTAGACTTTCAGGGTCTAGCAGACTTGGATTGCAGTGTTGCTACAAGTGCTGTTACACTGGAATGAGGCATTTTCTGTTTTCCAAATAATAGGAAAAATAAACGTATACAGAGATGTTTCAGGAGGGGCAGGCAGCTGACCCTCTCTTATTTGTGGGTGTATAACCTCAGCTGCTGGTAAATGGGGGTCACACAGTCGGGGATATCTTGTTTGACACTGCATGGCTCCAGCTTGGCTCTGGCAGGATTTACTGGCTGTGGTTCTGGCAGGCTGAGGGAACCAGTCAGATGTGAGTGATTCAGCTTTGTGCCTGGTGTCAGCCCTGTTGGGTGCGGGCTGGCTCTGTGCCCAGCTGCTGCTGCTGGAGGGTTTGTGTGGGTGGGATGCTCTGACAGCACTGAGAGCCAGCAGGGCCCTGTTAGTGCTGAGGGGAGCTCTGGGGCTGTGCCCTGCTGGGGGTGCAGAGCCATGGGGTCCCTGGTGTGGGACACTGTGTGCTGCCCAGTGCCTGCAGGCTGGATCGCTCTGCTGCTGCTCCTCTCACCCTGCCTGAGGGCATGTGGCTCCAGGGGCCATTGCTGCAGGCCCTGGATAACCCTCAACAGTGCACATATGTACAGCTCTTTGGGCTGGAACAGTACAGAAGGAATTGCAGGGCTTGTCAGGAAACAGACAATGCATATTCTGGGGAAGATTTCTTTGGCTCAGGAAATTAAAGCCTGGGAATGGATGTGTTACCTTAGAAATATGCCTAAAGAACCAACTCCAGGAAAAGCTGTGCAAGATAGATGTTGGCACAAGTAATAAGCATGAATTGGCAATGAATATATTTGGATTGGAAGTCAAATTCCTAACTGTCAGAAGAATTAAACTTTTGCAGAAGCAAGAGAGGAGTTCAAGAGCAATTCTTTTAAGAAATTATCTGAAATGGGCCTGGTAGCAAGTGGCTTGAGTCTGTATCAGGAAGCATCTTAGTCCCGTGTGCTTCATTTGCAAACTATTCAGCATAATTTATGTGAGCTCCGACTGGAGGAATGCAATACTAGAGAGAGAAGGAATCAAGAAGTAATCATGAAACAATTTTTGTTGTTAGTACAATGTTTTTTGATGATGTAGAGAACAGAAGTTTTCTCATGACTGAACAATAGAATCAAGCAGGTGAGGTTACTGCAGATTAGTACCTAATTCTTCACTTGTGTCACTCCTGGGTTTAATAATTTGATGGAGTCTCTGTCTTGCAGATTTTCTTTTTCTCACTTGTATTCTTGTCAAATCAGGAGTTTATTTCCTCCACAAATTTCTTGCTGATGTTTACTGAATGCTCAGTGGATACCAGAGATCAAGCTACCTACTTTAGGTTGGCATTCAGAAACTCAAGTTTCCTTTAATTTCTGGTAATTTTTAATGACTTGTGAAAATTATTACACATGAAACACTAAAGTGACAGGAAAAACAAGGGAACTACAGCCTTTTCCAACAGAATACTGAATAAAATATGTAAAGACATATCAGATTCTGACTTGTCACCACAAGAGTCAACATTATGATGCAAGGCTTAGGCATTTCAAGATTTAAGATCTCCTATTTTGTGAAATGGAAATGTTGAGGTTATTGTTGTATGGAAGCTATTAGCAATTAATATATGTCTATCCCTTCTTGCTGGGTAGTACACTAGAACTCTGCAGAGGAAATTATTTGCCTGAATAAAATACCTTGCTCTCTCTCTTTTTTTTTTTTTTTTTTTTTTCTTTTTTTTTTAATTTTGGAAGAGGAATGTGCAATTTTTATTAGCTTTTTTCCACTGACTGGTGAGGTACCAACTTATTAATCTGTTGTAAATTCTTGAGGATTAGCAGTGGCATTAAAATTAAATGAAAAAATTAAAATTAATTTACTTAGATGTAAAGTCTTGATCTAGACCTAGATATTGGATTTGGGGTCTGTCTTTTCATTCAAAGACCTAAGAGTCTGCACACTGGCTGAGGTCTGGTTTTGTTGCTTTTTTCTCTTTGGTATTGCAGCAGAGTTTTGTCCATGATACTCTAAAGAATGACTTATTTAATTTCTAAATGCTGTTCTCATTAAAACGGGATTCAATGTTAATTGATACACATTACACCAAAATTTGAGGGTTTCTGAAATAACTGTTTGCAAGCAGAATATAAATTATGTTCAACTGCCTGGGGAAGAAAAGTGAGCGGCTCTTCTACGTGCTATTGATCTCAGCCTTAGAAATAGAATTGCCTTTACTTACTGCTTGGGTTTCATTTGCAATTAAAGCTGTAGAAAGAAATCTGATTTTTCAGATCAAATGAAGGTTTTTTATGTGAGAAAAATATTATGAGATTCTGAAGAAAAGATATTTAAATAAGCTTCTCCTGAGTCACTCTATGGACCTTATGTCCTCAGGTAGGATAAGATTTGAATATAAACCATTCCTGATCCTCTAAAGCGCATCTCTAAATCTATACTTAGTGTGAAATGGCTGCATTTACTAAAATAATTGGAGTAAATTATTGCTCAAAGTGTCGCCTTCATATACCTACCTATATATACACTTGCTGTATTTCATTTGGTTGAAACTTCTTTGTTCAGTAGTCTCATTTTCAGTTTAGTATGAGCTTATTCCTGACTGACTTCTAAAATCAAATTGCGTCTGAGTTAAACTCAACTCCGTGTAGCTTTCTATACAGAAATAATTAGCTTGATTTAAAATAATTACACTTTCTTTAGAATAATGTGACTCATTTTGTGGACAAGGCATTGGCATCAA
This sequence comes from Camarhynchus parvulus, assembly GCF_901933205.1. Taxonomy (NCBI): domain Eukaryota; kingdom Metazoa; phylum Chordata; class Aves; order Passeriformes; family Thraupidae; genus Camarhynchus; species Camarhynchus parvulus. The sequence goes on from NC_044580.1 coordinate 7,613,752, forward strand.
TAATTAGGCTCAGAGATGGTTTCTGGTAAAGACTACATGCAAAATACCACTCCGTGCCAGGGCAAAACAGATTCTCATCAATAACTACAAAAATGGTTCTTCTCAAGAGGGCACTTGGATTTGCTTTCCAGTCAGTGGATGCCATCAGCATCTGACTAAAAAGTCAGGTTTTAAAATCTGGTGTTTAGAGGACCCAAAGGAAAACATAAACATAGACTGAGAGGGATTCCACTGGTTTGGCTGGATGCTGCAGCAGTTGCTTTGAGCTGGGATTTGTGGGATTCCTGTATTTCAAGTACTGAGGCACAGAAGTGTTATGAATAATTGTGGCATATGAGAGCCCAGAATGGCAGGATAGGATTCTGGCAGAGCTATGTATTTTCTGTCTCCTGAGAGCCATAGACACAAGCAAGCTGTCTTTTATTTCATCTTAGTTTTCTCAGCTGCTGTGATTTGCTTTTGATATTTGCATGTCAGCTGCTGTCTGACTGCCTGTTGCATTCTGATATGGAGAAGAAACTGTGATTCAGTTACCAAAAGTGTAATTTCAGAGACCAGCTGCTTATGGCTGTCCCTACCCACACCCAGATCCCACAAGCACATGTGAGGTAGCAGATCTGCAAAACAGCAAAATTTCAAAAGTTCCAGACTTCCTTGTGGCTTTTCGTTCACTTGGGAGATTGTAGAATTGAGTTCCAGCTCTGCCTTAGAGTACTGTAGATTTTAGGATCATTGTTCCTATAAATATTGAAGTTAACTACTATTCCATAATGTCCATATTCACTAGTGAGTCAGAGGCAATGAACATCCTTTGCTGCTATATGGCTTTGTGCTCATTAGTTTGCTCTTTTTTACCAGCTGTGGTGTAGTTTGTGCATGCCTGTGGTATTCCTTGGAGAGGCTGCTCAGCAAAGCTCACTGTGCTCAAGCATATTGCAGGAAGCTTCTCCCTCTCCTTATCTACATTTCTAACAAACTACAGATGAGTGTCCATACTGCCCTTTCCTCTGATGCCATAATTTCCTTTTCTCTTTGTTTCATCTCCTCGTAGTAACTACTCATTCCAGGCATGCCCCTCACTCTATTCAGTCAATCTGGCCATATTTGCTCCTTTCAGCATTGCACTGATTTCACTTGTTAGCTGATTTACTACAAGAATCCTCTTCTCCCCTCTCTTTTTAGTGTAAACCATGCTGGGATTTGTGTACGTGGGATTGTCATAATATGAGTATTGCTTAGGCAAGAAGCATCTCTCAAATACACTTTGATTTGTAATTATGTCAGTTATACTTCCAATATCTCTGTGCTATGTGTATCCATATGTGTGTGTGTGTGTGTGTGTGTGTATTTGAAACCAGCTTTTTTTCCTGAGCTAAAATATGTTTATAGCTGTGAAAGCTGCAGAGTAGCTATTGAAGCAGCCTTGCTGTTATGATTAGGTGAGGTTTAAAGCTTGCTGTCTTCACTCTTAGGGCCATTTGAACAAACATCTGAGTTCTAGTGGAGTCCTGATGACTTCACTGAGACCTTATGTGTGCTCAGAGGACAGTTAATGGATCAGGAAATAGTTTAAAATCAGCCACAAAATTCCATGTAGCATTGTCTTTTATTTCCAGGTACTTTGCATATTTTCTAGTTCTGTGACTTTTTCATAATTTACAATATTCTTTTTTTTTTTTTTACTTGAAATTTGTTTGTAGTGATGGGGGAGAGTATCTCTGAAAATAACTGAGTATGTAATGGAAAAGATAAAATAAGCTTTATAAAAATACTTGTGATTGCACAAAATTTCCAAGTGAAAATGTGGAGACCTTTTTTTCTTTTCGAAGTTTGAGATGCTCTTTGAGTTACAGCAACACTGGAGTAAAAAATAACTTGATTATGATTCAGATATGCAGGTCTCATTATCATCAAGATTTAATGACTGGCTTCTCCAGTCCTATATAACATCTTCATTAAAGTCTTTATCTAGTTTATGGTGCAACAAGTTTTGCTTGGTGCACAGCTGGATCATGTCTGTGTGCCTGTAAAGTCAAAGGATGGTGCCCAAATCAAAAGACTTCCAGCAACTTGCTGGTGTGTAATTGGCTTAAATTGCAAACACAGTAAGGAGAATAAAACAGCTATATCTGTAGCATTTTTAAATCTGCCTCCTTAATTTTCATTTAAAAAAATTACATCAGGTAAATCTACACAGAAAAAGAGATCAGCTCATTATATTATCTCTGAAAGCTGGTCTTAAATTTGCAATCCTATCCTTGGCATGACTTATTATATACTTAATGCTGTGGGGCACTGCAGAATCATAGCAACAGGCCATTTGGCTTTTCTAAGAGCACTTTTTTCATCCTAAATTCTGGGAAATCAATATCATCTGGGTGCTTACATTTCATGTGTTTGGATAAGAGTCATGGGGGGATTGGGGAGGTAAATGGAATGGACAAAACTTGAAAATAGAATAAAGAAAAGAAATAAACAGAGCATTAGGAAGGCTTTGAACAGAACTGTGGTGTTGGGAGTGGTGAACAGACTGAATTAGGGGCAGGACCATTGTCTCTCTACCCAGCAGGTTTTCAGCAACTGTAGAGCAAGGCTTGGGATCTCTTCCTGGTATGCTGCCTTGCACTGAGCTCTCAGTGCTGGTGGGAAGTCATCTTCTCTTTACCTGTAGATAAAATGGGAATGAAGCACTCATCTTGCTCTCAAGGAGATGAAAGTATTTTTGGTTTTGTTTTTAGGCATGTCAGGTTGCCTCAGGGAAACTGGCCTTACTGTGATGAGAGTTTCTGTTAAATGTGTGACATTGCTGTGTGAACACTGGCTGTTCTGTTCCTCTCTCTCAGGGCCCCCTTGTTTTGGGAGTTGTCTGTTGTGAGAGGAAAAAGGAGAAGGACCTTCCTGGGGGAGGCCCTCAAAGTCAGTGCTGAGACAAACGGAGCAGACCAAGGTGCTCTGCAGCTCACCTGGCTTCACCCAGGGGCTGTGGAGAGTGTGGGCACAGGTAATGCCACATCCCTGGTGTGTCTGTAGCAGCTGCACTGAGGTTGTGCATCTCTGTGCTCGAGTAACAATGCAGAGATCCTCGAAGATGCATACAAAAGAAATCCAAATTTGCAATTCCACCAGAATGCTGGATATTTCACTGATTATTGAAAGTATGCATTTAGTTTCCATATGGATTTGTGTCTGTTTACTAACACATGGCTAATTCCTGATGAACGTATCTCCTTGGAACCCAACTAATTGCAATTTTTTGGCTACTGCCTGATCACCCATTTTGGAATTCCTCCCGTGACAAGGGACTTGGCTGGGAATATTTGTTGGCTGCAGTGGAAAAATCGACTTTGAGTGGTTCACTTGGTAAATTACAGGCTGTGCTCCTAATTATAAACACACACTTGTGGGAACATAATCATACAATTCCCTGAGGTATATCTGGATTGCTGCATCTAGATTTTGAAAGCTAGAGGGTAAGATGGTGGGTTTTCTTTAACATTAAATTATGAAGTGAAAGCCAGGGGCCTGAGGTCACACAGATCAATTCATGCTGTGCTAGCAAAGTAATGAAAGCTTGGTTTGAAAAAACACAGGAAAATCTGCCTTCCCTATAAATATCAACCTGACCATCAGAGCAGTTGTTTAATTCTTGAATCCTTACTCCTTGTCACAGGGCAAGAGCCCCTGGAGGATGTCAGCCCTGCAGTAAACTGTAATCACAGAAGACAGCCACTACCCTGCAATAACGTGGCGAAGGCTCGGAGGCCAGGCAGCAGCAATGGCAGCACAGAGGGAAGGCTGAGGTGTGCCAGAGTTTCATGTCTGTAAGGGGTGACCTCCTGCTTACCAACAGCTGAAATCAGAGAGCACCATTTTATACTGGGGGTTTGTGTGAAACATCTCTCACTTTTCTACCATAGGGCAGTGTGCAAGCTGCCCCTCAGCAGCAGCACTCCAGGCATGGCACTGTAACCTGTGTTTATTTTGCTCTTTATAAATCCTCTTAGAGCTGCAGTCAAGGAGCCACTCTGTGTTGCAGCCCATTCTCAAGGGGACACACCATGAGACCAGTGTATTCTCTCACATGAACTAACGATTTGCTTCTCATTCCTCACTTCCTGAAATAATTTTATCCAGTGGGACAATAAGGCTGATTCTAATTTTCTTTCCCCAACAAATATTTTTTGTTTTTTCCCAACAAATCTTTTTTTCCCCCTAGCTTTGCTCAGCAGAGTGCTGTTGCCTTTCTGTTTTAGTTTTTAGTCCTTCAGCTGACACTGTCTGTGTGAGGACAGCTATCAGAACAGTGTTACAGGTGTCATAACACATGGTTGTCTGTCTCTTAAAGTTTTGCATGGTTGTCTGTCTCTTAAAAGACTACCAATAGTCAGACTGCAGCTTCCCAACAGGGAACCTTAGAGGTTAGTAATAACCTTCTGGTGTATCCTGGAGTCTTGGGTCATTGACATCTGCATTGACTTCCATGGTCAGAGCAGTTTGCAGCACCCAGCTGGTGATGAGACCTGCTGGGATAACACCATGTATCCCGTCTCTTGCCTTTAAGATTTGTGGCTTGTTCTTCCCATCACATCAGCAAAGACATTGTGGAGAAAAAATGGATTGCTAGAAACCTAGGATTGCTGGAAGCATGAAGCATTTTGTGTAAAGGCAGCAAAATCAGGTATTTTCTCTTGGGAGGAAATTCTGTTGCATAGTAGGAAAAAAAATCTAGGTGGCTAAAATATTAATGGAATGTTGCTCCTATTAGTGTTGAAATTGTTGAAAGCCTGCATATTCATAAGGACAGTATTTCCTTTAATCTTGTCTGCAAAGTCAGAGTCTGCTGGTTTTCCTGGGTGGTTCTAAACAGATTCACCAGGTTTCCTTTTGGAGCACTGCCACTTTGCTTATTAACTCCATTTTGCTCTGTGACTTGTCAGTGTCTTTGTTTTGTTCGTGGTTACATCTGATGCACTAGCAGATGTTTGTTGTGCTCTTCCTGGGCTGTGAAATTCTACTGAAATGTCTTGTTTATCTTTCCAGAACTTTCCTTTTCATAGAAAGAGTTACCATAAAGCAAATTGGCCATCATGTTTGTTTATTAGACACGCATGCACACGTGTATAAAATCCATGTATCTATTTGCCATGCTTCTGATACAGGGCAGAACTATCTCAATAAAAAATGCTTTTTGCAGTCTTGAAACTGATTTTTATTACTATGACATTTCCCCTTGCTCAGTGATATATTTAAAAGGGGTTTTCATGCCACTGAATCATTCTGTATACAAAGGAAGGAAAATGACAACATTATGAATATTTTTATTTGCTTCCTCAGAAAAAAAATTTGTTTTTTTCTGTCTGGATTTTACACATACAAAAAAAACCCCTAACTCCTGTAACTCATCAATCTGTTTGCTGGCAAAACTTGCTGTGATGTATTAATGCAGCACAGCTCAATTATGTACAAGTTCTGAAATTCAGTAAGTGTTATCATGCCCTGAATAGAATTTCATGTACTTTGGAAAACCCCTTAAAAATCCTGAGGTAGCTTATAATGAATACTTAATTTTTTAAAATGAAGCTAATTTGAAATAATTTATATCTCTGTCTTCTCTATTACATGAAAAAGCAGGCCAAAGAACAAGTTTTGTCACGCTTCACATGTTACCAGCTCCGAGTTTATGGCTGTATGTTTAAGTGTTCTGCCCAAAGCAGTTATGGTTTAAACTGTTGAGCTTGTACATGTCCAGGTGCTAGGGAAGCAAAAGCTCTGTATCAATTGGTATGATGGGATTTCATCTCCTTTCTGATTTTTTAAGTGCTAATCGAGTTTGCACTTGCTCCTGCTAGAGTTAATAATTAAACCAAGTGAAATTCCTGTAAAAACTATTAGCAGGCTCTTCTGGAAAACACTGCTTAGGTAGTAGTTATGTGTTTTCTATGCTTTTGTGTAATTCCATCACCTAAGCAGTGAATCATTTCACAGAATCACAGAATGGTTTGGGTTAGGAGGGACTACAACTATCATCCTGTTCCAGCTCTCTGCCATGGGCAGGGACACCTTTCAGCAGATCAGGTTTCTCAGAGCCCCATCCAGCCTGGCCTTGCACAGCTCCAGGGGTGGGGCAGCCACAGCTTCTCTGGGTGACCTGTGCCAGTGCCCAGCCATCCTCTCAGCAAAGAATTTCTTACTAACATCTAAACCTACTTTTTTTCTGTTTAAAGTCATTATCCCTCATCCTATCACTACACTCTGATCAAGAGCCCCTCTCCAGCTCTCTCAGAGCCCCTTTAGCCACAGACTCTAAAATCTCCCTGGAGCTTCTCTTCTCCAGGCTGAATAACCCCAGCTCTGTCAGCCGATCTTTATAGGAGACTTTATAAACTGCATATCTATTGTAATTCCAAAGTCTTTAGATAAATTAACAGCATTATTATTACTTTAAAGAAAATACTATTTCTATTTAGCTTATGTCTTCCTTTCATCTCACAGTACTTACAGTGTAATTACGCAGATTAGCAGAGAGAATTTCACGATACTCCAAGGCATCTACTTCCTGTGATTGTAATAGGAGAGGAGAACCCGCAGAGGGCACTGTATTGTCTCAGATGAGACACATCCTCCACAATCAAGGAGGATGTAGGATTTTTTAGGTTTCTGCATTTTCGTAAAATTGCAGTCAGAAAAATATTTTTTTTTTCATGTATATAGCGATAAGCAGAGTTACAGATTGGACATAAGATTGACAACCTCTGTTTCTTATATCTTTGAGATGAAAAGGTATAATCCAGAACTATCATGCCGTGTTTTCAATGCAATCCTTGTCCTCACCTTCCTTCCTTCACTCATGCTTGTCTGAACATTTCAGCTATGCAAGCACTCGGAAATGAATGTCGTAACTTAATAGGGTAAATTCTAAGCCTGCCATGTGTCAGATCAGGCAATTTGAAAAGCACTGATACAAAGTGTGCAAAATTTACTGCCATCCATCTAAAGCAGTGCTCATATTTCAGGTCTGAGCCTTATCAGGAGGAGAGTACAATACAGCTCTTCTGCAGAAAGGGATTCACAAATGGAAATTTCTGTTTGTGGTCTTCCAGAGATTAAAATTTGCTTGACTCTGTTTTGTTTGTATTTGAAAAATACAAAGCATTTTTCATGGTTTCGTAGAAAAGTGATGAAAAAGTTGTGTTCCACTGTGTGCTGGCTGTGGATTTAAATTAAGCTTTAGGGATTTTAAAATGCAGCCCACAAGTTATTGTGTATTTCTTCAAGTCTTCTTGACATCATTGTTTAGACTAAGGGTTTCCCTGACCTAGCTGGTGCCCCAGAATTGCTACAGTCTGCCTTATTTTTTTCTGCAGATGATTATAGTAGAATTTGCTTTCTAGTTCTGTTTTCACTAAAGTGTAGATTTGTGTCTGAAATACAGTTATGTCTCTAAGTTATTATTGCATGCTCAATCTAGTTGTGGTTCCTTCTAATGCAACACTTACAAAAGAGGCCTCAAGATCTGTCCTTGTTGCAAAGTGATGCTTTACAGAGAGCAGGGAGCGATGACAAAGACTTCTACAGGTTATGAAGTGCTCAGCTAACAAATACAAAGAATAATGTACCTTGATTTTTATCTTGGGTCTTCTAGTTCTTTTGTATTTTGAACAATCTCTCTTCTAGTTCTTTAATTGGAGGGATATTGTGTGATAATGACAGATGTTTCAGAAGCTCTGTGTCTGGTCACCTCGTACTTCCACTGCAGTGTTGCAGTTTATTCTTCCTGTAAAATTGTGCAGAGGTAGTACCCAAGGGAAACAAAGAATAGCAGAACTAGAAAAGCTAAAAAGTATTGATCAGATTTTGCTTTAGAAGGGGTTAGGAATGATCTTCACCCTTCAGACTTGTGGCCAAACTTTCATCCTTTGCTTCTTAGCCCCAGGCTGACAACCCCTCCTGGTGCGCACATGATCAGACCTTCCTGCAACTCAGCATTTAAAAAACGCCATTGTCCTTTATGCATTTCTGTCAAGGGGACTCAAGTCAGGTGAACAGGCTCCTGTTCTCTGCCCTTCTCTTCCAGGAGAATTATTCAGCTGTCAAGGAAATTTATTTGGCAGAGGATAGTTCCTGTTCAAGTCTTCTAAGGTTCATTGGGCTGGCACGTCCTGATGAAGGGGATTTTGCTTTCTGGCTGGACCTGCAAGCTGACACCTGAAAATTGTATTAGAAAACATGTTAATCATTGTATGGCAGAAGGATGGCAGCCACCTGTACTGGAATGCTTTTACTGAACAAAAAGGAGACTCAGCACCAAGTCTGTAGTTTGATTCTCTGATTCCACACTCACTGGGACCTGTATGGGGGCTTTATGGTTTCCTTAGTACCATGTGGACAGACGTCTCAGAACAGGGGCTAATTGTCACAAAAATCAAATTTTCAAAAATGAAAAATCAATTTTTGCCTATGAGTCAAAATGTTAACTATCTCTTTATCTTGATTTGTAGAATTAAGTTGGAGCAGGGTGAGCTGTAAAGTCATGGAAAAGGCTAAAAGTCTTGCCAGTACCAAAAGTCCTTCTGACACTTTAGAAATAACAAGTATGACAGCAAAGAAAATGCAAAAAGTCCTGTCTTTGTCCCTGCTGTGGAACATGTCTCCTTGATTCCTGCCTTGTCTCTGGGTTTCTGCTAGTCATCATGAAAGGGAGAGGTGTCAGCAGCTCTGCAGAATGGTGGCTGAGACCTGCAGAGCTTTGTATTTCCTCTGCAAAAGAGCACATTTAACTCACATCCCATAGAAAGCAAAGCAATACTAAAGCACTTGGAGAAGGTAGATTTGTTCAGATCACTCAGAAGATGACCCAGAGCTTTCAGTACCCCTTTCTTGAAAACCCCTGCTGACTACTGACTGAAAGTAATTATTCTGTGAGAACTGAGTGGCAGTGATGTGTATTTAGTTTTGCTTTGTGCAAAGTGTGGAGAGCACATCAACCCTCATTTTGGGGTGAGTGGGAAAAAATATGTATCAGACAGTAGATGTGGTTTGCTATGCTGGCTGACAAAGGCAGCGTAGGCATTAAAGATTAAATTAACTGGACACTGTACTGATCATGGACCTCTCAAGTAAAGATTTAAGCATATTTTTTGAACATTCTTCTTCTTGAACTGGGAATTCTGGATACAAACTGTAAAGTGGAGATAAATATGCAATTTTAAGAGCATCAGACTCACTTGAAAAGAAAGTACTGGCATTTCTTCTAAAACTTCTCTTACAAAGTTTCCAGTTAAACTTTCCTACACCAAATAAATAGGGATATAGATAGCCTATACCAGTGGCCCCGATCTAGCAGCACTTGAGAATTCCTGTCTCTGTGCGTCCACCCCTTCCCTGATGTGGTTATCCAGGTACCAGGCAGTCAACTTGTGTGATATGAACAGCCTCTGTTTTTATCTGACTGTGGAAACAGAAAAGGATAGAGCCATTTACTATAGGTCTTTCCAAAAATGATCACATAGAAAAATAATTTAGCTTGCTAATGAGCAGCTGTCTCTGGAATGCTCCACAGTGGCTTATTAATAAATTCTACAATACTTACTACGATATAGATTGCATTACAGCAAGGAAGAGCTTTCTGCCAAAATGTAGCTGTCCAGAAAGATTGTATGAGCAGGATATAATCTCTTTCATCAGAACTAGGACATGTCACTGTCATGAACACCTCTCAACTATAATAAAATATGCCACAGAATCTCTAATGACCACAAATAATCTGGATTGCTGATCTTGTCAGAGATACTGGACTCAGTAAAGTCAGAATACTCTGAGCTCTTCCTGTGCTGTCTCTGTTTGGCATCTGAGATGGAAATTATGAAGCACGATTATTTCCGCTTCTTCTTCTTCATTTATTTTGTTAAGCCCCTTAAAAATACATCTGAAACTTTTTGTGTTGTGTCCTGAAGACAATTGTAAACCTGTGTAAATGGGTTTGTCTACTGAACTGTCTGACATATTTGTATCTGTAGTACTGCAAATAGTGCTCCTGTTAAGTAGGAATGGAGCTGCTGTGCACCCACTGTTATGTATATATTTAAATAAAAACCAGTTGTCTGTTTGGGTGTATTTATTTCTGTGGCTGACTACATGGCAATTTAAAGCAGATTAGAGGAAGGTGAACATGTTTGTCTCTTCTGATTCATGTGGGAGACTGTCTCAGCAAACAGTGATTATTATTTCACTGAAAAGGTTTTTAATATAGCAAATTCCACTTAGTGACAATCTAATGTGACTCTTTGAAATGGCAAACTGTACAGAAACCTGCTGGGAATATCGATAGTGTGGCACCAAATGAGAAGTGTATGCAGTAGTCTGTCAGCTACTTTTCTGCTAACTGACACAAAGAAATGCAGAACAACCCAAATTCTTTAAGACAGATTTCTGTGTTCTGTTGGGATCCTCAGATTGCCCTTAACCAGCTGAGTCTAACTAGGGAGCATATTTTCTTCCAGGAATAGGAAAAATATTGAGCTTGTTACAATGTTGTTTTAAATACTGTTTTGTCTCCCTGGGATATGGCTCATTTATTCTTGTCTAAGGCTGTAAAGACAAATTAGAAATCTTTATTTTTAAATGCATGACTCTGACTCCCTCTTAGTCTTTGCTTTTTCTGTCACTCCAAATACTTTGATAATCATATCTGGACAGTATAGAAACAAACTGTATTTTCATATAGTTCAGTTTAGGCCAATTCAACAAAAATATTACAATCTATTTTATTGCAGAGTTTCAAGTTGGTATGCAGACAGCTTAATTTTCACGCTCTCTGTGGATTCTATGATCTGGAAATGTGTTTTATAAAAATCTGTGTGTAGCCTGATGTTGGCATGGATGGTGCTGATATGACCATCGAGACAAAACTAGGCGGAATTGTAACTCAATTTTCCATGAGAAAAATAGAACCCACTTCATTTTCCATAGGTTTTAGTCACTCTTTTAATACAAGCGTTTTATCAAGGACTTTTGTTCTAGTCACGTCTTGAAATCAAGACAATTGAATAGATGTAGTTATAAATGCAATAATTGACATTTCAATTACTCCTTTTCATTTTTTGAGTCACTAAAGTGCCTCAGTTTGAAGATTGCAAATCATCTCAAATAATAAAACTATTTTAAGCCATTTACATTGTGAGTACATTGTTTCTAGGAACTAAACTGAAACAAAGCCTGATCAATGATGCATTAAATATCTTGGCCTATATATATAAACAAGCCCCTCTAGGAGCGGTACTTACATATTAACAATGTGTTATGAACAGGGATTAAAGGAAGAAAATATTCTAGCTTTAAGTGGTTTAGTCATTTGCATATGTCAACAAAGAATATGAGAAAATTATTATTTAAGCCATTTGGTTTTAATGGCCTTTTTTCTCTCAATTTTATTCCATTCTCCTACATAAAACTTTAGTTACCTCCTTAAATAATGCCTTCATTCCACCGTTACTGTAATGGATTGAAGTACTGAGTCATGGCTGAAGAGAACCCAGACTGGTGCTGGAATTTATTTGGTCTGTGACAAATGAGGATTTGGGCAGTGATGCAGTAATTATAGCAGCTCCTTGAGCTCTCGAACGGCTGCAGACAGAAGTGTTTTATACTGCCTGGGAGGCAGGCGGGCACTTCATCAGGGGCTGCTGCTGGGGCACTGCAACTCAGGGTTGACTAATGCTTCATTTTTCTTAGGTGCTTTTGTCCAACTTGGCATTGTATGCATAAAAGTGAGATCAGTCTGGTTGGATCAATATCCACAGTGATGAAGAATTTTGCACTCATTTTATGTTGGTAACAGTGTAGTTTTATAATAGTAGCAGCTATTAAGCTTGTATTTACTGTGCTCTTCTCTGTTAATGGCTATGGCACTCCAGCACAGCCACTAAAGAGGGGAGACAGAGACACCCAAACCAATTTATAAAAGTTTTCCTTTGGTCTTTCTATAGTTTTGATGTGTGTGAAACACTTGTTCCCATTTTGTTAAATGCTGTAGTCTTAAACCTCGAGCTCTTTCTCTCTTCCTCTTCATCCTTCTCCCCTTTGTAAAAGAGGAAGCTTTATGTTACAAAGCCTGCAAGTTTTATGTATTCCCTCAAAAAATAGATTTTTTTTAGGTGAGGTATCCTTTATTCTGTAGCTGTTGTTTGTGAGCATCAATGAAGTTAAAATTTCTACTCTGTAAAAGGTGTTGCATTGCAGGCACACAGTTTGTGGTGATTGGGAGTGGAGCTGGCCCAGCCTCATCCCTAATGAGCTACAGCTGTGAGCAGCAGGTGAGCAGCATTGCCAGCAGTGAGCCATGGAGTGCCCAGGGGCACTGACCAACAACAAAGGGAACAGAGGGCACACAGGTGCAGTGCATGAACATGAGGGGTATGAAAGGTTGGGCTAAAAACAAGAAAGAGCAGATATTTGCAGCCTTCTGAAGTTATATCCCTCTATATGGGCAGACTCCCGAAGCCCTCTGATGAGGTATGGTGTGTTTGTGTATGGGTGAATGCTTAAAGCCTGCTGAAACTGTATGGTGATATTTTGTGTATTGTGGCTATCTCAACTGTGCCATAGCATCACAAAAAAAATACCCTTCGTTTGCACTCTATGGGGCTTCTAATGCTCAGTATCAATACAAATTGCACCAATTAGTTTGCACTTTTGTCAAATTACTGCAGTTACAAATAATGTGTGACTTTCAGCAATCTCATGGGACTTCAAAACCTGAACAGAAAAAAAAAGTTAGGCATTTAAAACTATTTATCTGTTGAAGAAGATAAAAGTAAATGCAGTCAAAGAAGATGATATATGCCTCAGTTTTGGATTAATTGAATGACAGGCAAGAGAGTGCTTTCCCCACCCCAAACACTTCAAATTTAAATTGTGAAACAATGCTCTGGAGCATTTTTCAAGCTTATGGCTGTCACCAGTAGGGGTAAAATATAGCTGGTGACAGTTATAAATAGTGCAGGCTGTATTAATGCTCTGTATTCTGCTATGATTTGTGCTAGAAGGAAGGTGAAACTCAGGTTTGGCAGGGGGTAATTTTGAATGAAAGGTTCAAGAAAGCCATAATTTAAAAAATACGATATACCTGACATTATTATTGTGTAAACATAAAGATTCAGCGCTGACAATTGTAAGTTGATATAAAACCTCATTTAGGGAAGAGTCAGTGTTTGTGACAGATCTCTGGTCAATATTTCAGTGTTGTTTCTGTGGGCTCAGAGCAGCTGCTGTGATTGCAATCACACAGCCCTGATTTTCTATCCCCAAACAACAGACATAGAAGAAAGGTGGGTGCTCACAGCAGGTAACAATTAGCAGAGTGGCTCTGGGCCAGCCTAACTTAAATCCAATATTTTCTGTGACCTACTGAAGCACTGAGTTCTCCTTCAATAATTTTCTTTGCTTTCTGACTTCCATCAATACCAGCTTACGGCACCAAGGCCAATTCCTTCACGCCTGCCCTGTTGGTCTGTCATCTTCTATAGAACTCTTTTTCTGGCTGCAAACTATTCTCACCAGTTTGTAAACACTAAAGGCTATGTTTTGGGAAAGGGAGGGTCAAGAAGAAAGAACTTTGTGAGGAACAAGTAAAAATCAACATATTTACAAAATTGACTGTATTTGCTTACCTCTACTAACAGATGCACATTCAAATGATAAAAAAGATAACGTCTTGATTTATTTTTAGGTGTGATGGTGCTCCAGGGCAGACAGAGCTTTGCAGTGGACATGTCTGGACAGGCTTCTGAGCGAGGTGTGCAGAATGCCCAAAAGGCTTTAAACCATACCCTTCTAAAATGTTTTATTAGAATTAAACTCAAAGATTTAATGCTTAAAACAATCTGAAAATCCCAGTGCAGGTGGAGCCTGAATTAGAGCTTATATGGAGTTCTTTAGTCTTTGCAGATGAGTCTATAGACTAAAGCTTTGTATTGTCTAACTCAGTAAATTTTGGCATCAGCAAACTCTGCTCGGTTCCTAGTAGTTCCTGGAAGTTTTGCCCTGAGCAGCTCTTTCTTCCCTGTTTCTTTCTGCATTTCTGCTTAGGCCTTTGCCTCCTTCCCCCACTCCCCGTATGACTGTGCTTCTCCAGAGGGCTCCAAGAGCTGTCTGCTCATGTGATGTCTGTTAGATCTCAGTACATTCTGTTGCTACTGCTGATATTTTTTATGAATTTATAACATTTGTATCTTAGTTGATTGCGAAACTCAGCTTACAGGAGCATTGGAAAAACAGTAAGCCTTGCAAACTGGTTTCACATCCGAGGAAAACTAAGGGAAAATTTATGGCATAAGACTTCAAGTTGCTGGGTTCAGAGAATGTTTAACTTGTATTTGCAATTAAGCCAGGAGTTATTTTCACGAAACTGCTATCGTGTAATTGATGGCTCTTTCATGAGGGTTAAGATGACAGCATAGGTGCTCCATAAATCACTGAAATTAATGTTTGTAGTGCATTATTATAGCAGTACTGTTCTTGATTAAATCACATGGGCTTTGCTCTTATGCCTAGAGAGCCAAGAGAGAGATCTTGGTTGGGTCTTGGACAGGCTGTCAGCACCTCATTCACAGAACACAACCTGGCTGCTCTCAAGGGGTTTGCAGTTCTTACAAGGGAAGTCCTAGCAGCATAAATCAATATCCCAAAGCTGTGGAAAGCCTGTAGCAAGGCAAATAAATAGTTGCACCATTGTCATTTTCTGCAATCACTAAAGTGCTATAAACATTAGCAGCTTCAGAAATGAGCGAGATAATAAGTGGCTCAGTTAATGTAGTTAACTAATTAGGTTGGGTATGAAAGCATGCTTTAATCTCCCTAATTATCTACTGACTGGAAAATGAACAGTTAATAAAATGGAGATTTTTTTTATGCCGATGTAAGACTGTGTTCCTGCAAAGTCTTTCTTGGGAAAGCAACAACTCATAGCTGTGTGGGTGGGAAACAAACTTAGTATTCAAAGGGCAAGTTATGCAGACTGGGATAATTTCATTTGCATAAAAGTATGGATGTTCATGCTGGAATAACTGATGTTGGAGTGGGTTTTGTTTGATTTTCCCCTGAGTTTCTGACATTTTTAGGACTTTGTCCTTGTTATATGTGGCAGTTGGATTTAATGGAAGTTACTGTCTCAAAAAAGAAAAACGTTACTGTTAGCCCTGCTCTAACACGAAATTGACCTAAACTTAAAGAACTTCCTTCCCAAAAACATTTTTCTAGAACAAAAAAGCATGGATTCCCAAAGGTTTTCCCTGCTGGAATTTAAAAGGAATTAAATATTATTAAGTCTTCCATTTTGTAGGGAGGTATTCGTATCTTCTGCAATTTTGATTTTTTTTCCAAGATATATAGGGTGCCAAAATATTGGCTCTCAAGGTAACTCATCAGTGCAGAAAGGCATCCACTGAGCCTGGAGAACATGGAAGCAAATATCTGTGCCTGTGGGTACCAATGAGCAATGAAAACAGGGAAGTAGAGACTTGCTGTCAATCCAGCACCTTATCTAATAGTAAATTCACGTAGAAATCTTTTAACCCATTTAAAATACTCTTCTTCAATCATCCAGCATGTCTGAAAGCGATTTAGGAGTTCTGTACACTGCCACAGCCTTCCTGTATGCTATTTTCTGGTTCCGTTGCATCCCTATTCCCTGCTCTTTAGGAGACACTGTGCTCTTGATTCCCTATAGCTAGTCAAAACTGGCATGAAGTAGACTGAAGTTAACATATACATTGTATGTACAGTAAACCATTTATTTAGTCCTGTGACAACAATAAACCATGTTTATTATGGGGGGAAAGCTGTAATTTCTTTCTTTCAATGAAAACCTCTCCTTTCCCTTCCTCTTCTTTCCTTTGTCTTTCTCCCTCTCATCTTACTGGAAAAAAAATCTCATTTCCATGAGAGACAAATATTTAGAAATCTCTATGCAAAGCATCAGCACTTCTAATTTTGTTGCTTTTGACAGTAGTAATGAAGTCCTGACAGCATCTAATCAGGCCACAAACATGTCTTCTAACATGTCTGGTGAGGAAATGAGTGATACTTTTGAGAGGAGCCCTTCCCTTGATGCTTATATTGGAGCTCTGGGCTTTAATATGATAAAAGGATTACTGAAGGCACCTGGATGCTCAGCATGTTTTTATTGGCTCTTCTGAAAGTGTGTTTCTGTCAAAATAGTTACAGCACCAGTAATAATGAGAGATGTCTGCTCTCTGTGCAGGGATGATGCCCTGGGAATCTCCGCTCAGGGTGGCACATCCTGGCTCCAGGTTTATTGCAGGAAACCAGGAAATGCCATCAAGAGCTGGGACAGATGGGATGGCAAGGAGGCAGGCAAGTGGGCTGAGAGCCAAGAAGGTTTGGTCATTAGAGTTGACTAAACTGACTTGCCCTTGAAAAAGTTTGCTGGGTTGGCATTTTCTGATGGAAATTTTTTGTCTGTGTCTGTTGAGGAACAGCACAGATTTTTAACAACAAGCACCTTCCCTGCCAGGCTGGATTTGTCACCTCACTTGCTCTTCTTCCTGCATTGGGCTGCAGGGCAAGGACAGGTTCCAGGTGGGGCAGCACCACGGGGTCTGACAAGAACTTCTCAGAAAAGGGCACCTGATACTCTCCACTGGGGCCCCAGGAGCGGCCCACTCCAGTCTCCACTCCAGAAGACTGAGGTAGTCACAGCATTTCCTGACTATAAAATCTGCAACTGTGTCTGCTCAGTTCTTAGCTAGACTAGGCTAAAGACAGACTAGCTGAGCTCAAATTTCCCAATTTCACTCTGAAAACGCCTGAATTATGTGAGCAGATTTTAAGGAATAAAAAAGGAAAAAAATTGCTGCAATCTAACAGAGCCCCGTAGATTTCTGCAGTTTGCACACTGAAAGGCCCCTAAAAACACCCATCTTGTCTTTTGTTTTGCAGATACTCGAGAGGAATGGTGTCTATTGTTCCTCTCTGTGGCACTGACCCATTAATGAAGCCGCCTCTTGCCCCCCAAGGGGTGGGGGTGGCTTATACCCTGTTTCTCAGAAAAATTGTCTCTTTGTATATTTGTATACTTATTTATGACAGACCTAGTTATAGCAGCTGTCTTGCTTCCATTGCTTTGCTTTTTAAGCATGGAATTTTGATTACACCCTTGTCTTCTCTGAAGTATGAAAAGCCATTTACAGTATTGTTGACATGTCAGTTATAATGTCTTCCCTACTGCTCTTCAGAGACACTACCAAAGGGGATTGTATTTGAGGGAGATCAAGATTTTCTGATGATCACTTTTAATATAAGCAGATGAACAGAATTTTAAAATCAGCTTTTGTGTTTGACCTCGGGATAAAAGAACAATATATACCATGATGGTTGAATATAATCAATCTTCATATACTTTCTTGTTGATTTTGTCTCTCCCTCCTTAATTTAATAAGATTTTTGTCTATTTATGTGAGAAAACTTATTGAAAATATACTGGTTTCTGAAAATTTTCCAGTGCAAATTATTTTCTGCGTCGTGGTGTTCTTCACCTTAGACCATTATGCAAGTTTTTCTAATTGAAATGTGGGTTATTAACAAGACAAAAGTATTTTTCTCTTTTTTCCCAATATATTTGGCAATGCTTACCAACTAATAGCACCAAACTGACAGGTAGGAAATAAGATTTGAAGACTTCCAACAAAGCAAGAGAAGGCTGAGATGTCTTAGGGGAGTGTCCTCTGTACATTTCTCAGCCATTTGTTCAGTGAAGAGCTCAAAGGGCTGTAGAGCCCTTGCCATGCCAAGGGGGCTGCTCATCCATGTGGGCCAGCAGGCACAGTGAGCACCAGCGACCCTGCTCTGCCTGTGCCCAGGTCACCTGTGCCACACCCACAGCAAGCTCCTGGGGCAGGTCCCTTCTGGGAATATGCAAATGGCTGCTTTGGTCATGTGAGGCAGCTCTGAGATTTATATTTTTTAAAAGCCTTTTCCTTAGTACAGGTTTTCTGCTCTGGTCCGCCTGAGGTTTGATTTATAACTTAGTCATGTCTTAATCACTGAGCAGGAAATCTGCAGTGTTTGCTTTAACATATGGTGTGACTGCTACAGACCCTGAACTAACAGAAAAGGGAATTTTCTAGATTAAATAGTAGAATGGAAAACCTTGGAGACTACTTGGGGTTAGTACAAATACTGTTACAGTAGAGTGAGGCATTTTTCAGTCTTTCAAATAATAGGAAAAGTCAAATGAACAGTGATTGTCAGTAGACAATTTTCTGCTTGTTTTTCTGCAGAAAGATTGATTTTCTTCTGATGGATCAAAGAAAAAAATCCAATATCTTCATAGTAACAGCTAATACAAAACAAGGAAGGAAAAGAAAATAAAATTGCCAAAGTTTATGTTCCTTTGGGATCAAGGATTGTTGAGTCATACAAAGAGGCATTGAAACAGCAGAATGTGGAAGTTGTCTAGAAGAAAAATAAAGCCACAGAGATTTATTTTCCTCCCTCTGACAAGGTCAACACAGACATTCTCAGAATTGCACAACCTGCTTCTGTAATTTCTCCATGAGAACTGTTTGGTCAGGTTCAGTGAAACAAAGCAGCATTAAGAGCAGTGCTATGAAAATATTTTTGCTTATGGAAACATGCATTTTTCATGAGTAAATATAATGTAAAATAGCATAGTAGAATGATCCTTGTTGCAATTGAGGCTGGGTGCTGTACTGCTTTCCATGCAACAATGCCTTTTATTCAACTTGTGTTAATTGCTCTGTGAACACGTGGCCTGTACAGAAATGGGTGTTGCGTTCCTTCTTTTTCAGTGTGACATATTTTCATGGGGCCATGCAGCTCTAGTCCATCCCTGGGCTACTGCTGTGAGAGGTCCAGAGAGTCAGTCCTGTTTCTACTGGATCTGGGAGAGGGTTTTGGCTGGGCGGAGGTGGAAGGCAACCTGCCAGCTCCCTTGTGGCCACGTGCTGAGGGTGAGCAGGCTGTGCTCCAGCAGGGCAGTCAGGCAAGCAGGTCATTTAATTTTGGTCTCTCCATTGCAGCAGGTCTACACCTTTGTGCCTTCAAAGGTTACCTTGGTCTAGTTTTCCATGTGTTTCATTTTAATGAAATCTGGCTTTGTTAAGTGGAAGCCTTTGGTGCCTTTTGAAGTGGTGAAACAGTTCTGCCCTGAGATATTGCTCAAGTCAGGTCTTGTAATATATGGCAGTCTGAGGAGAAGAATATGTATCTTAACGTGTCCAGCAGTTTAGAAACTCACTCTTGAAAAAGCAAGAAAATGGAAGAGAAGCTGCCTTTGGTGAAATGTCGAAGCAGCCAAAGTATTTAATACCATTCTAATTTTGTTTTTCTGGCATATGCTGGTGGAGGGATCTAGGACAATGTATTGTTTCAGCTCAGAAAAATAGGTAACACAGTGCAAGAGATCTCAGATGGAAAAAGGTCACTGAAACAGACCTTTGGCATATGTAATTTTCTATTTTGAAGGTTAAATACATCTAACCACTGTAACTGAGAGAGTCAGTGAGCACAGACTGTCAGATTACAGAAATCCTCCTGTAATCCTCCTGTCCTGGGTAAAACAAGCAGGCCCAGCATCCTGTTTCCCCTCCTACAAAGTGGATTCCTCACTTCCTTATTGGGCGTCATAAGTATTCAAGGATGTGAATTGAAGCAGAAACAGTCTCTGCAAAAAATATACTACTTTATTTTTGAGCTATGGCTATGATCCTCAGGGCTTTGTCTATGTCACAGGATTTGGGTTTGTGCTGAGATTACTTGGCTCCTTTGTTTTCATGCTCTCATTCCATTTCATAAGAAATTAAAATATCTTTCAAAATAGTTATTTCCACAGCTCTGTGTTTTTAAATTGGAACTGATAAGCCAAGTAGCTGTTGGGGATTAGGCTGACATCAGATTCATCAAATATTTCAGTTTTACCTCTATGCACTCATGTTCTAAAATTGCAGCATTTCCTTCTGGATAATACACTTTATTTTCTATGTTCTTCTGATTAATACCAAAGATATATTTATCTCCTTCATATCAGAATCGTTTTGACTAATTATATTGCACATGCAGATATATTTAACCTCTTGGTATGGCATGAAAAGGATGTCAATTACTTTTTCTAAATAACTACTTCATTTTGCTCTAGTGTAGCTTTTCTTTAGCTTTGCATTTGAATAAATGTTATAAAAGTGGGAAGAATGTTGATGACATTGAACAGTTTAGCTTCAGGGTTTGACACTCTAAATCTGGTTAAAATCTAAACTCTTTAATGTTTCTTTATCTGTACTGACAAAAAAAAAATAGTAGTGTGGGCTGAAATTCTAAATGCTCCCTGAAATGCAGCAGCACAGTGATTTGCTTGCTTTTACTTATGATCCCTGGCTGTTTTACTAAATTAATTTTTGTTTTTCCTGTAGCATTTCTCAGTGTAGTGATTGAGAACCTTTTGGAGTAACTGTGTAACCCAGCAGGAGGTTATTCAGATCCTATCTTTACTACTGGATTTTTAAGTCCTATGGTTACGACTGCAGACAGGCTTAGAGAAGACTGGTGGCTGCTTTGTAGTTTTTCCTTCCAGCAAGACCCGCAGTGTCAAGCACCACATGCCTCTCTCCTAATCACAGGGGCGTGCTGCTGCAGAGCTGTTCTTATCATGTTTTCCTCCCAAGCCTCAATTCTAATAAGGAAAGTGCCAAGTGCCAGATTTCTCTATTGTAAACAAATGATTTCTGATTTGACAAGCAGAGATGAAAGTCAAATATTTTTTAGGCAGCAAGGGAGTTCGGTACCCTCCTTATTTGACATTACTAAGGCATTTTGCTTATGGCATTTCTGCATGTTAACTGGTCAAATGTGAAAAGGTTTGGTGAAAATCTACAGAAACATTTTTTTCTTTAGAATCAGGTCTCAGGCTAGTCATGGGAGTGTTTGGCCCATATGGGAAGTGGAAGTGGTGCTCAACCCTAGAGAAGTGCTCTGAGCTTTTTGGGCAGAAATGTTGTGGTTAATACAAGTATCAGCATTCCTCCCTTTGGGGCAGCACAGAAGGAATGCTTTTGTGCAAAATGTACCAAGACTTGATCAGCAGGTGTCTCTGACTGCTAAGTGACAGTTTGGTGGTATTTTGTGCTATCAATCCTTTCTGATTATCAGCAGGTGGATTGAATTTCCTAGGTAAAACCAGGCAGTTTTAAACAAACAAAATAGAATTCAGAATGGTGAAATCTACATTCATAATTCTGCAAACTGTAGCTGCTACTTGTCATAAGTACAGTGTAATGAAGGGGAATATGCAGTGCAGTTTTTCACAGAATACAGCTCGGTAATACAAGTACTTCAAATGCATTTTTCATATTACTCTGTGGGGTTTTTTGAAATGGAAGTTGTTGGCGTCACATCAGCCTCTGGTGTTTTGTGCCTACAAATATGGAGAAAATTGTAATAAACCAAGTCCTTAAAAGAATTGAAAGTGCCAGCAAAACTTAATTACTGGCAGAGGGCAGCAAGAAGAAAACTGACTGTCAGATGAATAGCTCCCCTAAAGGTTTTAATTTTTAATTATAGATTAAAGAAAGCCTTTGCTGAGTTGCCTAAGATCAATATGAAATACAGACCATTCATCCACACTACAGTGCACTAGTGGCATAGTTATAAATATTCGAAAAGAAAATGGAAGTAATATAAACAGCCTTATTTTCTGAGAGCAATAGTTTCAACCTCTGACACTTCTATATGCTGTGGTGTACTGCAGACTGTTCAGAATCTGTGGCTGTGTTCCAAAGGTCTAGAAATATGCAACAGAAGAAAGATGTAATTAATGACAGCGGATATTTATCATGACGGAATTTTCCCCAAAGGGTCCCTCTGGAGTATTTTTGCCTGGCAGGTGAGGAGCTGCATTGTTACATAATGACGTTTTCAGAGCGCAGTGCCTGGCACAGCCTGGGGAGCACAGCTCTCTTCTGTGACACTGAGTTTTTGTCTGAACTGTGGCATTTTACTGCTTTGCTTAATTTTTGCTCGGATTTAGTTGCTAAATTACTGACCTTTATCTGCTCTGGGACTTCTAATCTGAATTTCTTAAATTAATAATTAATGTTCTGAATTATGTTTATCATAGCTAAGTTGTGCTATTCTGTAGGAAAGAATGAAATCAGAGTAAATTTTAATTTTGTGAACCTTTGATTCTTTTGTGTTCTGAATAATGCAGAGATGGGTACAATTATTTTAGTTTCATACTTAGATAAGAGTATTATGTTGGGGTTTTTTAGATACCCTTCCTTTTGACACATGAGGGAGGGTTATCTGGATTATCTCCATTGACAATTTCTGAAATAAACCATTGTAACCAAGGGAGACACCCAGTGAGCTGCAGCGGCTGATGTGAGCTCTGCCTGCACTGTCTTTGTGAAGATTTTCTCTTAAGTCCTGGCACTGCAAGCTCACTCACTTTGCTGTTCACAGGTTCACAGAGGTGCTGACATGATACCTTTTGTTTTATGAAAGCCAAGAGGATGTAAAGTTATACTGATGGGAATGAGGAGCACATAGTGCTGGTCCTGTTTGCTGCAAATGTCAGAGATAATAAAGGGGCCTTCACTGAGCCTAGTTGTGGGGGTATCTAATTCACTACATAATTGATTAGCAGCAATTACCTTTATAAATCATGTTAACAAGACTATACCAATGTTCTTTAAGTTACTCATCATTCTGTCAGTACTGCTGGTTAATGCCATGGAAATACTATCTTTTTTTCTGGTTTATATGTCAGAATACAACATTAGAGACAGAAACAAAATCATGACTGAGGCAGACTGTACCTTAAGGGAGTTTGAGAAGGAAACTCATCACCTGTGTAAAACTGCAGAAGAAAATATCTTCTGGCAATGATGCTCTTGAGTGAGACTGTCTTAGAATATGAAAAATTCTTAAGTGCTGGTGTGGGGGCATGGGGTGGATGGTACTGTCTTCAGCTTGTTGAGCTGGCAGGGAGAACAGGATGCACAATCCCATGAGCAGTATGCTCAGAGCAGCTAAGGTAATGAGTTCTCTCAAGTGCTCCTTTCTGGAGATGCCCTCTCCCACAAATCCCTTCCAAAAGATGGAAGCTCCTAGAAAGTCCATGGAAGATAACAGCTCAATGCCTTTCCATATGGCAGCCTTTAGAGAAATGTTGAGTAATGTTCCTTGTGTTTTACTTCGTAGCAACTTTAGTTGTCAAAAATGGGAAAACTTCTTTGTGCTTGCTACCAGCACAAGGAACTGTGGAGAGAGGGGACTTGTTTTGCAGAAATTGTTTAAGTCAGCTGTTTTGACAGGTTTCTTGGTGGTGTTCTTTAGCTGTTAATATTCTCGAGAGAATGCCAGAATTGCTTATCTTTCAGCAGTGGGAATAAAAAGCTTTTCACAATAACTCTGGCATAGCAGGCACTCATTGTTTATGAGCTCTTTCCCTCTTGCCTGCAGTTAGCAGAGGGAGGTGTCTGGGCTGTTGTGATTCTGCCTGCAGTGTTCTTCGCTTGGTGTTGCTGTCTAAAAGCACCAAAGGCAGAGGGCTGTGGGGCATATTTATTCCAGGGAGAAATTTGCAAGAAAGCCCAATATTACAGCACTGGATGTCATAGAAAAACATTGTTTGAGGTTATTGTTGCAGAGGAAGGCTCAAGTTAAAAGGTGAAAACTAAGAGGCAGTGGATGCAGCTGGCAAGAAGCATCTGGTCATCAGCCAAAGCATCAGACTGCAATAGATACAAAGTGACATTTCAAGGTGAACAAGTTAGTATGGCACTAGCATTAGATGGCTCCAAAGTGTGCATTCAAGAAAGAGCAGTTAAAGAATATATAAGAATTTTTCTTTATAACTCTTTGTAGCTGTATACATCTGAGGAAATAGTGAGTCAAGGAGAACACTTTAATGTGTGGCTGAAGAGAGGCTCCTGAGTGGTGTTCTACAACCATTCTGTCTGTGGCTGTGTTTCCCAGGCTTCTGGGAGAGCTGTATGGACCCTGCCATGAGCATGCTGTCCACCCTGAGTTCACTTCTTTTGCTCAAATGACCTTGCCAAGCTCTCTGGTATTAGGATAACTGACACAGAGCCATTTTAGCTAAGCAGTGGTACAGCTTCCAACTCCAGTGCCCCCTATGAATGGCCTTTCTCCTTGCTGTGACTTCTATTTTGTATGCATACCACTGGACAATATCCATTATCCCAAATATTTTAGAAATTAATGTACTGTATCAATATTTTAAAGAGCTCTGAAATTTTTGAATGTCATTGTGAGAGGAGGCATAGGAGGCAGGAGTCAGAAGAGGTTTGGGCTGTCTGCCCATTTTGGTCACAGATGTGCTGTATGACCTTGGCCAGCCGTGTAGAATCACCTCAAGCTCAGACCCTTTCTTGTGCTGGGAGTAATTCTGTTGACTGTAGAGAAGAGAGAATGCTGTGAGAAACTATTCAAAGCAGTTGAGTGTAATATTTAATATTTTTACTTTTGTCTGTAAATAATTTATTTCCTTCACAGAGGTGCTAGAGATCAGCTGATCATTTAACATTCATGAATGAAAGGGCTCTTGTTCTTGCAAGGTTAGTGCTGTGTGGAGAAAGTGAATTTGAGATCTGAGCAGAAGTGTTTCAGTAGAGTGGTTTGCATCAAATCTAAGCAAGTCCAATTTCACTGTCTGCAAATTAAAACCTTACAGTGAAATTCAGCAGCATGTGGGGATTATCCATGCCTTGTCTGTGATGGGGTCAAAGGGTAAAGTAGAATTTCAAGGTGTTTCCTGGGCATTCTTCCTTTTGCAGAATTCTGTGTGACAGGTGTTATTTTCATTAAATATAGTATTAAAACCCCCCAAAACCAACAAGTCTGATAAATATAATTATATCCAAGTTTGCATGGTTTTTTTGTTGTAGGGTGGGAGAGTTCAGAGTTTGATTCCAAAGCTCTCTGTACCACTAGCAAAGCCTGCCACTGTACATGGATTTTTAAAGTAACTGTATGAAGGAAACTGGAAGGATGGACAGAGGAAACGCAAATCTTAAAACAACAACAGGAACTCATAAGGCTTGAAGGAAAAAACCAAAGAAAAAAATTTCTCTATAACAACTGTACTTGCAGTTCACATCCTATAACCAGGACATCTCTCTATGCCTTCCCACTCTAGGAATTAAACTTCACAGACTTCAGAGTCTTTGCTTTCTTTATGGTTTCTTTGACCAGCAATTTAGAGTCCTGCTTCCCTGGACTATTAGGAGTAAATTTAACCCATTTCTTTAATGGAAATCATTCGAGTGTGACTGAGAGCACCTTCTGGTCTTGCTGGTACTTCATGGGCCTCAGTTTATAGAGAAATCAGAGCATGTTATGCATCAAGGGACATTGTGGCCTTTCCAGTAGTGAGATGGGTACAGAACAGTAAAGTTAATTTTGATCTAGAAGTCAGGGTATACAAGACTGAACCACAAAAAGCAGATATATTCTCAAATAAAAATGTGGTAGGGATTTTATACAAGGAACGGGAAGATATTTCAGAGTCATAGGGGAATTTAGCTGTCAGGCAGTAATTGCAAAAATTGGAGTTGTGCCAGCATGCAAGGACTGGTGTCCCTGACTTTTACAAATAGCTCTATGAAATCTTAATGATGAGAAAATGTCAAAGACTCAGGCTTTACTCCTTAGGCAGAATGTTGTCTCTTGGTGGATTCCAGGACGTCTTGTTGGTTATTTGCTCCCTCAATAAAAGGAACATTGCTATGAATCACTAGCATAAACCCATTTAACACCTCTGGTTTCATGGAAGATTCCCATTCAGATTATTTCACTACTATAGGACTTGACATCAGAAATTGTAAAAAAAAAAATTGGCCAATAAACATGTGAATTAAAAAGCCTTGCACAATTGAAGATATATGGAAGTTGCCTTCATTATAAAGTATTCTTAAATTGATTTTGCAGAAAGTTTAAATCCTTTCTTGTATTCTCTAGACTGAATGTGGATCAGTAAGCTGTCATCCTGCTATATGTGTTGATCAGCTGAGGTGGGAAGTCAAATGTGAATTTCTTGTAGTATCTTCTGTCAATAGACTTGATGTGGTGTCTTACTGAAAAAAGGACATTATCCACTAGTCTGTATGGTTCTATGGGAAAACTTGCTCTCTGAAGAGTACTGGAAGCAATTTTAAAAGAACTCCAAATTGTGTAGGTTTTTACTTAGATCAGAGGTTTGAAGACATTTGTTCTGACTTTTTCCAGATTAGACTGTCAGCTGCAGAGCTTTAAAAGAAAATATTATAGATCTTATTTGCTGTAGCCTCTTTTTTTCCCCCTAAGCAGCATGGCAAATATGGCAATTTCATCAGTGTTCATCCTGCAGAGCACTTATAAATTTAAATAAATGTAATAGAGGTTAGGATGTGGCTAACACACTTGATGTCACTTGAACTGCTCAGTACATATTGACAAAAAACAGGACAATTTTGTAGGCAAATTCTGATCTATCATCTCATAGATTACAGCCATGATATTAATGGAAAAAGGGTTATATTTGATTGATTGTAACCTACAGCAGAGCCTTGCCTGATGTATATGTAACTTTCAATCTTTTTTCATTTATGGACCGCTATAGGTTGAGCTTAGTTTCTTGTACTGCAAGTTCAAAGCTACTGATAACGGGCTTTCTGCTCTTATTTACATATTGCAGACCTTTTATAAATATTGCAGAGCCCCTGCCAGGGGTCCACAGATCACCAGATTAAACTCTCAGGTTCACACACAAACCTCTGTTGGATGGATGCCATCCTTGGTTGGACTGAAACATTTTACAGCTTTTGTGTGTGAGTGTTCCTGCATTAATGGAGTCTTAAAAGAACAAGGGAATAGGTAAGTAAATCCTCACTCAACTTTTTCAGGCTAAACCTGTAAGCATTCTCATTCTCACCTCAGTTCTCTCAGTTCCACCTACAGTGTTTATTTCTGACTGCTGCTTCCACAGACTGTTCCAAACAACTCAAAACTGATGACTCCTTTATGCCTCAAATGTTGAATAAGCTTCCTACTAAAACAGATGACTGTGTGTAGTGGAGCTTTATAGTGGGGATGTGTTTTGATGCTTAAGTTTGCAGGAGTTCCGCTCTATTACTCTGCATATAAACAGTTGCAAATAATGTTACTCCTTTGTTTTTAAGCTCTTATTCAAGAATATTGCATTGTTACATTTTATTGTGCTGAAGTCAGAAAAATTAGTAAGTGCTTGCAGCTGAAAACACTGGTTTATTTCAAGGTTTTATATGTATTATATATTTTTAAAGCAGTGAACTTGTAATTGCAAGGTATGGCTTTCCGGTCTTCTTCTCACACAAGATCTTGCAAGAGTTGGAAGCATAGCAATTTTCACTCATTTCACTTCACTCATGTGCACTTCAGGCCCAAGGCACTTGTATGTTAAAATCGGAAGTGTTTTTTCTTAGAAAACAAAGGAAGGAACATTTAAAAAAAATCAGCATACACTAAGAGTCTTTATAAATAGAAACTAAAATAATGCAGGTGAGTCTATTACTTCTTTCTGGACGTAAAAAAACAGGGTCAAAAAGGCTAGAAAGACAGCAGAAGGGGGAAAAAATAGCAAAGTGTGAGGTTTTGTACAATAGAATATATTTAAGCTATAATTTGGTAGCTGTATGGGAGAACTTGTTCTTAACAAAAGGAAGATGTATAATTTAACTGGAAAAGCTCACTGAAGTTTTTGTATATGAAAAACAGAAGAGTGTAAAGGAGAGAAGAGAGTATATCCAAAAACTATGGACAAAATTGTCATTTGGCTCCCCTGAGAGGGAACACTGGCAAGAATATGAGACAAAAAGGTCAGAGAAACAATAATTGGAAATAACTATTTATAGCCACTACTGCATACCTCCTAGGTGTTTTAGCATATGAAAATGCAAACTAAACCAGGAGAAGTTAATGCAAGTCAGAAAGGTCAAGGAAGTAGTAATTGCTAAATGGAGTTAATTGGATCTTTGTGGAATTGTTGGAGTGGAAAAAACATTTTGTAAGTGGAAAAAATAGCTGTAGGAAACATAGAAAGTATTCAGATAAATACATCACTATACTTCTAATAATATTTTTTTGTGTCTTGCATGCAAATGTTTTGGATATGTAGGAGGAAAGTGTTGCAGGTCCATACCCTCTTTGCAGAGCAGAATTACTGAAAACTTTATGTTCCCAGTGGAGGTTGTTAATGAAAATACAGAGATGAAAATGACTGAAGAAATTTCAGGTTTATGCTCTGGGCTGAGGGAATGAAACCTACAATGATTATTATTGAAAGATCTTCAATGAAAGTATTGCTAGAAGTTACACATTAAAAGAGCAAAGCAAATCCAACTTTGAGTTCTTCCCATAAGGTAAGAAAGGCAGCTGACAACTGTCAGGAGAGCTTGGGTGAAGATGCTCAGGGCTGCAGAGATCCAGTGAGCCCCTGTGCAGGAAAGGCTGCAGCCCTTGGCTGCTGTTCAGCCACTTGGCAGAGCAATTACCTTGTCCAGGGGCTGAGCCACTGGGGTTCTGAACTTGGAGACATTGTCTGGGCATGGTTGAATTGGGTCATCTTTCATTCTCATTGTGGTGATTCCACACTGTTTTGGCCATTGCTCAGACTCACTGAACTTTAAAACAGTGCTGCTTTGCTGAGCTGACTGATGAGCTGGTGTGTCTGGGGGAGGTACCACACTCCTCACTGTTCATTGCAGCACAAAGCCTCCTGAAGCTCTCCCTCCCTGCCTGGCCCCGGGGCAGTGCTGACTGTGGCACTTCTAACAGCAGAATTGAACTCCTCACACAGAAGTTTCTTGTGAGAGCTCTGAATGCCATCAAACTTTCATAGTCAGGTACTCTTTGAAAGGAATAGTACTGTACCCACCACGGCAGGCTTCTGATATCCTGACTACCTGCAAACAGTTTGGGTCAAAGACCTAGTGTTTGAGTTTTCCCTTTTCCATTGATCTCCTAGATTTAAGAATGGTAAAAAGAGCTGAACTGGAAAATATCGCTAAAACTTAGAAATAGCAGTTGAAGGCATTTAATCTTTTCATGACCATTAGTTATTGCAGGGGAGCCACCTCTGCCCAGCAGCCAATGGTCTGAGATAGTCATAATTGCAGCATTCTATGAATGTCTGTGTCTTTTTAAAGATTTTTTTTAGATGTACATTTTTTTCTCTCTATTTCATTGGAGAATAATAGATTAGTTTATACCTTTATAATCACTGAACAAAAAATTTGCTAATAGAGTTTCAGTTATACTTTACAGTTTTTCAGTCATTATACATTTTTTAATGTTAATTAATTTAAGTAGTGCAAGAATTTTCAGTCTGTGTACCACTATGTGCATGAAATCTTTTACAGACTTACCTAATTTATAAATTCAAATGTCATTCCTTGAATTTTATTTTGCTTTATTCCATTGGTTGTCATGGTGTTATGCATATTGTAAGTTAAAAAACCAACTTGTCTCTTGGTATCACATTAATTTATTTTTAATATGCCCCAAATATAACTGTAACTTTATTGAATTCTCTTTTTAATAATGTTTGATTTATTAGGAAAGACAAGAGTGAAGTGATAAAAGCCTTGGAGCAAAGTAATATTATTTTAACTAGTTAGTTTCAATGGAGTTTAGATTAGCCGGTAAAATAATACAGAGCACTATTTTTCATCCATGCCATTGCCATTAACTTCGAGTTCTGGAGACAGTAAGCAAACTAGAAGTCAGACATATAACTGAGAGTATTCGTCTGGTTTATCTGGAGTTTCAGATTACCCTTAATTCTCTTTCCAGCTTGATAGTTCAGGAACCTTGTGCCAATGACCAGTGAACCAGAATTTTCTGCTGCATGAAATGCTATGAACTCATTGACTCATCAAAACCATTTCAGGGTAATTTCTGAGGTCTTTTTGCTGTGATTGGTGAATATGGATATAGAGTTTTAGACACATCTTGGTGTTCAACTGCCTGGAATCATGAATAAAAATCATGAAAACCATCATTTATGAGAGGAAAATTTATGGCTCTGTATGCATATGTTTTTTGTGTATTTTTCTTCTGTAATACAACTCATCAAGTCTAAGTAGTGTGACATAATAAGGTAGGAAATATGGCAAGGTCAAGGCTTTGAAATGTGCTGCTTTATAATTTCTTCTTGAAGGTGCAATACTACAGAAACAGATTTCTTAGGTTTATGTTTTAGAGTTTTCTTGTCATGTTGTCTACAAAAACCATCATCTTCCTTCTGAATGTCTGACTTTGAAAATGTTTTGCTTACTGTACTTTGCAAGTTTTCCCTTGAACTGACTTTTCTTTCTCTGTTGGAAATGATAGGAAAAAATTCTTCCCATTGAGAAAATAGTTTTAAAAAATATAGTACTAAGATGAAATATAAATCAAGCTGCAGCTGATGAACCAGTGATGTCTAGGACATGTTGGTGCTGGATTGTTTAGGAGGAAAACTGACATCCATGTGGGAGCCTTTAAGAGTAGCAGAGAACTCTGAAGTATAGAATAGAAGGAACAGAGGAATAAGAAGCTGGAGGATGCACGGAATGCTGTAATGTTTTTCTATATATATATTAAATTTATATGGGTTGAGACACACAATTCTGCATGTCTTCTGGTGAATTATGAGAATTGCCTCATAACTAAGTGACAGAAATGTCCCAAGGGAAAGACCAGATATTGAACTATGTGATCTTTCCAAAAGTATCTTGCATAGGCTCACAAGAGCTAATGAGGACACAGGAAAACATGATTGCAAGCAGCTGAGAAATTTGTCCTCTCCATTCATAATAATCGTGATCATTTTGAATGTATAATTTGCACTACAAAAATGTTGAAACCTGGCCTATGAACTATACAGAACACATCTTAAATAACAAAGCTGTTTCTTTTGCAGAACTACTTGGTGTCGTTGTTCATGCACGTATAAAGGAAAATGTTTTGGTGTCACATTAGCCATGTTCAACACAGATACATTTCGTGGTTTTGTTTGTTTTCTGCTCCAGGAAAATTTCTGTCCTTAATGTTATACTTAATGCTCCTCCAAGTTTCTTTTTCTGGCTGATAACCTCTGTCCTTGTAAGTGACTTTTTTTTATTGCGTAGAGCAGCATCAGATTCTTTCCAGAGGTTCTGGTGCTTCTCTGTTGCAGATCATTGTTATATTTACCACTTCACTAGTGAA